>NC_082626.1:2313731-2613731 GCF_030936135.1 Gavia stellata
ACACAACTGCGGCCTTAATCCTCCTCAGAGGCGACCATGGCGGGGCCGCCTGCCCGTGCCAAGGCGGAGGGAGGGGGGCTACAGCTGGCACCGCCGCAGCGGAGGGGCGGCCGGGCGAGGGGCCGTTATGTGCCAGTCATTGTGCCCTCCGGAGCGGCTCTGGCACCGCGCCGGCACCTTCCCTGCCAGGCCCCGCAGGACGGGCGCCGCCATTTGGGAGCCTCTGCCGCCATTTTGTTGATGCCCGGGGAGGGCGGCTGCTGCTGCAGGCTCTTCCACGCGGAGAGCCTGCAGCCGTGCTGTCCTCCTGCCTCCTCTCCATCCCTCGCTCCCAGGCCCGTGGGGCCATCAGGGCCTGCAGGTGCCACCAAGGCCTATGGGCGCCATCAAGGCCTGGGCGGTTGCTAGGAGACCGAGCGGCCTGCCCAGGCCTAGTCCGGCCTGGGGTTATGGCCATACCAGGCCTAGTCCGGCCTGGGGTTATGGCCATACCAGGCCTAGTCCGGCCTGGGGTTATGGCAGCACCACGGGGACAGGGCAAAAGCCTCCTCTCAGCTGGGGAGCCAGCAGGGACCACGCTATGAGGGGCCAGCTGGAAAATGGCCCCATCTCAGCAGCCGAGGAACAGAGCTGCCACCCCTCTGTGTGGGTCCCCAGCCCTGCCCCGTGCTGCAGAGGCTGTCAGAGTCCCCAAAGGGATGGGGTTTAGCCCAGAGTTGCCCTCTAAGCTGCAGCAAGGTGGGGTCCCAACAGCAACCGTGAGGCCGGGGGCTTGGGGCAGCCGAGGGCGGAGAGGAGCCCAGGAGTCCATGCGGGGAAGAGACATGACATGGGTGCTCAGGGTGTCCCCCCACCCTGAAGCTAAGTTGTGGTTTCTCCGTCACTAATTACACAAGAACTCACAAAAACAGCGCTGCAAAAGATGTATTTTCTACGAACAACTTGAGGACTCCACCAAACGTCCCCCCGTGGGTGAGAAAAACAGGGACAAACCGGAGAAAAACAGCTTAAAGCAACGGATGGAGGAAAGCAACAGGGAGAAAAACCTCAAAGCGCAGGAGAGAAGTTCCAGCAGCCCCCGGCTCCATCCAGAGGGACAGACAGCCCCCGAGGACGCACGGACACCCGCCGCATCGCTGGAGGACAGGCACCCTCACCGCTTCCCGCTCCAGCCACCCCGAACCCCAATTCCCACCGCCCCGGCGAGGACATGGCGGCTGTTTAGCATGCATGCGCACCCCGGGTGTGTGCGTTCGTGCACGGGAGGGTGCAGCGCATGATCTGAATGTGCGCCGCGTTCCCCACGCTCTGCGCGGGGATATTTGTGTGCGTGTGGACACAACATGTCTGGGACCTGACAAAAGCCATCTGATTGACACAGAAAAGGGGGCTGACAAAAGGCCAAGCGGGGCTGGAGAGCGGTGCACAATGCTGGTCGCCGGTACCACGCGCAAGGGTGGGGGAATCGAGCGAGGCAGGGGGGAGTGGGGTGGCTTTTAAGGACACCTCCACCTTCCACATTTAAAAAAAAATATATAAATACATTAACGATCCTTCAGCCTCGCTTTTGTGCGAAGCGGGGGTGCGTTTGTACCTAGCCAGAGAGATTTTTAACAAGCATCCTCATCCTCGGCAGTGGCAATAACAGTTTTGCCACCGTCCCATGGCCGCAGCCGACACAGGAGCCCTTTGTCCCAGGTGAAACACGTATCTAGAGACAACTGGAAGCCACCATCCTTTGCCCGAAGCCCGCTGAAGCTTTTATAACCCTTCGCAACGGCAAAACCCAACAAGCACTGAAACACCAGGAGAGTGGCCTGAAATTTGGTTAAAATGCCTGTAGAGCAGCGAGCAGCTGAGCTCCACTCTGGAGGGGCTGCAGCCTCCAACACCACCACCTTGCCCTGCCTGGGGGAGCGGGCACCGGCACCCGTCCCCTCAAAAGTCACCCGTTCCTTCGAAAAATCACCCGTCCCTTCAAAAAAGGCCCTCCACAGTGCTGGGGTGTGTGATAAAAGCCATGTATTTTCCTTGTCCTAGGCAGCTAAAGCCAGCTGGAGCAAGGACCCAGCCGAATCCCTGCGAATACTTGCATTTTTCTAAGATGCTTTCTCAAAACCTATTTGTTGGAGTGTGGGTTTTTTTTTTCTCCCCCCTTGTCTTAAGGGGAAACAAAAGTATTTGCAATTTTAACAGCTCCGCTGCAACAGGGAAGTCCTGGAGCTTTGCTACACAAGCCTGCGCTGGCTCTGAATGCCTCCGAGCAGGGAGGGTGAAAAGACACTATTTATCTTTAAAAAGTGAAAACTCGCCACACTTGTTATATTTTTTTTGCTTTAATCACATTCTGAAAATTTTGATCAGCTTCGTAACCAATGAAGCTTTTGTACACAATAGTCTCAAGGATTGTTTTTCAATCAAAAGTAGTTTTGAGCAGGATTGACCCAAGTTTAAAAACTCTTGTTCAGCTGCACACCTGGAATTTCATATTTCTGTGTATGCCTTGAATAAGTCTCAAAACACACACTCGTATTTTGATACATTTTCCTTTAGGATTTTTAATATTTAATTTTTTTTTTTCAAGAGAAAAAAGGGGGTACTGAGAAAATGTTTCGTTCACAATAAAGAATCAATCCAAATTCCTAAGAATAATAGGAAATACCCGGGGATGATGCCACACAATGGAGCTAAATTGGTTCCCACCAGCTCAGGACCCTGTAAAAGCCTTGTTAAGATTTTAATTCTTTTTTTTTTTTTAAAGTGGACAGTTTAAAATTGTAATTTAAAATACAATATTTTCTCAGAATAATTTCTGATAAAATGCTGATATTTTAGCGTGTTCAAACTTTTCTCGAATATTGCTCATTCTATAAATGAAGAAACATTAGTGGCAGTAATAATAACGTAGTTTAAATCCCCTTTTTTTTAACTTCTGGGGGCAAATGATCGCTATGATTTATGCCCCCAACAGAAAAGTAATTTTTTTTCGTTTGCTAAATTGAGAGGCAAAGTGGGAGAATTACATTTAGTAACTGGCTTAAAACGGGATCCTGCTTGACCCGACAAATCCCGGGTGACAAGACGGCTTTGTCTGAACGTGTGGCAGGCGAGATTTCACACTTCCCGCACGGAGCCGAGACCAGACCCAGAAACCCATGATATTACCCCAAAATTCCCCTCCTGGGTTTTAAGGAGATAAGTTGACTTCAACGATTTTTTAGAGGAAAGGAAAATCAAATAATCGAGGGAATTTAAAGACATTTGCTGGGAGGGATGGCAGAGAACGAAGCTGAGTTTGCCGAGGGGGGGAAGAATTGGGGGGAATTTGGGGCTTTCCCCCTCCCGGGGGCAAAACCCACCCGGGACGAAGCGGGGAACGTTTCTCCGTGGAAAATAAAAAGGAGAGAAAAGAAAGAACCACTGAATAGTTGCCAACGAGGACCTGCGGGACGAGCCGGTGGGAACCCGGCTCTGCGCTCTCAGCCCGAGGTGCTAAAACCGGGGGGGCATTATCGCCCCCCCCCCCCCCCAAAAAAAAAATAACCCTTTTTCTGCAGGTTTTGGGCTTTAACCCGGGTTCAAACAACCCCGCGCCTGCGAGTTGAACGCGGATCTTTCAGCCGCCGGCAGAACCCCGTTTGCAAACGAATTCTTTGCCCCAGGTCGCCCGGGGGGAACCGGCTGCCCCCCCCCAATCCCCCCGCACCCCCAACCCCCGGCTCTGCCCCCCCCCCCCCACCCCGGGACCCCCCCCAGCCCCGGAGACTGCCCCGAGGAAAAGAAAAAAAAAAGAGGGGGAGAGGAGTTAACTTGATGTCTTTTGTTATTTCTGTCTGTTGTTAGTTCTGTTCGCTTCGCCCCTAATCTGGGGTTACTCTGATCAAGTGCGCATCAACTAATTTAATTAAAAAAAGCTTATTTTATAATCTGATTTGGGAGGGGGAAATCGCCGTTTATGATTCCCCCCCCCCCCCGCTGGATGCGATCATTATTCTTGCATTTTTCTAATGAAATGTAAGATTACAAATTAATTGAATTGCTTTCCCCCCTTCAATCTGTCATCTCTGTTAAATTTGGGGCTAATCGTAAATAAATTGCAAATATCCAAAGCGAGCATGGAGGGGGGGGTTGTTTGGTTTGCATTGTGCTTTGCAGGGGAAGGGGCTGAATTGGGGCACCTCTTTTTGCAAAGAATGGAGAAATCCCCACGTGGAGGGTCCTGTCGGGGCCCCCTCACCCCACAGGTCCCCCCTTCCCAGCCCCGAGCCGGGGTTCCCCCCCCTCCAGCCTGCCCATCACTTCTGTGGAGAGAAGTGATGGGGGGAAAACAGCAAAAAAAAACCCCAACCAACCCACACCACAGAACAAAAGAGAGGTTTGAATGGCTGAGAGATGAAAAAAAGTCTTTTTTTTAAATAAAAAAATACATCCCCACTGATTTTAGCTGATTGCACAGCTCCGCAGCAAAGACCGCAAAAGCGACCACAGCGCGGGAGCAACGGCAGCTTAAAAAGTGCCCTAAAACCCCCGAGACCCCAGCAAAGCCCCACGCGACTGCGGAGGGGTCCTGCAGGAGCCAACGCGGGACGGATGGACGGAGCCATCCATCACCCGCCGAGGCTGCATCCGAACTGCAGCCCCCAAGAAAAAATTTGGAGTCTAAAAAAAATAAAATGATAAAATGCATTCATCTTTTGAGTGCGCCATCAGTTTGTCAAGATGTAGCGGTACAGAAGTACTGGAAATCCTGGAAAATAAGTGATTTATGTAGTTTAAGCTTTCCACTGGATCCTCTAATATTAATTTAATTGGTTTTAATGTTTTTTTTTTGCATACCTACACACAGCTCCTATGTTTATAACCGTAGAGATTAAATATCATATTTTTTCAATTCACAGCACCGTTCTGTTAGAAAGCATTGCAACTAGATTTTATTTTTTCTTTAAACTTTAGATTTCTCCTTTTTATTTGCTGGCATATTCAGTCACTATTTGATTACATTTATTGTAAATAGGGCACAAATGAGCACATTTTATATCACAGAAATAATTTTTAAATTTGATGAAAAGTTATTCCCCCACAAAATAACCCACAAAAATTAAGCGCCTGCGATTGCGTTTGCCTCACAGCTGTGTACCTATCTGCTCACCCACGGATAGCATTATAGCACGGAGAGCGTTATAGCATTTCCTATTGTCCCAGACTCATGCCATTTGCCGAGCCTGGACAACTTTTCACCTTCAACTCAGAGTTTTCACCAAAAATCAAGGTGTTCCAGGATGGAAAAATATCTTCGTAAATATATTAATTGCTGCTTGTTATTGCTGCTGCTTCCCCAGAAGCCACAGGCAAGACCACGGACTCTCCTGTTTTCACTCCTCTCTTGCAAACAGCAAGAGGAGAAGATTTGTCCCCAGAAACCTCCTCTCCAAGAAGCGATAAGAGGTGCCCTCGCACCCTTGTGCGGCCTCCCAGCACCTTGGCTCGCTCCTTGCACCCCTCGTGCTACCCAGGCGTGGGCATCGCTGCCCCGGAACAACCCCTCGGCACTACCCGGCTATCCAGGAGTCCCGGCAAGCCCTGCAAGAGGATTTTGACCCCTCTGCCCTTGGCTAACCCTTGTTCCCTCCCTGCTGCAACCTTAAACCAGCTTCTATTGTCACCAATACACAGATTTCAGGGGGAAAAAAAATTATATTAATGAGATATTCCCAGTCCCACAATGCCAGGAGCTTCCCAGCACTGGGATGGGGAGACCACTCTCCCAGCAAGGTAACTGTACAACAGAAAAGCCTCAGAGCCCATATAAATTACACTTAATATTTGTTTTCAGAATAAGAAGGTTGCACTGGAACTGGAAAACCAGCAACTGTCATTTAGGGGAACAGCAGAAAGGACGTAACTCCAAAATTTCTAGCAATTTAAACGTGTATTTTAATATTTTCTTCAGGAGGTTGAAGGTCTTTTTAACCTAATAAACTCCAAAAGTGGCTTTCAAAGCCGAGCATTGCTCTGAGCTGAGCTCAGCCAGGTTGGGGCGTAGGGGTCATGTGCTTCTCCCCAAAGCAGGCCCCACATTTTCCCCTAAAAAAAACCCAAAACACAAAAACCCAGACTCAAGCATGCACGCTGTCTGGTTCAACCTGAACCCTTTTTTCCCCTCTGGCTCTATAAAACGCCGCATCCCAAGGAAAACCTTCCGACCTCGTGGAAAACACCCATTCCCGCTGTGCAGCAGGACCGCGCTGCCGGGCTGTGAGCAAACCCACCCCGAGACGGCGTGTTTCAGCCCGCCACGTTCAGCGAGGGAAATTTCGGGACAATATTTGTTACCATCAAAACCACAATAACAGCCCAACAATGTGTCATTGTTCTCTTATAAAGCAGACAGGACTATTTCTCTGCTGTCCCTTGGTTTATGTATGCCGTACCCCATCTCTTCCTAATCCCCCATTAGAAAGAAAATAAAAACACGTTTATCATTTGGAAGACGATAAAGTCATACGTACATATCCTTTAATTACACATAAACAATTTCTGATAACAGTGTCACTGCTTTTCATTTCTTTCTAATCCTGAGAACTTTTATTCAACCTTTATCTAAGGCATCGCCTTCCACCGCAGGAACAGCCAAGGCCTGATCCTTCCTTCTTTGCGTCGCTGCAAGTAACACGGACAAAACCCGCACTTTTTGGTGCGCGCACAGTTAAGCGACGAGGCAGACGGGATTCTTGCTCCCGCCCTCGTTCGCTCCGGCATGGTAGGGAGGTCTCCATGAACTGCGATTTCTCCAGCTGCGGGAGCTCGCTGATGGGAGGCAGCACCAAAACCTCAGCTGGGTGACAGATAAAACCAAATCTGTGATAATTTACACCAAACGCAGCTCTGACCAGGGTGGTGTTTAGCCTGATATTTCATAGGGATCCGTTTAGCATTCTCTACATGGGCTCTTTTTCCCCCCCTCCCCTTAGCGCTCCGGTTCCAGCAGTAGTTATGGGATTTAGCACACAAGGGCTTCTAAGATCACTAATCCTATTAAACTTCTGCAAACAGGCAGGGTAATAGCCATTGGCTGCCCAGGGCCGAGGAGAGGGGGACCCGCACAACAGCAATGACCCCAAATCCTTGGGAAAGGCGACGCGCATGTGCGTTCAGCTCGGAGGAGCCCTCTTTCTTTATGCTCACCCTGATGATCTGCCCCAAATCCGGCTCACCGAGCCCCCTGACCCACGGGTGCGAATTTGCACCGAGGTCCCTACGCTCAGCTGAGCGAAGGGCACGAGGAGGGTCAGGGGGTGGGATGGAGGGTTGGACGGTGACCCCCAAAACCCAGCATCAATCCACGTCCAGCCTCCCTTGGCTCTGCCACCACCAGGCAGGGACAGGGGATCCCTGAGGGTCCTGCGCCAAGCCCTGAGCCAAACCGTCCTCACAGCCAGCCCCATCCCTGGGGACCAGCACCCTCCCTGGGGATCAGCACCCTCCTTCCCTTAAGGACACGTTGCAGCAAGGTCCCCCCAAGTCCCATCCATACAACAGGACAGCCTTTCCTAACCACCCCAGGAAAACCCAAAAAGCCCAACAGAGGGGAAAAAGGGTGCAGCCACTGCCCTGAAACCCCAGCTAAACCATTTTCTTCCCCCTAAAACCCACCAGTGTTTCCCAGTGCCAACAGAAAGCTCCTGCCCTGGCACGCACCACAGAGAAAAGAGGGCAGCAGCTGCCAGGCAGCGCCGAAGCAATGACATTTATTGGGGGGGTCGATGGGGGCAGCTGGCTGCTGATTATTTTTTTTTATTTTTAATTCATCTTCCTTTAAATAAGATTGTTCCAATTAACAAAGCGCTCGCCCGGAACAGGTTTCGGAGAGGAAAGAAGCAGGCACAGGATGCACGACAGCCACACGCACAAAAAGACTGAAAACCAGAGGAATCCAAATCTATTTATACGTGTAAGTCTCTCGTCTAAGCTGATCCGAGCGAGACCAGCGTGGAGGCCGTGGGGCGTTATTTATGATTTTATCTAAGGACATACCCAGCCGGGGCTTTATAGGAACCAGATTTTATCTCCCCCCCCACTTGCCCTGAACGGGAGCGGCGTCTGTGGGGTCTCTCCAACGCCCCAGCATTTAGCCCCTTCCCAAACCCAATTCCCCTGCACCACACGCAGCCGCCGGCACCCTCCCGGCCAATTTGGGATTTGCACTGGGACCCCTTTCCACCACCCGCTCGCTGCCAGCACAAGCTGCAACATCCCGAAAGCGTTTGGAAATGCCCCGCAAACCCAAAAAGTAAAAACCCCCGGGCTCGAGCCCGGCTCGTTTGCCGGGCGATACCCGGGGTGGTTCACGGCCCCGGATCCATTTCCTATCCCAACTTGCCGTACCTGCTGCCGCACAACAGCCCTTTGTCTCCCAGCTCCTTAGTGGGGGTGCCCTGCGTTTTATCGCCATTAACGTCCAGAAAATAAATGGAAAATAAACAGTCTCTTCACAGCTGAACCACCACATTCCCCCCCCCATTAATACAAGGTTGAGCCGCTCTGACAAATATTCCCTTTTAAAAATGCCAGCACAGTTGAAAAGGGATTTGTTTTCATTTAGGGGAGATGGGTAATTTTTGCCTTAATAAATGTTTTTCCTCATTTACGCTGCAATAGTGTATTTATAAGGCGTTCGTTTGATATTATAGCCATGGCAGACAGCAGCAGCACACACTGCAGATATGGGCATCGGGATTATCACGATAAAGCATCACTGCTCTGTACCACAATTTGAAGCCTCAAGACAGCTGAACTCTGTGATGCTTAACTTGATGATTTATTAATAATTTCACCATGCCTAAAAATTAATTTTTTTTTAATTGCCCTACCTATCAAGCACAGGGAATTGCACAGCAGTTGGCTAAATTCAGATGTGGTCAAAATATTTTTAGCAGATTTTTTTGGCAATGTTTTTGCAATATTTTTGTCAAATGTTAACTATGACTATATGGATATTCTATGACCAAAAAAAATCTGGTTTACTGAGAGTGTGTTTTTTCTGGTTTAAATACAAGAAACTATTGATTTTTGCTTGACAAAAGTTTAAAAGAATTCCTGTGTTCTATTAAAAATTTAACGGACATCCTCTTCTTCTCTATGGCACTTTTTTTGCCAAATTTTTTTTGCAGGTGAAGGCAGGGATCTCCCAACCCACTCAGAGCGAGGGATTTTGGCAATGCTGACAAGAAACACAAACCAGCCTTCCCGGAGCTATTGCCGGTCTCCGCAGAGCACAGTCCTCCCTCCTCACTGATGTGGCCAGAACAAGGCAAATAAATATATTTAAAAGTATTTGAGTCCTTATTGACAGCCGCAGGGTCCCCCAGCTGGTTCAGAGCCCCGTGGCGCTTCCCGCCCTCCGAACCTCCCTCTCTGCCCTGGCCGGGGATGCGAGGGAAGGAGCAGCTTGGGGTGGTTTCGCTGCTTTTGCAAGAGCGGCTGGTGGAGTACGTGGACAGGGAGGGACAAGGTTTGCAGCCCCTGCCCAGGGGTGCCCATCACAGAGCCAGCGCACCCCCTTTTCCCACCCAGGCTCTACAACCCAAAAGCAAATCCTACTTTAAAACCATTTCACCATGAAAATGTTAACCCTTTTCATTCTCTTGCAGCACCCTGCTGCAACCCAGGAGATGGCTAGCACTGAGCGGGCCCAGCGAGGGCAGGATCTGGCCCCCAGCCCATTGCTCCGCTACGAGCGTCACCGCCCGTCCGGCCCCATGTCACCGCATCCAAGCTGGGGCTGCCCGTCCCTGCCCGCCTGGCCCAGAGCCACACAGGGCCGGCGTTTGTTCTTTCTCACATTTTCCGCCTTTCCGCGACTCCTCTCGGTGTGGTGCCAGCGTGGGGCTGCACTGCAGTTCCAGAGCCGGCGCCGGTAGAGGCTCCCGGAGCCGCTTTCAGCCCTGCCTGATGTTCCCAGCTGCTCCATCACCTTGCCAGTCCCCAAAGCGCTCCCGGCTGCTCCGTCACCTTGCCAGTCCCCAAAGCGCTCCCGGCTGCTCCGTCACCTTGCCAGTCCCCAAAGCGCTCCCGGCTGCTCCGTCACCTTGCCAGTCCCCAAAGCGCTCAAGAGGAATCCAGCATCAGGCCACCTGCCTCCTCAGCTTTCTGCTTCTAATCTAACCCGTGCACCAGCAGGTTCGGCCCTGGGGGTGCATGTGGGGTGGGGGAATTTGCTGATGTCTAGCACAGGGCAAGCATCCGCCACCCTCTTCCTTGGTGGGGCAAAGCCACCACTGCTGCTCTTCTCCCCCCTCTTTTCATAAACCTCTTGTCATCAACTAAGGGCTCAAATATTAGGGCAGGAGTTGCACAGCCCCATCTGTTCCCCACCTGATTTTCCTGGGGGGAAAAGCCCAAACAATTATGCTTTTAAAAAAATAACCCCCCCTCCGTGCTGAGTCAAGGAGTTGGCAAGAACAGCTCAGAGCGCAGGGCCTTCCCTCAGAGAGCTGCTGTTTGATTTCTGGGGTTGCTAGTGTGATTTATTTGCAGCTTTTACCTCCTCCACACCCAGTTTTGGTTTGGGGTTGGTTTTGGGGGTGGAGGAGGACACACCACACTAGACCATCTCTTGCTGTAGCAGGCGGGCGAGCCTCTTCTGCACACCGTGGGTGCTCAGAGCTGCCAGAAGAGGCAGAAAATAGGTGCAGCCTCATCCCAGCCCTTTCACCCCAAACCCCGCAGGCATTGCTCACCCCAGGGGAGCTCTCTCAGGCCACAGCGGGGGCACCAGAGAGTGGCTCTTCTGGGGGACCCCAGTAACCACATTTACCCATTGGAGAACGAATAGCACAAAAACCTTCAGGAATCACCTTCCCTGAGCCTGGAGCCGCTCAGCTTCTCCCCAGGCAGAGGGGAAACACCATATCCTGCATCCCCAGGGCGAGCCGAGCATCCCAGGGTGCCCCGGTCGGATGGAGAAGAGAGGTGATAAGGGACAGCCCAGAGTTCAGGGGTGCAAATAGCTGGGTTTGCACACAAGCACCCCAAACCCGGCCAAACCTCAGCAACTCAAGAGCTGCCCCAGTGTTATCTTGGCTTTTGCTGATGTTAACTGGGGGATGTGACTCTCTGGACTGGCCTGGGGTGGAAACAATCCTTCACTGGGGGCTGCAGAGCTCTGCTCTCTAGCTGCGCACAAGCTGAAGCAGTTGGGGATAGCACCAACACATGGCTTAGTGGGTGGAGCGGGCTGGACATTTTTCTGATAGAAAATGACAATTCATCAAAAGCAAGATGTCACGCATAAACGCAGTCCATTTCTACAAAGAGTTTGTTTTGAAAGAGAAATTGGGAGGGGAGAAGCACTGAAACGAGATCAACACATTTTGCTTTGGGCTCTTCAAGAAGGAACACTGAGCTTGTTTAAAAAAAATCACTTTTCATTTTAATATTTCACATTATAGAGTCTAAAGTAATTTACTTTGCAATTTCACTCTGAGAAACACATTGAAGTTTCAGTTCTTGTTCTTCCTCAGAAGTGGAAGAAAGGGGGAAGGAGAAAGGAAGAAAAACCTCAAGTATTTTGCCAATGAATTTAAAACATCCAGTTCCCCTTCCGGCTGTCTTAATGAGATCAGTCTTGAATCTATAGGAAGCCAGCTCAGGAAAAAAATCTCATTCGAAATGTTTTCTCAATAACAACAAAAGATTAGGAATGGAAATGCCCATGGGAAAGGAGCAAGTTGGAAAACACTTTTTTGGGTGGGGGAGAGGGAGCTTTTGGAGAGGACAAGCACAAGAAGGTCCCGTGGAATGGGGGAAGGGGCCATCTGGAACTACTTCTTGTAGCCGATGCAACATCACAGGGAGCAGCACCAGATGAAGCGTGTTGAGGTTGCACTGAATCACCTCCCCTGGGGCCATTTCAGTGGGAGCAGTCCTGATTTACCCCACCGAAACCAGCCTGGGGTTTACCCCAACAGCAGTGCTTCTGTCCCTGGCTACATCAGGGAGCACAGGCTCCGGACCTTCGGTCCAGGGAGCCGATGCTGCCAGAACAGGCAGCTTTGCTCTGGAGAAAAGCAAATTCAAAGCCTTTCTGTGCAAAAAACCCAAAATCATCTTGAGGAAACGCAGCAGCAAAGAGCTTGTGGATGAGGCAGAGCAGCGATCCAACCTGCAGCTGCTGGAGAGGCAGTGTCCGAGCAGGGGCTGCTCCCAGCCCACCCCCGTGCGGGAGGATGCCATGAGATGTCGGAGATCTACTGCAAAAACTCTGCTAAGACGGGTGATCCGGAGCCCCGCAGCCAGTCACAGCTCACACCGCTGTATCCCCAAGGGCAGAGCTGGGGCTCACTCTCCCTTCCACACAACATACCTCCATCACCACCTTCTCACATCAAAGCTCCTTCCAGGAGAAAGCAATGGGGACAAGGGAGGCTCTTGGTCCTCCACACTGACCGCTCTGCATGTAATTGGTACCAGGGAAACCGGCACCCGAGACAAGCAGTGCAACTGGAGGAAAAAAATCCCCACCAATCCTTTCAGTTTGCCTTTTTTTTTTTTTTGGAAAACGCTTCCAACCATAGGAAATAAAATAGGATCAAGCTGGAGGGATGGCCAAGTCCTGGCAGACTCAATCCCCTGCTCCTCCTCTCCATCCCACCCTCCAGCACCTGCCTGGGGGTAGCGCTGCCTCCTGCTCCCCCCTGGCACACGGCTGCTTCCCCAGCAGATTTTTAGCCGCCACAATGGCACGGGCAATGGTGCCGGGCCGATGCCAGCCGCATCCTGGGCTAACGCTGTCGCCCCTTTTGTCTGAGGGCATTAAAACCCCAGAAACGTTGGGGTGGTGGTGGGGGACCGGGAGGCTGTCAGCGCGTGATGAGTGGCTGCGCAGCGTTACCCGTCTGGCACCGGTGCCCCTCGCCACAAATGCCATTGGCAAAGCTCTGCACAAACATCTTTTCAGGGCTCGCCTGGTTCTCCCGGCTGCCATAGAAACCCCTGTTTAGCTGAAAGTATATTAAGGGTGGCGCTGGCCCTCGCGCTGAATTCATCACATTGTATTCCCCCAGCAAAAAAAAAAAGACGACGAAGAAAGCCCACCCCTTTGTGCCTCTGCCTTCGCTTTCTCTGTCCAAGGGAGATGGTCGTTCTCCGGTTCATTTTGCACTTGCAATTGCAGCCCCCCCCTCCCCAAGCGCGGCACAGCCCTGGGAAGGACTGCTGCATCCCACCAGCCCTCACCTTCTGGCCTCCTCTCTCTCCATCTCCCCAGACATCGCCAAGGAAGCGCCAAAAGGCTCCTTAGAATAAAATAAAAGCAGATATGAGAAAACTGTGGGGGTAAATCCCTCCCTGCTCTGCTCTTCTCCACCCGTTCCTCCCCAGCGCTGCAGACAGCCATGGGCTAAACCCCCAGTTGCAGCCAACGGGTCCCAAGAGGGGTTTTTTTTGGAGGCAGGGAAAAGCGGGCAGAGGCATATTTGCTCACATACATCCCTTTCCTTACAGAACCAGGTTGAACAGGAAGTTTCCAGCTTGAACAGAAGCAAAAATAATACCGAATACATCTCAAATACAGATAAAATTATATGTAAGGCATGATTTGAAAAGGCAGAAGCCCATTTTTCCCCTGACTGCTGAGCAAGCTCATCCCCTCAACACAAGCAAGGACCCAGCCCCAAAACCTCCCCGTGCTGAGCAGAGCAGCTTCGCCCTCCCTCGCCAGCCCAGGAGGGACCTCAGGGGCAGCAAAGAGGTAATTTAGTCATTTCAGGCACATCGGACAGCGCGAGCTGGGAGTCACCTATTCAAGCAGATTTCATGCCCTGCCACTGGACGTATCTCTCTATCAGGGCAGGCAGCGGAGGTCTCACAGCAGCACCCGTGATCCACCTCCAGCCCGATCTGCACAGCCAAGCCCTTGTCCCACCACGGCAAAGACCCAAGCAGCCCCAGGACACTCCAGATTTACACCAACGGGTCAAATGCCCAACTGCGTTAGCCAAAAAACCCCAGCGCTTTGGGGTTATAATCTGCATTTTCAATTCCAGAAAGGGAAAACCTCCCTATTTCTTGCAGAAATTGCTCACGGTTTGTGACAAATTCTCCTGCAGTTTTTTTCCCCCTAGAAGATTTAATTTTGTTGGACGTTTCCTCCCAAAGCTTCTCATTTCGGCAAAAAGGAATCTGTTTTGCCCAAATTTATGGGCCATTATTTTTAGCCAGTTCCCTCTGCAGAACAGTCCTCAAATCTAAACTGAACTCACTCCTTATTGCCCACATCAGCGCCCGCAGAGGCGGCTGAACACAGCCGCTATCTCAAATCTGCCGTGAAAGTATTTCTTAAATTTTCAAAAACCTCTTACCAATTTAATTTTTAAACCATTTATTTTACCTCCACTGCCAATAAAAGCAGAAAGGATCAAAGCCAAGCCCTTTTGTGGCTCGGGGTGCCCCTGCCATCAGCGTGCTTTGTTCGAAACGCCCTCAAAGAAACTCTCATTTTGGTCAAGAGCCAATTATAAAAATTGGGTTGGGGGTTTGCTAAGCTTTAGAGGTGTAAAATTGTCATCGCATCAGTAAAGCTACCAACGGGCCACGCACAGGCGGTGCGCTCGGCAGAGTCTAACTTTGCCTGAGCACGCACGGAAGGGACATATCGTTGCTTAAAGGCCAGTGGAGAAAGGCGGTTTCTCAGCACGGGAACGAGCCCTTCATTCCTTATCCCTCTGGCATTTCCCCTTCCCCACGCAGCAGGTCCCGGCTTAGGTCCTCAGGAGCACAGCACGGGGTTTGCTTGACCCCCAACAGACACCCTGAGGGTCTCGAGGAAGTGGGGTGTCCACCTGGCCCCACACAGCCCCCCCAGATCCCAGCAGCAGGGCCAGGACTGCCTGCATAGCCCGGACCAAGCTGATGTGGGTGCAGCAGTGCTGGGAAGAGCGACCCAAAAGCCACCCCCTTCCCAGCCCCACATGCGGGCAGGGGGAGCTGGGTGCCTGCTCTGAGGTGGCCCCACACCAGGACCGAGCATCCCCTGGCCCCACAGCACCTACAGCCTGGCTGCAGGGCTGCACGCACCCCAAATGATTTGCTAACCTCCTCCTTGTGCCGCAGGAGCACCCGTACCCGGAGCCTCCAAACCCACCCCACAAACCAGCACAGGACAGCCACCAGTGCCCCCTGCCATGCCCCCAGCTGCCCCGGGGAGCGGAGGAGCCCCCCGCTCGGGCCCATGCCGACGCATCGGTCCCACTCGATGTCACGGCAGTGGGGGGACCCTACCACGCTCGTCTGGCCGCTCTCCGCCAATCTGCATCACAAAAGCCCCATTCTTGCGAACTTGGGCGACCTCCCGACCTCGCCAGCTCGGGGAGTGAATGGCTTTAGTCTGCCACGACCATCATGTCACTTTGATTAGTGCGTGAATAAACTCTCAATCCGGGGCTGGGGGAGGCAGGGCTGGTGGGAGCCACGCTGGCTCGCAGCTCCGGCCATGGGGACGGCACCCTCAGTCCCGCACCCAGGGATGGCCCCAGGGATCCCACCACCCAGAGCACCCTCGCCCCTCTGCCAGCCAAACCAGACCATGTAACACCCCCCCCCACCCTGCCTGCAAGGAGCCGGTGGCACCAAATCCCACCTTGGTACTTGGGGATGACCCCAACCCCTTCCCACCACTGCCGCCTCCCCGCGGGACCTTGATGGAGAGCAAAGCAGACAAAATTAAACATTTAAGGACCCCCAGGGAAATACTGCCAGTCTCCCTCATTACTTCAGTGCCCAAAACTTAGGCAGCAGCACCAAAAGCATCGACAGGGAAGCTCCCTGTGCCAAACCCCGCTGTAGTCCTGCGAGGAGCAGGGAGTTGGACTCGATGATCCTTATGGATCCCTTCCAATGCGAGATATTCTATGATTTGAGCAGACGAGGCTGGATCCAGCCCAGGTCCCTTCAGCCGCTGAAGGGGTTCACAAAGGGCTGCAGGAGCCTCCGAAACATCCACCTCTTCCCAAATTGCACAGAGCAGCCACCTCTCCCCAGCCCAGGGCAGGATTTTCTGAGCACACAGATGCCTCTGGATCCCTGGGAAGCTCAGCCGTGCATTTCTGTGACAACAGGCAGCCAGCGCCACTCGCCCAAAGGAGGGATGGGCGCTGCGGGGACAACAGGGCTGCCCCTCGCCCCAAGGATGCTCCTGGCTCGCTCGGGACCAGCGGCCACATCCAGCTCAGCAGGGATGGCCAAGCAATCCACCACCACCCCCAGCTTCACCTAAGAAATCAAGCATCATCTTGGGGGATCAAAAAAGTTTGCAAGAGGTGATAGCAAGCTTTCAGGCAGGCAGAAACTCATGCTTTTGGGGGAAAACCTGTGGGATCTTGTATTTCAGGAGGCCCTGAAATATGCTTCAATTTACAAGCCAACCTGCAGTACGTAATGAGTCTCAAACATCTGCTTTTGAGGAGAAGCTGAACTCTTGCACATCTTTCCCGCTCGCTACGCGTCCCACAATATCTAATAAACCCCAAGTTGTTCAACACCTATCAAAACTGCCAAAATATCACCATTTAAAGTCTAAAAATGCAAGATCTGTAGAAAAGGGTTCAGAAGACAGTAAATTAGGCCCTGCACGAAGGGCTCTACATGGGAAGCTAATGACCTTTTGTCTCTCCTGTCTACAGACGGGCCTCATTTGCATGTATGCAGTTGGAATAATCTCGCCCATATTTCAAGCGTGTGGCTGCATCCCCGCGTCCTCCTCCAGAGAGGTTCCCTCCCGCTGTGCATGCCATTATAATAGTGCAGCCACTTCAGACTGCCTTTAAAGCCACCGAGACACCAGCCAGGCTTCTCCAGCCCGACGGGAGGCTCTCCCCACGGAAGAGAAAGAGAGGTTTGAGGCCCCATATGTGACAAAACTGAGAAGTCCCAATGTGGCACGGCTGGGGGACACCCCGAGCTGCGAGACCCCGACAGCAGTGCCCATACCTCAGCTATGGGGAGCACCCCTGGGCTTTTGGGGGAGCTGCTCCAGTAACTGCCCCCATCCTCCTCTGAGGACCAAGATTTTAGGTTCATCTCGAATTTACGGAGCCCGAGCATTTTACCAGATCCCTGTGCTGCAAGCTGAAGGCTTGGGATGCCCTTTCTTAGGTGCTTTGAGAATACTTTTGAAGCAATTCCCAAAGGACAGGTTAAAAAATGTTGGAAGTGAAAAATCTGGGTGCCACTTGAGGTCTCTCCCCACCTCTCCCTGCTCATGTTGCTTCTCCTCAAAGCCTGGAGGTATCTCGGAGACGGTTTAACAGCCCACGGAAGAGCTGTGAGCCTGACCGGGGTGTCTGTTATTACTGGGGCCAAAGCAGCTCTTTGCAACATCCACCAACCCAACTCCCGCTCAAGGTGGCTGCGCTGGCAGGGGACACCTTGCCTGGCAAAGCTGTCTGGTAGCACTTGGCTTCACACTGTCCAGCCTCATCCACCTGCCCCACAGAGATCCCAAGAGGAGGATCAGCCCCGGCTCAGAGCAATCCGGATTGCAAAAGCCAGAGCAATGCAACTCGGGTAACCCTGGCTGCACCCTCCATGCCAGGACCCCAAAACACTGACCACCAGCTCCCCCCTTCCTCCCCAGCCCTTTCCAAGGCATTCAGCAATAAAAAAAATCCTCTCTCATTTATGCCATGGTCCCCCTCCACTGAGCCCCAAGAGCTGGTCTCAGCCCCACTCTCTGCGCCAGGATCAGGCCCGTCCGGGAGCTGAGCGGCTCCGCTAACAATAACACCTCCCGTTCAGGCGCTGGGAAGGCAGCGCCGTGGCAAACACAAGACCTCAGACAGGCAGAGCTGTCAATCCTGCCCCGATCTCTCAAAAGATTGATTAAGGACAAAAAAAAACAAACAAAAGAGAAAAGGGAACTTATGGACATGAGCTGAGAGGCGGGGAAAGAGGGGAGGGGAAACGAGCCCGGCCAAGTTAAAATTCCGACGGAGAAGTTGCAGCTGAACTATAGAGTCTAGACAACCATTCACAGCCCGGGCCCCAATTGTTATATAGCCTCTATTGTCTTAATTAACCATTTTAGCTGAAATGGGAGCAGACAAATCTTTTCTTCTCCATTCCACCCCTCCTCTGCTGCACACTCATGCAGACAAACACACAACCGAGTCAAGTGCTTTGATTTAAAAAACCCTCGGCATATACACACACACACACACCTTCTTTCGGGGGAGATCTTTGCAAGGTTCCTTGAGAAAATCACTCGCCAAACAAGCAAAGGGAGAGGGGCTAGTTGGAGGTGGGGGGAAAAAAAAAAGAAATGCAAATCCTGACGCAACATGAATGGGAACAAATGGGTTGATTCTTTTAATCTCCTAATGTGCTTAATAAAGCATTATTGCAATGCAAATTTTATTTTAATGCTGTACATATTTTATTTGACATGCTGGTAATTTTAGTTGGCTGAACAATCCACTGCTTTGTTTTACTGAGTTATTTCTGTTTGGGGGGATATTTTTGAGGGTATCATGGGACTTCTGCCAACCAATACCCCCTGGGAGTCTCTGCAGCACACTCTTCAGAGGCTTAAGCTAAATAAATAAATAAATAAGAGGGCCAAATTCTCCTCTCATGACCCCAGTAGAAATGCAGGAGCAATTCAGAAGCACTTCTCACCCCCCTCTCTGAACCCTCACAAGCCCCACAGCCTCTTCCCACTCCTCCCACCGGTTGCCTTCCTGCCCGCTACATCCCATTTACACTGATTTAACTGGGTTTTTAGTGGAAAAAGCCCAACCAGCAAAGCAGGGGGGTTACCCTCACCGAGGCCGCCAGCATGAGGCTCTGCCCTGGGTGTACAGACCAGGCAGAGCCTTTCACCCCCCCATCCAGCCTTCTCTAGGGTGGGGTTGGGATTTGTCTGCTCTGAAGGGTGCCTGCCCCTTCGGAAGGTGTTCACATGAAACATTCCCAGTCCCCGGCATCTGCGTGTCGTTAATATTGCCCCTTCCTCACCATAAACCGAAATTGGGCATCTCTGCAGAGACACCATAGAGCAGCACCAGCTACCCCTGAAAAATTCAGGGCTTTACAAACATTTTGAGAGCCAACCTTGCTCTGAAGGGGGGGAATCTGCCTCATTTTATGCCAGTGTGTCAAGGTACAAACCTGATTGCAAAAGAAAGAAATTAGTGACAATTATAATCATCATGCCGGGCTGCAGCTCTCTAATAGAAAACTGTCATTTTGGCAGGATAAATGCAGCTCAAAGAGCTCTGTAAAACAAACATGGATGTGTGCAAATGTGCCAGTTTGTGAGCGCTCCCGAGTCCACTCGGAAAGGGATTTTTTTCTTTTTTTTCCAGCGCAGAGCTGAGCATCAAACTGCTCCCCACGTGTAGCGAACCCCGGGAGTGCTCTTCTCCCCCACGGAAACCCCGAGAGATGAGGCAAAGGGCAGGGAACAACCTGAAGCACTTTAGGAGACAAGAGGCACAGCTGGAGAAGCACAGAAAAGGGATGCAAAAGCCTCTACTAAATGCACTTGGGGGTGTCCTGGAGCAGGAGACACTCCCCCAGAGTCCAAAACCCCTTCCCATTTCACTGAACTCCTCCTGCCACAGCATTTTGTCAGGGCAGGGGGTAGAAGCATTGCTCTGATGATGGGCATGGGTTCCTCTGGTAGGGTGGAGAGAAGGGAGCCAGATCTTTTACAAAGACCTTGAGCGCAGAGGGAGCACGCCTCGCTGCAAGCCTGGAAATCCAGACCCCCAAATCCACGTGGCAGCAGATTTAGGAGCAGGCAGGGAGCTCTCCCCATCCTCTGCTCAGCCCTACAAGCGTGCAAGCCTTTGCTGCAGGAGGTGCGGAAACCAGAGGCATGAAGGGGGTCAACGGTCTTCCCTTCACCTCTGGGGAGGATTGTTCCCTCCACAGTTAAACGCAGTCACTCGGAGATGGTGTCAGGAAACCTTTCAGCTGCTGATCACCACCAGGGAATGGCAGCAGGAAGGATTAAGGAGATTAACGTGGTCCAGGAGCTACTTCGAAGAGATTTGCCACAGCCAAGAAAGCTGGTCTGCAGGGCAAGGAGGGACCCTTGCCTTCACCGAGGGAGCAGGGAGTTTGCAAGTCAAAAAAGGTCCAAAACACATCCTGGCCTTTACTGGTCCTCCCTCAGGACCTGCCACAGCTGAGCAAACCCTCTGAGCTGTCACTAGTGCCCTCCCAGGGTGCAAAGAGCAGCATTTCCAGGGAGAAAAAGCCAGTTCTGCCTACCCATGTTCACAGCCAGGTCTGCAAATCCCCAAATTGCCATCTCACTTTGTTCCTGCAAGGTACACAGGGCACACGGGAAGAAAAACCACTGAGACTTCACGCTTTGAGCCCTGCTGGGGATACCCAAGGGGCATGAGACCCCATGTCTCCAGTGACCCCATGTGGGGTGTCCCATTCTCCTTGCAGCCAGCAAGTCCAGCTGTGCACCCCCTCCCACCCACACCACCTTCACTAGGGCACTCGAACCACTGCAAAGGCAATTTCATGAAGGTCTTCCAGAAGAGCAGACCCTACAAAGATGATCAGGGTCACCAACACCCTCAGTAAAACCTTTAACATCATCCTCAACAAGAAAAGAGCCAGACCCTTGAGCACATACAAATAACAGAGACCAACCTGAGATGCAGAGGGACCAGCGCTGGCACGGATGCGCACTGCAGCAAGGTCAGAAGCTGAGATGAAGGTAGAGGGAAACCACAAGCCATCCATGCCCTCCTTTAAATAGAGCAACAGCCCCAGGAGCCCAGGCCGGCCCCTGTCCTGATTGCTCATGGGTCTCAGGTGTCATCTCCTCAAGCCCATGGTTGGGACCACAGCTCGTTTCCACTACCCAGCTGCTAGCACTCTGCTTGATGACTACCCAGCTGGGGGGCAGGAGGGACCTAGAGCAAGTGCAACTGGGGTGGTGGGAGCTCGGTGCACGATCTGACCATCACACGCGTGCTCCATCCATCACATGCATGCTCCAACCATCACATGCATGCTCCAACCATCATGTACATGCTCCAACCATCTCATGCATGCTCCATCCATCACATGCATACTCCATCAATCACAACCACGCTCCAGCCACCACATGCATGCTCCATCACGTGCATGCTCCATCATGTGCATGCTCCAACCATCACGTGTATGCTCCAACCATCACGTGCGTGCTCCATCCATCACATGCATGTTCCATCTATCATGTGTGTGTTCCATCCATCACGTGCATGCTCCATCACATGTACGCTCCAACCATCACGTGTATGCTCCACCCGTCACACGCGTCCTCCATCCATCTCGTGTATGCTCCAACCATCTCATGCATGGTCCATCACATGTGTGCTCCAGCCATCACCTGGTTCTCCATCAATCACAACCACACTCCAGCCACCATGTGCATGCTCCAACCATCTCTTGCATGTTCTATCACATGCGTGCTCCAACCATCACCTGCGTTCTCCATCCCTCACAACCATGCTCCATCATGTGCATGCTCCATCCATCACATCCATGCTCCATCCATCAAGCACGTGCTTCAACCATCACGTGCACGCTCCATCCGTCACGTGTGTGCTCCAACCATCACATGCATGATCCAACCATCACGTGTGCTCCATCCATCACAACCACACTCCAGCCACCATGTGCATGCTCCAGCCGGCCAGGCCTGGCTTAGGGAGGGCACAGAGAAGACCCGTGCCCTGGAAAGAGGGGCTGGAGAGGTCCAGAGGGTAGCAAGGGTCTTGCTGCCTCTGCACACACACCTCAGCCAGCGCACTAGGGTCTTCATCATCGTTAAAGCCTCCAGGCACGCTCTTAATGTTACCTCTCTAATAATAATATTTCATCTGCCTTATCTGATTAGGTTAGGCTCATTTGATTTTTGCAAAACACCTTTAATCACCTTGCAAATTCCCCATCATTATAAACAGAGCCACCACAAACATTTTGAGCAATCCAAGTTTTATTTTCAGCAATCCTTTTTTTTTTATATATGCAAGAAAGGCAGTTGTAAAAAAAAAAAATTTTAAAAATATGAACAAGACAGAGGCTGAGAAAACATTAACAAGGCCCTGTGCTTTCTGCTAAAGTGCCTTCATTTCATTATCATTAAATTTGCCTAGTAATTAGATTTCGGTGCATGAATATTTTAAAAAAAATGTAACAGACAAGCTGTCAAAAAAAAGCACGACAACATCAATTCGATAATTTTTTAGACAGAGACATTCATAAGCAATTAACACAGATTTCCTGGGTTTGGAGACTTTTTTTTCTTTCTTTTCTTCTTTTTTCCTTCCAGCCTTGTGTTCTTCACCTGAAATCAAAAGAAAAAGAAAAGCACTGTAAACATCAGCACTTTCATTTCTGCTATTTATTTCCCGGTTTGCCAACACGCTAACATGATCCCAGTGCCATTTTTCCCTCTCGCCGGCCGCGAGAAGCCCTCACTTAGCATGCTTCGGCGCTCCTCTCCCCCGCCTCCCACCCCAGCCTCGCTAAACACAGCCAGGCACGAGGTTGGGTCATCCATCAGACCTCCCCACTCCTGCAGGACCAGATTAAATTAAGGTTGCATGAAGCTTCTGTCTTGATCTTCAGGCATTTCTGCTGAAAACAGTGATTTTGATCACTATTTGCATAATTGTACAGTTACGTATTCACCGGGTCCCTAATTACACGATCTGTGTTCGACACTGCTCCAGACGAGGGGAGGTTTGCGAGGGGCATACTAAACCGGCTGCTCTGCAGTGATCCCCCGTGCCCCCGGGCCTGATCCTGGCTCCAGGTGAGGTCCAGTACGATGACCCCCTTCCCGCAGCTCCTCCCTGCAGCCTTGTGACCACCAAACCGCACTGAGGACAGCCCCGTGCTCGCCCTCCCTACCCTATTTGTGCGGGAGACAGGCACCGAGAGCGATGCCAGCCCCAAAAAGAAGGGGTTGTGGTTGGGATGCCAGTCCCTGCTCTACAGCTACCAAAATGACTCCCTGCAGAGCCATCATCCTCCAATTTTCACCCACAGGGATGCCACCGAGGTGCAGCACCACGAGCCTCTGCCTTGCCCACGCTGCACGTTTCCAACAGGACCAAAAGATGGATGGAAAACAACATAGTCCCAAATTCCCCTCTTTTTTTCCCTCTTCAGCAGTCCCAGAAGAACCTCGCGTGCCAGAAAGAAATCCAGCCCGGGGGCTGTTTGCTGGGATGATTCAAGGTCTGAGCTATTTTGGAGGCGGGGGTAGCACGGGGTGGGTTCAGTCTGCACCTGGAACCAGCACAGATCCCAGACTGCATTTCCCATACGACCGATACGGTGCTACCGACCCCATGGAGATGCCCAGGGAGGAGCTGGTTGCTCACCATCGGCTTCTGGCACTTGCAGAGCGGCAAGTTCCTGCTCCCTCCTGAACTCTTCATTAGGAAAGAAGCAACATTTGGGGGGATTTTATTTCAGACAGAGCTTCCAAAGTTCCTGGGTTTAGTCCTAACTCAGGACCAAACACTTGAAATACTCTAGAAAAGGGGCCTCTTTCCTCTGCACATCCCAAATCCGTAAGAAATCAAGTCCTTATTTTAAGTGAGCCCTCGCAATGCCGAAAGCCCGGCCAGACCCCAGCGTCAGGTCTGTGCTCTCTTATGTTTTGCAGTAAACCCCGCTTGGGACAGCTCAGGGCTATTGCGGACAGGTAGCCAAAATGATCTTTGCAGGTCTTAAAGAGCACGCGCCAGAGCTAATAAGCGTGTTGAGAAGAGAAAACAGTAACAAAAAAAAAAACAAAAAAACCCAATTATTTGACCTAAACGTAGGTGGATGTTAGAAATCTGTGTCTGTGTTATTTTTTATTGTTATCATCACGATCGTCTTCTCTGGCAAATTAAGAATACACAAAACAGCCACACACAAAGAAAATCCTAGACCTCAACTCAGGTCATGCCTTCCTAAAATCTCCTTTGCGAGGTTTTATCGGCAAGAGCAGGGAGTGGAAGCAGTTGGTACAAGCAGCTGAAAGACCAAATCAAAAGCATGTGAGCAGATTAAAGAATCAATCTCTCCGTTTGATGCAGAGGAAATCCCACTAATTATAAAGAAGGGGCTTATTTCCTGGAGTCACTCTGTTTGAAGTCATCAAAACTAGTAATACTTAATTACTCTACTTTATGGAATATATAACATCGAGCCCCTTCTCCCACTCGCCAGTCCTCTGATGCCATCGCTGGTGCTGGGGTTTCCAGGGGGTTATGGTGATGTTCCTCCTGTACCTATGCACTTATTTATTCAAATGAAGCCCTTAACAGCCCCCGCATGAGCCTGCGGGGAAGCATTTAAACGTGCTTTAAAAGGAGGTTATAATGAAAAAAGAAAAAAAAAACTGGAGTGATTTAGCCACGCGAGCTACCTGGCTATTACTGCAAACGCGTGTGCACTGCATGCACGCCGTGCCAGCAAACACCTTCAAAATCAGGTATTTAGAATTAAACCAAAGTGAAGGTATTTGCCTCATTCTAATCCTTGGAAAGGGAAGGGGACTGGCAGTGGTGTTACTGAAACGCAGGCTCCACGAGCCCTTCAGCAGCCCTTTGGACCTTGCTGAGCAATCTTGGAACGCCCAAGTGAGAGAAGAATGGGCTGCCAGCTTTTGGTTTATGGACACATCTAGATTACATCCATAGATAGAAAAAACCCAAAACTTTTGGGTATTTTGAGGAAGAGAAAGAGTGACCGGTAGGCACAGGGTCTTCTTAGAACTGGTATAAAGATATTAAATATCGAGGACTGTCTGAATTTGCTCGTCTCTCTAGGCAGCTGTAGGGCAAACGTGGTCAGGACGTGCTTTGCTCAAGGGCCAACAACTGCCAGTCTCATAAACGACCATGTTAAATGTCCAGTTTCTGGAGCCAGGCGATTAACATGGAGGGGAATCATAGCTTTCATTAAAAAAAAAAATAGCAATAATCATATTTTTACAAGTTGAGAGAAACCTTGAAAAAGGTGACCCAAGAGATTCAGGCAGGAAAAGGCGAGTATGTTCGTTTTTATTAAGTCTTGCCATTCTCAGTGCGATCTCAAGGGGGGCTGAACGCTCCCGCGTGCATCCCTGGCACTGACACTGCTCCCAGGACCTGAGTCCTCAGGCAAAGCCATTCCCGCCAAGGGATTGAAGCCCATGGGAGCAAAACCCTCTCCCAGGACGAGATTAGGGTCTCTAAGCCCATCACTCTTCTAAAGACAACCTTCAGGGAGCAGGTTTCATGAAGAGCTGCCCATTTCCATGGCTGGGGAGCACCAGGACAACCCAGGTTTGGGTTTGACTGGCTCATCCCTGGCTGGTTGTGAGACTTTTTCTCTCTTTTCCCAACTAAGCTGGTACATTTTGAAGGGGAGAGACAGGAGCACACCTCTTCCTTCATCACCACCTACACGCACCTACCTGGTGCTACGCAGACAACACTACTACTAGTAGCGATAATAAATCTTGCTGCTCCGTCCTGGAGTTTCTCCCAAATAACTGAGTCCGGCCGGGGGAGCGCACGGGAGATGTGGAGCTACATGCCGCTGTTTGAAATTCTGCACATACCACCCCGCGTCGGGAACGTCCCAGGAATGCTGCTGTGGAGTCATGAGGCTTCCCAGCCAGGAATTGAGGGTGAAAAGGGTTTGCTTTTTTTTTTCCTAAGACGGAAAGGGAAGAAATCTGCTAAACCCAGGTTTGACCCGACTAGGAAATGCAACCGTGCTCCACACAAGTTCAGCTGGCCTGAAAAAACGCTTTTAAGATGTCTGAGCTTTGTGAAAACACCAAGCTGGAGCACATCTCTAAAAACCCTTCTACCTGCACGAGGACCCTTGCGCTTTTGCTGTCGGTGGGAGAACGGGCGAGTGCTGTGCTCAGCAGCATCCGCACCGCAGGGGTTGGCACCTCACCACTCCCCGTGCTCTCGGCTCAAGTATTTCCTCGGTGCTTTTTGCAGATAAGGTCCCAGAGATGCCCCAGCGCTGCTGGGTCGTGCGGGAGGAGGGATGTGTGGCATCTGCACAGCCCTGGAGGAGGAGAGCTCAGTTTCCAGCCCGGTGACACATCTGCTCTGTGTCCCCGATACCGCATGGCCCCACTGAGACTTTCTCTGCTTGGGGGTCTCCTTTTGAGAGTGAGCATCCACCTGGAGAAGCACAGCTCAGAGCTCTTCGCTGCATCTTTTACATGCTTGCGTAACATGAATCAAAATAATATTTCCCTGAGCAACACAGGGAGCATTCCAGCATTTGGCCCCTTGCAGGTGATGGGAATAGTTTGAGCTGGACCTGAAATAAAACTCTCGCATTTCAGTCCCTCTGGAACTGAGAAAAACCCGAGATGAGCCTATAGCTGATAATTTTTTGCCTTGCCTCTTCAGCTCTAAGGTATCAAAGGAGGAACAGAAGGATGCGCTGCGAGGTGAACATCCCCAGCTTTGCTGGCTGGTAAGAGAGCAGCAGGAAAGGAATTGGATTTTATCCAAAGAGGCTTTCTAGGGCTGGAGACTTTCCTCCCTGCCATCTAACATGGCCACGGGCAGCAGCGAGGAGCAGACCTGGCTCTGGGCTCCAGGTCTCCGTCTCAGCCCCCAGAGCGACGACCTGCTGCGGGTGGGAAGGAGCCCGGGCCACATCCCCGCTGCGCAGGGGACGGGCTCTGGGCAGACAGACAGACTTAACCCCCACCCTGGTTCTAGCCCCGTCCTACGTCGGCGCTCCGTGCAGCGCTCCTAACAGCTGGAGCGCAAACAAACGTTTTGGGCGCTGCTGCTTTGCGCGCTGCCCTGAGGCCGCAGGCGATGGACGTTTTCCCCGTGCAACCTCAAAAAGGGATGCGGAGGGCTCAAGCAGAGGCCATTTCGGTGCCCGAAAAATAAACACATCCGCAAGACCTAAACCTTTCATAAGTTAAGCGCAAGGGCTGAAACGCTCTGCTCGGAGGGGCGCGGGAAGGGGCTCCCGCTCCCTGTTGGCTCTCCCCGGAGGAAGGGGCGAGCAGGTCCCCGCCGCCGCCGTCGAGCGAGGACGTCGCTGCAGCCCGGCCGAGGTCCGTTTGTCACTTTTCCTTCATTATTTGCAGTTTGTACACAGGCATCATTAGGGATTCATTCGGTTTCCCTAGCAGCAGGCATTAGTCTGGCTTCCCTTTCCCCCTTCTCTCGCCAGCGCCCTTTATTTTTAGTGTCTTATTTACAGTTTGACAGAGTAACTGTAACCCTTGCAAGCTACTCCAGCGGCTTTAATCGGGGGAATAATGGGTCCTGTCTGGCGATGAATAGAATTTAGGGGACAGATTGTTCCACACTCGCCCGGTGGGGTAATTTATTTATGTGCGCACTTGTCAGGAGGAGAAAGGGACGGGGGATCTGTATGCGCCGAGGACACTGCCGGCGCTGAAACAGAAGGGAGAATGGAGCCGAACGCCCCAGATCCCACTGCCCCCCCCCTCCGGCAGCTGAATGCCTCCGGTGGCCGTGAACTTGGAGGGGCCGAAAGCCCCATTCCCAGGCCCTCGGCACGTCAGCGGGGCCGCCGAGCGGCTGGGCTGCCGGCAGCGGGGCTCGGGGCTCCAGATGGGTCCGGCTGCGGCAGGCAGCCCTCCCCGGCACTGCCCCGCATAGCCGCGGCGCGGGGAGCACGTCCCATAGCAACGGTACAGTAGCAGGAGCACAGCGGGGGTCTGGGAAGAGAGGCAAAGCCCTCGGAAAAATACAGGATGGGTCCAGACAATGGCTCCCTCTCATATCATAAATTACACGGCAGCGACAAAAGGGGACGGATCCAGCTCCCACAGCCTGCGTGCTTGCTGGGTGCCGGTGGGCATCCTTGGGCATGGGGACGGTGGCGGCACAAGGGAGAGGTGATGGCACTGCACCTCCCAGCCCGTGACATCTCCTTCACGCTTTTCCTGTCCCCCAAAGCTCATCTCCTTCACTCCGCAGCATCGCTGCTTTCTGCCCCGAAATGCTGCCTGAGCATCCGCCGCCTGGGCACGGGCGTTGTCCTTCACATCGCGACTGTGGTCCCTCAGCCGATGCTAACCGTGCCAAGGATCGGGGAGAAGCAGCTCCTGGTCTAGAGGTGGGATGTTTTCTTCTTCTGCTCTTCAGAGAAAAGGCCCTTTTGCTCCTTTCTCCTCTCTCTGGCTCGAGGCCGGGAGCGTTTTGCATCTAGAGCCGACAGCGGCAACATCTCAGCTTGGCTTCTCCCACGAGCTTTTGCCCGGTGACGGTGGGGGCCGCACCGGGCTCCATCGCAGCCGTCCCTGCGTTCCCACGCAAAGCAGAACAGCGGGATCCACCGAGCGCCAGGGCCACCTCAGACAGGCGACGGTCCCTCTTAGCAGAGAGGATTCACCCCACAGAGACCCCAAGAAGAGGCGGGACAGACGTGCAGGGGGTCCCTTTGCACCCACAACCGCCAAGCAGCATCAGGCTAAAAGAGGAGGGGGACTCGCGCTGAACCCACCCGGACCCAGACACGGAGGTGCTGAAGTTCCCCCAGAATTTGTTGCTCATGTCCCTTGAACGTCTCCCCGCTTGGCCTGGCTCCCACCTACGCTTGGCACCTTTCCTTTCCACAAAAAGCCTTAAAGTTAGCATATAATTACACTTTCTACCTAAGCGAAGACCCTTTTTCCGTTGCCAGTGTGATACAAAGACATCCCTGGTCTGGCTACGCACTTTTTACACCCGTTTTGGCTGCAGGGGGATTTGCTGTCACCGCTCTGTTGGTAGAGTCAGGAGTGAAACCGCCACGGCCGCAGACTCCGATCCCTCTTGACAGCAGCCACGTCGGTACAGAGCATCTTTCTGTTCCTGGGGTTTTACCAGTTTACCGGTGTACTGGGAGAGATGCTTAGAGCTGGGTGAGCTGCGGGAGTCTGAGCATGGGCAGACATTCAAGCAAGCACCCAGACCCACCTCACCCATCCCAGGTTCCTCTCCCGCAGGTGAGGATGCTACAAGGACCACGGTTTCTGGCTACATTAGACCTCAAACCATGCAAGCAGCTAGTGGATGGCATAGGAGGACTAAACCAGACAGAAAGCACCGAGATGTCATCTCTGGCCATGGTACAGAGAAGCACAAAGTCTCCTCTGGATCTCCACTGGCCAGAGGACAGCCCCTGCGATGCTCCTGGCATTTCTCCGCCGCTGCGCCGGGACCAAAGGCAATGTGCTGGCTGCTTCGGGAGCAGGGGTCTGACCGACGGCCCCCACAGCCTGGTCCCGCGGCCGGTGAGAGCTCTCAGCCGGCCCCAACGCCTGGGCGTGCTGGAGCAGGGCTGCACAGGGAGGTCTGAGGAGGTGGGCACAACGTCTGCCCGGACACAGGGACAGGACCTCACCCCAGGAGCCCTCCAGCAGCTCACAGCTGAGGGACGCACTCAGACCAAGAGCCTATTTCAGGGAAGACCTTCCCCTTGGCAGAGAGATCAAGACCTCTCCTTGCTTGGCCGACCTCAAGCCAAGGCAAGAGTTCTTGCATACACATAAAAAATGCAAGAAAAAGGTCTTTCCACTGGAAACCTGTGGGGTTTTCGCTGCCACAGGCCACGGGCGAGCGCTCCGGCGGGTGCAGGCAGCCCAGCTCCTGGGGGTCAAGGGCAGCCCCTGCACTGCTCCATCCCGCATCGAGAGGAGAGTGGTGACGATCGGCAGCGAGACCTGCGGCACGATGGGGGGAGAAACCCCTCGTCTGGGTACAATGACTGTCTATTCTGCTGATCACAAGCCTAATCCTCTTTGGTTTTTAATTGGCATTTGGGCTAAGCTGATTTAAACCTCTTCACCTTGTTGGGTCCCCCCTCCCCACTTCTTTCTTTTCTTGGGGTTTCTTTCTTTTTTTTTTTTTTTTGACCAAATAACAACGCTGCCATCACCAAGTCCCCAGCACAATGACATCTTTGTGCGAGGGCGAGAGGAGAGGAAAGGGGAAGGGAGGGGGAGAAGGGAAATGTGCTGAACCCACTCGGAAACAATGCGGAGTTTGTGATTCAGACTTGACCACTGGCAAAGGACCCGCTTCAGCTGCGCCTCGTTAATAAACGCACTGTCCCTTCCCAGCCCCTCTCCCCCTGCCCATCACCTCCGCCTCAGGCCGGCTGCCCACCGGCTACCTGTGGTCCCCATCCCTCGACAGATGCAGCGTCCCCACGCCCCGATGCGACCCGCCGGAGCGGTACCTGCATCCCACCCCGGTCTCACCAGCGAGGCTCTGGCGTGCTGCCCACGGGGCGATGCGCAGCGGCGGGATGGGGACGTCCCGGTGTCCTCTCCACCCCATCCGTCCCTGGACCTGTGCCGGTGTCCCCGCGCCGAAGCCCTGTGCTGGTCGGCGGCCCCGAGCAACCCAGATGGATGCTGGTGCAAGTCGCGATCTACGCTGTGCTCCAGGCCAAGGTCTGCTGGCAGGAGGAGGAAGAGGAGGAGGAGGAGGAAGGTGCACGTGGGATCAGCTGTGGTGAGGGGCTTCTGCTGAGGGTCCTGCAAGAGAGGTCCTGCTGGCAGCTCCCACATGGCCAGGGTCTCACGGCTTTTGGAGGGTGGGTTTTTTTTCCATATAGCCCCCACTCCTGCGTTATAGTGAGCCGATCTGAGTTAAAACCAAATGCAACAGAAACACCTTTATTACCCTCTTTCCATTTAAAAGACAAAAAAACCCCCAAAGAACCCCAAAAGAGCCCTTTGTTCCTGCGGGTGGGAAAGACACCTCTCACGGGGTTTGAGGATTACGAGTTAACAAACCAGCCATGACAAAAGTTAAATACAGAACAAAAAAATCCACGGTTGTTCAAGACTTTGGGCCAAGTGGATGGCGAGGGAGGTGCTGGCACCCGTGGAGCTTTTGGCCCCTCTTTTTCCCCCATAACGTGGGTCACCGTGGTCTCGCACCAGTCCTTGAGCGCTTGCTGTAGGGTCACTCAGCCCTTCCCAGCGGCGTGCCGGTACAAAAGACTGTCCAGGGTAAGAAATTATGGAAAGCCTTTAAAAAAAATAATAATAAATCCACTTACCGGGAAATTCCCTGCAAACTTTCACCGGGGCCAGAGACCCACCATGCGCCAGCCAGAAAACAAGCAGAGCATCACATAGGGTGAACCCACACTCCTCCCTAGCAGGGAGAGAAAGAAAAGAGGATGGGAACTCGTTAAATGTCAGCCCCGTCCCCCCCTGGCTGGGTGACACCAGAAGAGGGAGATTACAGCCACGTTTCTGGCAGAAAAAGGGAAAGAAGAAGAGAGAAGTCAGTTGGAAAACTCTCGGCATCCTCGTAACGGTGCCGGTTTCCAAAACTGAGCCCTGCCGAGATGCCCCAGCGGGTCTTTGGCCCCGTAGGGAGCGAGAGGAGCCAGATCCTGCTCCGGGGGGATTTGAAATAGGGGGACGCTCTCATTGCACCGTCACTGTCCCTCGTCCCTGCCGAGCGTCCTGCTGTGGTCGCGGTGGCAATCCTGCCAACCCCAAGTATTCAAGAATTACAAGCCAGGACCAAAAACTATAAATCTATGTCAAAAAAACACTTTTTTCTGTTTTTTTTTTTCTCATTTGCCTTCTGGGGAGCTGTGTTCTCCCGGCTTCCCTCCCTGCCCAGGGCAGAGGCTGCTCCACCAAGGCGCCTGAAAGCCAAACCCAAACCCAGCAGCACCCTGTGACCGGGGGATTTATCCAGACACCGAGAAAGCCGGGCTGCCCCCAGCGCTTTGCCGCGGCCGAGCCGGGAAGGGACCCATCACCGGTGGGAGCCGCGTCGAGGGAAGACGCTTGGATCAAATGCAGAGCGAGAAGCCCGACGCGATGCATCCCTGTGACCTTAACCCCGGCGCTCTGCCGGGTTTTCCCTTTGCTGATGCAGTAGGAAGCAAGCGGGAGAGCTCCCGCACCGGCAGCATCCCTGCCTAAAAATAACAAAACCGAGCAGCCGTGACCTTCGTGCCGCCAGCCGCTGCTCCATATTGCTTTGGAGCATCCTTACAGAATTATTTTTTATTTTAATATTATATTAATATTCACTTTATATATTTTTCATCTGTATAAACTCTGCTTTCATCCATGGCTATTCACAGGTTCCACCAGTGACGAATTTACTTGGCTTGTTTAATAAAGGAAGGCGCTTGGGCCAGAGAAAGAGCCTTTTCTCCTGCCCATTAGTCCCATAAATCATTGATAACGGTACAGAAATCAGAGAGACAATCCGATCTGGTGGAAATTAAGTGATGGAGAGCGAGTGAGTGGCACTGGTGGGAGCAGAGCGGGGACGCTCAGACCCGTCCCCTCCTTCCAGCCCCACTTCCAACCCATTAATGTGCCCCGTCCCAGGGTAAGAACGAGAAAAAAAAGGAAGGGAAAAAAAAAATCCCTCAGCGCGGACCAAAGATTATAAATAAAAGCAGTGAGAAATAACTAAGTAGATGCAGCTTAGCCAAATAGCTGAGAGCCTTAGTGCATTTTTGCGAGCTTTAGGAAAGTATTTCCCATTCCTGAATAAGCAAGTTTGGCAGGCGGAGGGGAGCGCGTGGCCGCACACCCTTCGCAGCTCGGGCGGGATCTGCCGGCGGGGCCGGGGAGACCCTGCAAGCTCGCAGGGACCCGGCGCTGCTTCGGGTTCGAAGCATCGCCGTCCCCGGCGGCAGCGGCCGAGGCCGCCAAAAGGGATGCGACGGTGACGGTGGCCGCTTCGCCGGTCCCTTCCCACCTTACAGACTCCACCACGGACCAGGATTGAGCCAAGCGGTGCTGACGACCCCAACCAGGCATGTTTGGGGCTCTGGCATCATCCCACCAGGAGGAAAAAAAAAAAAAAAATTTTTCTTCTAATGATAAATTTCTGGCTATTCTTAATCTGCTTTCAAAATTCCCGTCGCACTGGGGTTAAACTCACTCGGCGTATTTAGGCTTTTAACTTTCTAGGTTTCATGGCAACAGAGGGATGGGGAGCAATTAAAAAGAACAACAAACCCGGCCTCGTGTAACACCAAGATTTTCACCTCTCGCAACGGGATCTTCAGATAAAAACACCCCAAAATATTTCAAGGGCTGGAGTAAAATTAGTCGCTTCACACCCCACCAGGTTGTGTGTTGTATAAAGTGATTTTTCCCCTCTCTCTATTAACCTCAGTGCAATAACTTCATACCCACAAATCTTCTGGACCAGGTGAAGCCCCTCATGCCTCTGCCCATCACACACAAGGAAGGGATGAATTTGCTCGTGTTTGACATCGATTCTTTATTTCCCTCCTCCTAAGCAGCCACAAAATGGCCTCAGCAACAGAAGAATGAGTCTGTTGAATTTTTCTAGTTCAAAAAAAGGGGGGAAAAGAAATTAAATAGCTGTTTCCTTAATGCTATCGCAATAGACAAAGAATTAGGTGTCATCTAATGCGACTAGGAAAAGATTCTGCAGCCGAGCCTCAAAACCGCAATATCCCCATGTGGCATGGAGGTCATTTTAAACGATAATTAAAAAAAAAAAAAAAAAAATTCTGGTAAAAAGAGACGGTACGCTCGCCTTTGGTGCCATCCCCGCTGCAAAAACCGAAGATGAAACAAAGGGAGGTTGATTTTTGGGTGCGGGTTGGTGCTTTGTGCGTGGCCGGGGGGGTTTCGTGGCTGCGACGCCCCGCGCCAAGACCATTACCGGCGGGAAAAGGAAAATCCCCACGGCCGAGGCCGGGACGAGCACCCCACAGAGCCGAACGCCCCGTGGCGAGGCCGCCGTACCCGGGGCGCTGCGGGCAGGATCCATCCCCGTCCCCGGGATGCTGCGGGGATGCGGCCGACCGTATGGCGAGGACCAGGGCGAAAGAGAAATCGGCCATTTTACACGTCGGCTGCCTAAAATGGTGGCTCCCACCTTGTGGGTTTGGTTTTGTTTTGTTTTTTTTTTTTCCCCTTTCTGCTACCGTTTCAGCACGCATGCACCCGCGGGGAGGGGAGGGAGAGGGGCCGCGGCCCCCCGCACGTGAGGGCGCCGGGAACGGGAGCCAAGATGGAATTAGAGGGAGAAATTAAAGGAGGGGAAGGGGGGGAAGAGGGAAAGGATGCGCTTCGCCTCAACACGGCCTATCCGCCGTTGGCTTTTGTGCGTCCTGCGGAAGGGAGAGGCAGGAAGGCATCGAGGGGGGGAAAAATAGGGGGAAAGAAGGGGGGAAAAAAGAGCATTTGGTCGAGGATGGCGAGGGGCAGGGATGCGCGTGGGGTGCGGGGAAAAAAAATCTTCCCTTCTTTCTTCGCCGACCCCCCTTCGCCCTCCCCGCAATCCCGCTTTGACTTTTCCCACAGAAGTAGCCAACCTCCAAGAATGCAAATGACATTCATTATGCAAATGCATGCAAATCAGGTTTAACTATCGGAAGAAGGGCTCGGAATTTCTAATGGCTTAACTCTTTCGCTTGCAACCAGGATAACAAGAGCTCCGTGTCTTCCTCGGGGCTTTGTGTTTCCCCGTCCATCCCCGGGCACCCCAACCCGCACCCCTTGGCGGGCGCCCCGCGGTCCCCAGGGAGAGCGTCTCGGGTGGAACAAAGCACCAGAAAAAAACCCAACAACAACAACAACAACAAAAAAAATCCATTGGCGTGGGAGCGGCTGCCCCTTCGTTAAACGCGCCGGCAGGAGACGAGACAAAGCAGGCTTAAATGCAGAATTGGAAAAAAAAAAAAAAAGAAAAACAAAAAGCAAAAAAAAAAAAACAAAAAAATAGAACAAGAAAAAGGAAAAGGAAAACAGAAAAAAAGAGAAAAAGAAAAAAGGAAAAGGAAAACAGAAAAAAGAAAAACAAAAAAGAAAACAAAAAAAAGGAAAAAAGAGAAAAATATTAATAAAGAAAAAATAATAAAGGAAAGGAAGGGAAGAGCAGGCCGCTCTCGGCAGAAGGTGAAACCCTCCCCGCGACTCATCGGCAAAGGGTTATGGCAGCCATGAGGGTTCGGCTGTTTACATCCAACCCGCTCGCCGGGACGGGCGCAGAGCCACCGTCTCTTCGTCTGCTGGAAAAAAAAAATATCACAAAACGCACCGAAATCCCGTCCTTCGGGGTTTTTTTTGCTTTTGCATTGAGAAAACAAAAAAAATAAATAAAATTACACCGTTTCCCCCAGTGCCGGCCGAGTCGGTTATCCTCCAGGGAGGGAGGGAGGAGCAGAGGGATGGCAGCGGTGGCACCAGGGCCCCGATCCACATCCCCGTGACCCACCCTGGGATGCTCCGAGCGCGTCGGAAACGTGCACGGCATCAGCAGCAAGCGCGACTCATGGGACCGCCTTCCCCCTCCTCCAAAACCTCTGGAAAAATCCCAATTCTCCATCCCAGCCCCAAAAACGCAAAGGCCCCAGTGCGGGGAACCGAAACAGAGAAATCCCGGGTGGATAACCTCGCGCTCGCCAACGTCGGGGTTGCAGGAATTATGAATATTACAATGAGCTGTAAAGCGGAGAAATAGATGCGTTGCATAATTCTAAATATTTTATAGCGACGCTGTTATTGATTAGAAATAATAATGCATTTTAATATTATTGCTGTGGTTCGCCTAAGAATTATGCCTCATCTGCACTAAAACCGCCTGATTTTTCTGTTATTTCCTATAGCTCTTTCCAATACCCACATTTGATTTTTTTTTTTTCCACCTGCTCAAAACCTCTTATTATTTAAGCTGGAAGCTGTTGGGGGCAGGAGGAATAACCTGTGCTAGGGCAAGAATTTCCCAAATTTTAGGGGTTTGGTTAGAGACACCATAAAAATGATTGTTTTACAGGCAGGCTGGTGCGCTCCAAAATGCGGGAACCCAGAACTATTGGCCAGTTATGAAAGAAAAATAAAGCCTTTTATTTCATTAATCTGATCTCAGCAAGTCCCAGCCTGGTAGGGCCTCTGCAGAGTGTAAAATATTCAGCACTCAAGTGTCAAAAAAAAAAAATAAGCAAAGTGAGTCAGCCCCTTCCCTACTAAAAAAAGGTGAGGGGGAATAAATAAAAAATAAAATAAAATAAAATAATGATTTTCAAACTCCCCAAACCCCCGCTAATTTGGGTTTCTTTGTCTTCTGGCCACCAGCACGCAGGCAGGTTGACGTCTGCGAGCCTTGCTCTGCTCCCTTCATCTCCAAGCCCCAATTGCCAAGTTCACACATAATTCCAAAACTGGAATCGGATGATTTTTTGGAACAATTATCAGAAATTATATTTTTAAAAAATTAATAATATTGATAAATGGAGGCGGAGAAAGCCAAGTCCTGCGCGGAAAGAAGGGCTGGAGGGATGCCGGTGGGTGCACCAGCGTGCGCCCGCCTGCGATTCGCGTGCCCAGCCGGCGAGGCTCGCGCCGACAGCTACTTATTGCTAATGACTAATATGAAACATCATTATCATATCGCAGTGCTGAGAAAGCAAACTTCTCTAATGCTTTCTTACGAGCACGCAAATAGCATGTAAATTGTCATTTACCCGGGACGGTAACTAGTCAGGATTCACTTAGCAAACACCCGGCGTCGAAGGCGTCCCCGGAGCTGCGGCAGGACTGACTTCAGGCTGCTGGAAAGAAAACCAAGTTTGCGGTTTTAGCACGGTGCCGGCAAGGAGCGTTGTAGAAATTGCTTGATTTCTTCAAACCTCCCTCGCGGAATCACGTGAAAAGGGGTCCTCAAAAGGGTTTTTTAAATTTTTAATTTTTTTTTTTTTAATAGGGCTTCTCTTCACTCGCCTCTCTTTTCCTTCACCTCCCCGCTCTATTGAATTTCACTATCCACATCTGTTTCAAACCTATTTGCTCTGTTTTTTCCCCATCCTTGATGCAACTCTTTGGCCCCTGGAAACCTCCAGCATTTTTGCAGCCCGAAGGCACCAAGCGTCAGCCTTTGGGCACGGGGCAGGGGAAAAGAGGTGCCGGCGACGTTTGCAGCCTCTGCATCTCCGCCCCATCAAAAAAATTCAACTTTCAAAATGTTTTAATCACTTTGCATTAGAAACTGACTGCCAAATAACACACGCTGGGAGTGTTTATCCACACAGGGGGTGGAATGGAGCCTGGCAGCTTTGACAGCGATTCCTTGCGCAGAGGGCTCTGCGATATCGCTGGAAAGAAGGAAAAATAAAAGGGGGGGGGGGGGGGGGGGAATGACAAAGGAAACATATTTCTTGACAAGAATTTCAAGGGGCTTCTCAACGAGGCCGAGGGGCCGCGCGTCCCAAGAGAAGCGTGCGAGGGGAGCAAAGCCGAGCACGCCCCGTACGGCCGCTTTCTTCCCCATTTCTACCACCAGCCGTTTAAAAAGCCACGAGCGACTCTGCCCAGCCTTTGCCAGCCTTTTCTGCCAAAAAAATCCCTGTTTCCACCCCCCAGCAAAAGCCCCATTTCCCCTCCATGCCAGAGGGGATGATTTCCAGACGGGATGCTCCGCACCGGACTTTGCACGGGGCTTTTCCCATCATGGGGAAACCACGAGCTGGGGGAAGGTGCTGCTGGTCTTTGAATCCAGCGTCAGATCATGAAAAATCAGCAAGGGCAGGAAGAAAATATCCTGAGCAGAGACATGTGGAAACACCGAGTCCTTGGGATGGGACATGGGGCAGCGGGAGCCACCGCCGGGCGTGAAAGTCCCCAAAGGCTCCAACCAGGTGCCCCAAACCGACTTCCCAGCGGAAAAGAGCCTTTAAAGTCCCAAAGTGCTGCGACAAACCTCTTGGTTTTCCTACCAAGCAGGACCTTTGTGGGTTTTTTTAAGAAAGATCTGGGGCTTGGGGCTATTATAGGTTTCCCTCCTGCATGCTCACACGGTCATTGGTGTCCAGAGTCACCTGAGAACGACCCCGCACCAAGCGCTAATTAAAGCGTTTTTGGGGAGAATCCTGACTTTTCACCGCTCCTGTCAAGGGCAAGAGGAAAAGAGGAATTTTGCAGCGGCGACTCAAACCGCCTCGTGATAGTCGATGGTCATCACCTCTCGGGATGCAACGAGAAGCGCCCTTAGACCACGAAGCAATTTCCCCTGGGATCACAGAGGGGGTTTGGGTTTTGATTATCAGGCCTTGAAAAAGCAGGAGGCAAAGGCTCTCGATAGGGTTCTTTTTGGAGGCAGAGGCTCTTGATACTGTTATTTTTAACCGGTTTTAAGTCATCTCACCATGCCCTTTCTTAAAGCCAGCTCAGCAACCGTTCCGGGGCCAGATCTTTTTTGCCTAGACTCAATTTGCCAGGGGCTGCTCATAGCCTTCCAAAAAAAAAATCCACCAAAAAAAAAACCCCCAAAGAAACCAAAAAACCAAACCAAACCCAAGCCAACCACCCTTTTTTCTAATTTTCCCAAAGAACCAGGAGGCGTGAGCACTCGAGAGTCAAATTTGCCCAGGACCCGCGTCCCCTAAGAAAGCAGGGCTCATTCGCCTTCCACAAACTCCGCAGCGGCAACAAAAGTCCCTTTCAAGCCCTTCCAGACGCAAGTCCTTCAGCTCAATTAGTCAGGCACACAGAGACACAAAAAAGCCTCCCATTCAGGCTAGTGGCTGGCTGTGGAGGACAAGGGCGAAGAAAGGATCTTTCTCCCACGCTTTCACCGGGTGTCATAACAAGCAGAAAGCCCTCTTACGGGGGGATTATTGGAGATAAGAGCCCGATGGAGGAGCTGGTGCAGAAGCTGGGGCTGCAGAAGTAGGGGAGGAGGGGATAGGGTTTGGAGGTTGCAGCTCCCAAGGTCGGGCGAGCCGACGGCATCGCGCTCCATCGCGAATGTTGATAACACAAAAAAAAAAAAAAAAAAAAAGAAATGACGATATTCCCCTCCGCCCCGGCGCGCACACACGCGCAGAATAATCCCGGTTCTCCATGGCAACCTGCTCCGTGGCCATCCCTCGCACCGGAGGAGGGAGGCAACCTGCCTTTGCCCCGGCCTCGCTGCCGGCTTGCCCTGGTGCCGGCAAAAGCCTCGGCTGAGACGGGCAGCGGGGACGGGCAGCGCAGGCAGGCCTCCTCTCGCTCCCTTCTTCTCCGAAAACAAGCGGTTGATCTTGAGCAAAGAGCGGCAAGAAGGTGCACGGCTCCGTGGCAAAGCTCTCCCTCCGGAAGCCCACCCAGCCCTGCTGATGCTCCTAGAGATGGGTGGGTTTAAGATGAAAAAAACTTTTTTTTCATTCAAAAAAAAAAAAAAGGATGGGGGCTTGGTGGGTTTTGTTGTTCAAAGCCAAAACAAAGAGGAAGAAGGGAGAAAATTCTCCTGAGAATGGGGTTTGTCTGCAAAATCACGAGGCGGGTCGGTGGCCCGGGGCCACCCGTCCAGCCCAGCGAAGCATCCCGAGCCCCCAAACCTCCCCGCAGGCAAAGGGGTCCAACCCGGCACCTCCCGGCCAAGCCCGAGCAGGTAGAAAAGTCCTCTGGATACCACCAGTACCTTCCACGATTAACCGATGTTCCCAAATGAATTGCGTGCCTAATTCCCTTGAACAATCAAAGTTATATTCCTAAATCCCCACGGCTTTTCCATTGACCCCATATGCGGCTGCGAAGGCCGGCGCACATCCAGCTCTTTTCAAAGACACTGTTCCTCTCCCAAAATGGGGCGCCCAGGCAAATTCAAAGCAAATGCTAGAAAATATAGTTTGGGGTTTTTTTCCCCTCCCGCTCAGCCCCGAGCCCCTGCAGATCGGGATGCCCCCGCTCCCGGCACCGTCGAGGAGCGGATGACAAGAACATCCAAGTTTAGCGACGCTTTACAAGGATCAGGGAGGGGATATAAACTCTCCAGCTCGGGGACGGAAAGCAGTGAAACTCTCTCGGAATACATTATCCCATAATTGTAGGGTTTCGAGCACTTTGCTCCCAAGCAGCTGGTGCCTGCTGATGCCAGAGAAAGGTTATTTGGCCCAGATGCATTCCTGCCCGGCTCAGCCCGGGAATCCCTAAAACGATCCGCTCCTATGAAATATCGTAAAAGCTGAATATTTATTTCACTCTTGCCTAAAATAGCAGGTATTTGCTAAAAGCCAGAGGGGGAAGAACGGATGAAACAAAGCGGGCTCCTCATGGAGAGCTCTCCCTCCTTTCCAAAGAGCACCCAGTGCCTCCGAAAGAGTGACGTGGGTCTGGGGGCCCCTGTTCCTCTCCCCAGAGCTCACACACTGATCCAGGAAACTTTGTTGGGTTTGTTTGTTTGGTTTTCCCCTAAAGGGACGAGTTTGAGCTTCCAGCAGGCAGAAATCTGCGGAAGGTCAAATTAATCCTGGTTTACCTGCGTCAACCTGAGCGATGCAAAGCCACGGGACGAGCCAACAGCCCCCAGGAGCCACACACAGGGCTCGGGGCCAAGCCATCCCACCACCCCAATGGACACTCAGTCTTTTTCTTTCCCAACACTTACTAATCAGCTTTTTTTTTTTTTTTTGCCTCTGAGCACCTGCATTTTCTCCCTGTCCCACGGCAAGCTCCACCTCGTGCCCTCCACCTGCCTGCAAAAATTCATCGCACGAGACCAAGCAATAAACCCAGCAGATGCACCCAACGCGGATGCTTCCTCCTCCTGCACCAGCCTCCTGGCACTACCCCCTTTGTCCCCGCTCCGGCAATGCTAAAAGCCCTGAAAGTGGAATTAAAATGATTTTTACACCTAGCCTGGGCTGTCAAAGCTGAGGTTCAGGCCACGACCGTCAGCGCTGGGTGAGGATTACGCAGCTAAGCTTTACGGTTACAGATGCCAGGTCCAAGTCTGGTCTCAGCTGTAGCAGGATAAATCCTGGAGTTATATGCCAGCACCAGACTGTGATCCACTGATAACCAGGATTCAGCCAGGAGCACCGATCCAAGACCTCCCCGTTAGCCTTGGAGGCTTCAATACATAAGGACACCCCCCCGGCCCCATCCCGGCCCCAGGATTCAGGGGGTCCCCTCGCCACGGCTGCGCAGGGCTCCTGAACCGAGACTTCCCAGCTCTTTTTCTGCAAAACTAACCATGGTCGACACAGCTTTGCAGGCGGCCAGATCCTGCCTGCTCCCAAGCCCGTCGGCTATCACCCTTTCCCCCTGCATTTTACAGCGGTGGGGGAAAGGCAGCGAGCAGGGAGGTGTCGGGACTCACGCGCACACGTCCCTTCCTATCTCTGTCCCTGAAAATCCCGCAGGGCAAGCCAGAATGCAGCCCCAGGACTATTTTTAGGGTCCCCCCCGCCACGCTGGCAATGCTGTCACACGAGCCCAGGCCAGCAAAACCTCCCGCGGCGGCGGCCGGTGACGGGGAGAGGCGAAGCTGCCAACGCGGGCGGCGAGCGCGGCTGCTCCGCTTTCACATCCGATCACCCCGGCTGCATCTGAGCGACCTGCCCGCTGGCGGGCCGTCTCCTCCGAGCAGCCTAAAGACCACAGAGCTCATCATTTTCCTTCCAGCTTTTTTCCCCCCGCCTCGGGGCACTGCCACCCGCTTTCCCCGGGCAGGGTGCAGGAGAGCCGTCCGGTCCCATTTGCTGGATACCCAGCACCACGTTTGCAGCCTGCGATGGGGTAGGGAGGAGGGATTCGAGAAATCCCTGCTCCCTTTTGCTCCTGCCGCACAGAGACCGGCACCGGACACCCCAAAGCCGTGGCAGGGCGTTGCAAACCACCTTGCAAAGCGCCGTGCGTCGGCGGCCAGACCCGCATCCGCAAAGCCACGGCGGGGCCAGAGACCAGGGTCGGTATGAAGAGGCAGCTGCCTGCACCCCTCCGCCGGTCCGCGCAGCGAAACGGGGGGCCCGGGGGGCCCAGAGCTCAGACGGTTAATTCCGAGCATCGCTCCAGCCTCCGTTCCCACACAGCCGCCACTTGCTGAAATTAAAGCAGGGCCTGATCTGATTCCTATGGCGGCTTAGCGCGCCCACTCAGCCGCTTTATCATAATCCCGACATAAAAATCGTTCCCTTGAAAACGCTCAGGGGTTTTGAAGCCCCGATTGTTTGAAGAGGAAAGACTCTGTTCTCGGCACAAAGACGAGCTCTCCCCTCTCAGCCCCCGGTCCAGCGGCTGGAGGCTTCAATAAGCGTTTTTGACCCCCGTAGGTACCGATGGCAGGAAGGTTTACGCTTTCCCTTGGCGCAGAGATCGCCCCCAAACCCAGCCTGACAAGGCGCCCGGCACCGCACGTCGCGCAGACCCGACACCCCAAAAGCAGCAGAGCTTCTAGGGGTGACGCCGGGAGCGAGCCGCCAGCCCTGCCTCCGGAGCACCTTTAAAACCACCCCCTCTCCCATGCAAATCCGGCTGCCCTCGCTTGGAGGAAGGAAATACCTCTCTGTATTTCAAAAATACAGAGATATACACACACGTATATACCGTATCTATACCATTTCTTTGTGGTTGCAGTGCAGTGCCGTTCCACGCCCGCCCAACCCGCAGCGTGCGGGGCCCACGGGGCCGCGGCGGGACGGAGAGGCTGGGGAGGAAAAGCGGCGATTCGTGCTCTGCGGAGACCTCGATGGGCTCGAGCCATCAGGGCCTCCTTTTGTTTGCATTTTAAAATTGTAAAAAAAAGGCCAGCAGAAAATTCCATCAGTCAGGATATGTCTGCTTTCCTCAAACACAAAAAAATCCTGATTTTTTTTAAATTTTTTTAACTATTTTTCACAGTTTGGGGCTGAGGATTTGCTAATATTACTTATAAAAAATATAAACGTTTTATCCTTCGCAAAGAAAAAGTTAATATCCACTGACAGCATCAACCAGCATGAGTATTTCTGCACGTTTGCCAGTCCCCTGACCCGCTGTGCCGGCTGCGTCGCTCATACGACGAGAGCGGTGCGAAGGGGCTTTGGACTCAACAACAAACTGATCTGCTGCATTTCTGCATCCCTGGCATAAGCATTAAAGACAGGAGCTAAAGGCGACTCAGTCGCAAGCGGTTTCCTAGACGGAAGCGATGTATTGAATGAAATTAATAATTTTCAATAATTATATTTGTATAGGCTCGTTCTTCTCAATGACTCACCGAACCATAGAAAAATTAGTATTGCGTTTGCGCCTTTTTTTTTTTTTTTTGGCTCCAAACACACTGCTTCTAAGCATGAAAAAGAATGTGGAGAGCTAATCTCTCAACGCGGAGCATGTGAGCATCTCTCCTATTAACGTCTCCAGCAGTTACGTAGCCATAAGGGAGAACAGAGTAGACAGTGCTGAGTGTTAACCAGTCAAATCAGAGTGTCCAAGCAAGCTTAAACGGCCACATGTAAGCTGCAATTTGGATCAACGTCATGCCAACACACTGGGCTTTCTTATTGTTGGTCTACTCCAGTAAAAAATGGGGCGAAAAGGGGAAAAAAAAAAATAAAATAATAAATCAGCTGTTTGCAAGACTATTCCCGTTCACAGTCCTAAAGGCCCAGCCGGTCCCGCTGCTGGGAACGGTTGCCCACCACGACAAAAATGCGAATTAAAAAGAAATCCTCCACCCGCACGGAGAGCGACCCGGTCCGACGGCACCCCTAGACCCTGGGGGAGCTGCGGCAAAGCTGGCGGTGCCGAGAGCCCCGAGGGACCCACCCCAGAGGGACCCACCCCACCGTCTGCGCCCGCCGAAGGGCGGCGAGTGGGGTGGAACTGGTTCCCATTCGCCCTGCCAGGCTGGGAGCACAACGGGATGGGCGAAGACGGATGGGTGCTTTAGCCCCGCGGCATCACCACGTCCCCAAGCAGAAGGCGGGGTTCACGACCATTTTAAAGGGCGCTTTTCGCAGCAGGGAATGAGGCACACGAGCTCCGGAGAGGCTGGGTCGGGCACGATGGGCTTTAAACCTGTCCCCTCCATCACCAACCAGCGTGGGCACCTCGTGCCCCTGGATCCGGCCCGCCACGCCCGGGCTCCCTACGCTCGGGGTTGCTAAATTTCCCCGCCGAGTTTCGCCCTCGTCCCAGTTCTCATCCCCCCCATTCCTGCTCATGCCTTTGTTATACCCAAGCAAGTGACACCATCAAACGCCAGCCTATGGCGGTGCCGCCTTGGCCCCCGCACAGACCATGATTGGTCACTGAGGAACACCAAAAGATGATCACATAGCGTCGCTTCCAGCCCCTGATTGGACAAAAAACGCTTTTTCTTCACCCCCCCCCCTCCCCTTGAACGAAGACACCGGCCAATGGCACATGGCAGCTCACCCAGGAATAGAAGTCCCTCATCCCTGGGCGAGGCACCGCACCCCTTGGCGCGAGGACTTAGGGGTCACCGCTCAATGCCGGCGCCCGCCCGCAGATACATCCCAACCCGCCAGCCCAGCGGGCGCCGGCTTGACCGGCAACCGCTCTCCTCCCGGCCAGGTCTGCCTCGGAGGGGGGAAAGGAGGAGAGCTCCGCGCGGTGACATCCTGCTGCCACCAAAGCCAAAGGTGGCCAACTTCATCCCGTAAGACACTGGGGCACGAGCATCCGTGGAGGATGCTCTCCCCGCTTCCACAGCCCAAAGCTCAGATGCTTTCTGCAGCTGGTTCACTGTTGCCCTGTCCTCTGTCATGTCCCCCGTCCAGCTGGGGACGAGCCACCCGGCCAGGAGAGCGGCACTTTGCACTCGCCCCAGGGAGGAGCGGCAAGGCAGCGGAGAAGAAGAGAATAAAATAAGAGCTGGTAAACACTTCCCTACGCCGCCGGCGGTGTGGGCTGGGCGAAACCGCGCCAGGAACGAGAGCAGCACCCGGCTGAACCTCGACGGGACGACGGAAAGGAGTTTTCCCCGAAGCTTCCCCCAAGCAGCTCATGAGAGGGAGGTTACACGTGGGCTAAATTATTCCAGATTACAGGGCCACGGGTGAGGGGGGGAAACAAATATCGTGTTTATTAATTTAAAGTAAGCATATGAGCAGAATAAATCTTCCACATTGCACCCAGAACTACAGCCTTTCCCTGGGCAAGGTACCAGGGACAGTTTCTTCTGCCCTTTTTGGGGTTTGTTTTTGTTTTTTGGGTTTTTTTTAAAGATCCCGATGAGCACACGAGTGAAACGGGCGGGTCCAGCACAGGGCAAAGCTCAGCTCTTTTTCTACGTCTCTCACAAGAGGGTTTCCACAAAGTTGCAATGCTATAATTGCTCCTTTCCAAAATTATTTCAGGCGCTGTCACCCATATTTGTTCTTTATTATTATGATTTTTTCCCTTGGAATCCCCATTCTGAGATTATATATTATCTCAATCCATCACAAAATCTTTGTGTTCTTCTAAGCAACATCAAGCCACCTTTCCAAATAGGCTGCTCTATTTTGCGGGTGGCATCTAAGGCAACCAGTCTGACCATTAAAAGCGGGTGGGCAGCACCCAGTTCACCTCTTTGACCCAAAATTCCCTTCTACAGGAGAGTAGGTAAAAAAAAAAATTTTAAAAATCTCCATTTCCATAAGAAAGAGGTTGGCATATAATCCAGCGAAGGGGGTAAGGACCAGCATGGATTTGCAGAGAGGATAAATGAGACAAAAATCAAGTTCCCCAATTAGTCTCACGCGGTTTCATACACGAGTTATATATATATATTTTTGGTAAATCCCCCATCTTAGAATCTTGAGTCCATTCAAAGAAATGTTCAGAGACAAAGGGTTAAAAGAAGAAAGAAAGCGTTTGGATGGAGGTACTAGGGAAGAAAAACAAAGAAAACTGCAAGAAACCATTTTCCAAATCACCGTATCCTTCTTTCTAATCCCGATATCAAGTTATATCTGTCAGGGAAGAAAATTAAACATATGACAGACAGGGAACGGGAGGGGGAAAAGGAAAAAAAAAAGGAGAAGGAAAGGAATCCAGCGCTCGTATTTGCAAAACAACCATTAATAAACATTGCTCTGTTGCTGCTTTATTAAACAGATAATCCAACACAGTAATCTGCATTGATTTATGGATTCCCTGATGCTATACGGCTGGTTACGCAATGAAAGTTCATCCTTGATCTGTAGGCTGTGTCCTGGGCTTAACTAATTCAGAATCTGATTGGAAGTTTTACTTTGTTAATTCAATTACAGTTAACAGCCGGGGAGAGAGCGGCAACATCCTTGTCTTTCTCAAGACAGACGTTTTTCTTCGCATGCACAGAATCAGTAAACTCTTTCTTAAAATCATAGGAGGCAAATAGGTTCTTTTTTTAAAAAAAAAAAAAATCCTACCTCGGGTTTTAATTCCAGTCTCAAAAAGTTGTCTTTTTTCCCCCATTTTTTTTTTCCGCCTCTCATTTCCTTTCTCTTCCTTTTTTTCTCTCCATTTCATTTTTTCTTTTCCTCCTCTTCCTTTTGATGAATTTCCTTTCTTCTCCACATCCTCCTCAGGCGTGTAATGGGGTTATTTTTACTTTCGGTTATCTAGCTTTATGAAGAATTGACACCACTCATACAGCTAGATAACCAAAGATAACAACCAACCCCTGAAGTCTACAGCATTGGCAGGAAAAAAAAGCCAACCTCTTCTTCTCCGGGGGCTTCGGGGGGCACAAGGCTTTTAAGGAAGGAAGGAGGAAAACGAAGAAAAAGAGATGCAAATATTAGCAGCGAGATCCGTAAGGGCAGCACACAGCTACAGCACTGGGCCTGTTCCCGCAGCCCAGGGCGACGCTCTCCCCAGCAATGGGACAGGCAGGATCAGGCCCCTGGAAAACACCATTTGGAGCAGAATTCCAGGAAAAAGGCACAGGAGCAGCCTGGTTTCCACCGAGTTTAAAATTTGTTTCATTTGCAAACCAAATGAGGTTCGGCAGGTGCTGAGAATTAAACCCGCGTTATTTTTAATAACCATCAAATGAATGCGTTCAAACTGGTGATAATCAAAGCAAATCGCATTTGCGGCCGCAACTTAAATCTGCAGAAGAGACCCAAAGGACGGGGGGTTCCCCCCCCCCCCCCCTCCCCAAAATGCATTTAACGCGCTCTCAACAAAACGACTGCGAAAAAATCCACCGCTTAAAATAAAAAATAAACTCGGGGGGCTTTGGATCCGGCCGGGGGAAGGGAAGCGGTCCCGGGGGGTGCGAGGGGGAGGGAAGGGGGGAGCGGCCCCGGACCCCGACCCTGCGCGCAGGGACCGCGCTCCGCGGGCGGGGACCCGCAGCCGCCTCTTTTGCGGGGGGGGAACGGACCCGCAGCCGCCTCTTTTGCGGGGGACGGGGACGGGGACCCGCAGCCTTCCTCCGGCGGGGACCCGCAGCCGCCTTTTCTGCGGGGGGGGGGGGACACGGACCCGCAGCTCTCGCCTTCCTTCCCCCGCAGCCCTCCGTCCTTTCTTTCACGGGGAACCCGCAACCCTCCATCCTTCCTTCGGGGGCTCGGCATCCCCCCGTCCTTCTCCTCCTCCGGCGGGGCGGGGGGGGGGTTGGACACCCGCATCCCTCTCCTTCCTCCGGGGAGGAACCCGCATCCCTCCAGCCTTCCTCCCCTTCAGGGGAACCCGCAGCCCTCCATTCTTCAGGGGAGGAACCCGCAGCCCTCTCCTTCCTCCGGGAGCCCCGCATCCTTCTCCTTCCTCCGGGAGCCCCGCATCCTTCTCCTTCCTCCGGGAGCCCCGCATCCTTCTCCTTCCTCCGGGAGCCCCGCATCCTTCTCCTTCCTCCGGGAGCCCCGCATCCTTCTCCTTCCTCCGGGAGCCCCGCATCCTTCTCCTTCCTCCGGGAGCCCCGCATCCTTCTCCTTCCTCCGGGAGCCCCGCATCCTTCTCCTTCCTCCGGGAGCCCCGCATCCTTCTCCTTCCTCCGGGAGCCCCGCATCCTTCTCCTTCCTCCGGGAGCCCCGCATCCTTCTCCTTCCTCCGGGAGCCCCGCATCCTTCTCCTTCCTCCGGGAGCCCCGCAGCCCTCTCCTTCCTCCGGGAGCCCCGCATCCTTCTCCTTCCTCCGGGAGCCCCGCATCCTTCTCCTTCCTCCGGGAGCCCCGCAGCCCTCTCCTTCCTCCGGGAGCCCCGCAGCCTTCTCCTTCCTCCGGGAGCCCCGCAGCCCTCCCTCCCCTCACCAAGGGACCTGCACCGCTCCAGCCCTCCCCCCCCCCACCCTTCACCTGCATCCCTCCTTCCTCCGGGGCGGCACGTCCACGCTGCGGGGAGGCCGGGAGCCCCGCTCCTCCGAAACGCCTCGGCTCCGCCACTGCCGCCTCTCCCGCGGAGCGGAGCACCGCGCAAGCAGCGCGGGGCCGGGGCGCACGGCACGGCACGGCACGGCACGGCACGGCACGGCACGGCACGGCACGGCACGGCACGGCACGGCACGGCACGGCACGGCACGGCACGGCACGGCACGGCACGGCACGGCACCTACCTGCCGCCCGCCGCCGCTGCCCGCAGCCTCTGCGCCGGGGGGAGCGGCGCGCGGCACTTTTCATTCATGCTTTCACACTCCCGGCCCTCGCCGCCGCCTCTCATTGGCTCGGCCCCGCCTGACGTCACCTGCCCTGACTCCCACCCCTCTGCAGCGCCTATCAGTTCATCAATGGGCGGGGGCGGGGCCGGGAGCGGCGCGCACACGCGCATCGCCGCCGCCCGTCACCCCCGTCCCTCTCACCCCCATCGCCACCATCATCCTCCCCTTCCTCACCCCCCCCAGCCATCACCGCCACCCATCGCCCCCGTCTGCACCATCACCGCCGCCATCGCCGTCATTACGACCACCACCCTCAGCACCATCACCACCACCCTCTTCGCCACCATCATCACCCTCAGCACCACCATCACCATCATCACCATCCTCATCACCACCACCCTCAGCACCATCACCACCACCCTCAGCACCACCACCCTCAGCACCCTCAGCACCATCACCACCACCCTCTTCGCCACCATCATCACCCTCAGCACCACCATCACCATCATCACCATCCTCATCACCACCACCCTCAGCACCCTCGGCACCCTCACCACCACCCTCAGCACCACCATCATCACCCTCATCACCACCGTCACCCTCATCCCCATCCTCAGCACCATCACCACCACCCTCATCATCACCACCACCCTCATCATCACCATCACCAGCAGCACCAGCAGCACCAGCAGCACCACCACCATCACCACCCTCATCACTACCACCATCATCCTCATCACCACCACCAGCACCCTCAACACCATCACCACCACCATCATCCTCATCACCATCTACCACCACCCTCAACACCATTACCACTGCCCTCAACACCATCACCACCACCACCCTCATCACCATCACCACCACCCTCAACACCATCACCACCACACTCATCACCATCCCCACTGCCACCCTCCTCACCATCCTCACCGTCCTCAACACCACCACCACCCGCAGCACCCCCAGCACCACCGGCCATCACCAAGTACCACCACCACCAGCCACGACCACCACCCCCCATCTCTCCAGCCCTCCTCCATCTCTCCGGCATCCCAGGGGGCTCAGCCCCTCCCGGCTCCCCTCTCCCGGGGACCGGGAAGCCCTCAGCCCATCGCTGCCGGTGTCCCACCGGCGCTCGGTGCCGGGGCCTGGCTGCGCCACGCAGAGCCCAGACGGAAACCAAACGCTATTTTATTTCTGTCGTTTTAACCGCCCAGGCTCTTAATTTCCCTTTTATTTTCCCTGTTATAATCCAGGTAGCACCAAAACTAACAAGGGGATTTTTCCTCAAACAAAAACGGTTGTTTGGTTTTTTTTTTTTTTTCCTTTTCTCTTAAAATTCCTCTTTGCCTTGGAATTTTTTTTCCTAGCGTAAAACCAGCCGGCTTTGGGGCTGTGGGTTTGGGGCAGGAGGTTGCTCATGGTTTTGCCTCCCTCCCGGAGCCGGGTTCTCCCACCGCCACCGCCAGCGCGGCACGTCCTCCCAGTCAGGGCCCTCTCTCCCAGTTGCCCCCACTGGGAAAATGGGAGCCCACTGGTCTGGCTCCCGTCAGGCCCAGTACGTACGTTTGGGAATACGGCCCTGGCTGGGAGCGGGGAAAGGGGGACGGGTGACGTTGGGGAAAGGCCACCGACGGGGTGAGCCGGGAGGGTACTGGGGGGCACCCAGAGAGCAGGGACCTGCCCTGGGGGGCCCCAAACCTGCCGGGGGGGGGGGTTGTCCCAGCAGCTCGGTGTTACGGACATCCCGCGCCGCCTGGCCCCGCTCCCCCCGGAGCTCGGGCTCTGCCCCCCAGGACTGTCGCCTCTCTGCCAGCAGCCCCTCCCCGTGGCCTCCAGCCTGGCCTTTCTGCGAGCCCCCTCTGCACCAAGGGCTTTGGGGGGGGGGGGTACCCCTTTTTTCTCACTTCCAGCCCCGGCTGGGGGCAAACCCGCGGATTTCAGAACAACCTGCTGGGTGCTCACCGGCGGGGGGGTGGGCGGCAGCACCCATGGGGGGCTCCCCCCCAGGGGCACACCCACACCCACACTCCCCCCGCAAACCACCCCCCCGAATGCAGCCCTCTCCCGGGCACACGGCTCTTCCCGACCCCTTCCCGGAGCCTTTCCCCCCCTCCCCGGGACGGCCGCTCCCCGGGATTTCTTCCCCCCGCGTTTCCCCGTGACCCACCCGGGCCGCGCTCCCCACGCGAGACGCTGCTCCCCCGTGGGCAGAGCCGGGGGGGCGGGAGGGGGGGGGGGAGCGGAGACCGGAGCCGCGGGGCTGTCCTGGGAGAGGAGGGACGGTCGCAGAGCCGGCAGCGCCGGGGTGGGTGCCCACGCACCCCCCACGCGTGGCCGTTGGCGGAGCGGCTCCACGGGAGTCCGTTTTTAACCACCCCTCGCCCAGACGGGATTTTGGGGACGCAGCCGCACGCCTTCCCCTCCCTTTCTCCTCCGATTTATTCAATCCCCGTTAACCCCCAGATCCAAATTTCTATTTTAGGGTCCTCCAGAAACGGTCGTGATTTTTTTTTTTTTTAACCCGCCAAAAAAAAAAGAAACACGACGAATATTTCTATTTACCCCGAGACACGCCGCAAGGACATGGATTCAGCTTTCAAACTTATATTCTCCCCGGGATTATCCCCATGACAGTGCATTATTTTTTTTAATATATCTCTCTCTATATTCACCTTAGACACGTCCCGATCCGGGAGGATTTAGGGAAGGACACGAGGGATTTGCAGAAGATGCCGGGGTGTGTTTTGAGTTTCATTTAAGCAAATAAAAACCTGCTCCACTTTTTGCTGCTTTTCTAGAAAGTCGCTTTAGGCAAACCGAAGCCAGCCAAAAACCGCCCCGCAATACAAGGAGTCCACGATTGACGGCGGATTTCACCATATCCAGCCCGAAAATTTACACCTACACCCATCTCATAAAGAAAAACTTAATTTTTGAGGGGCTGCTCAGGGCTAAATCCGGAGCTGAGCCGGGCAGGAGCTGAGCTGGCGGGGACCGAGTGTTTTTCCACGCACGAATCGAAAAAGCAAACCCCAAAAGCCAAACCACCCCCCCAACCTTTGCACGGGTTTATTTTTCCCCGTGCACCTTTGCAGCCCAACCTCCCCTCCTTCCCCGCCCCGACGGGGGGGGGGGCTGAAGGACGGACCGGGGGGACGCGTCTTTTTTAAGAGAAATAGGGAAAATAATGACAATTAAAAGGTTTTTTGCGGGATTTTCCGCCGGCGGCAGCGCCCGGGACACGGGTGGCGGCCGGGGCCTGGCCAGCCACCCCCCCCCGAGCCCCACAACGGGGGTAACACCCCCCACCCCCCCCAAACCCCACTTATTTTGGGTGACCTTCCCGGCCTGCTGCGGGGGGAGCCCCGGGGGGGCGGCCCGGAGGCAGAGCTCCACGGGTGGGGGGGGTTCACGGAGAGGAGCAGCTCGGACCTGGCGGGGGGGGATGCAAGAAACGCAATGAGAAGTTTGCGGGGTGTGGGGAGGGATCCCCTTTTCGCTCCTCCACTCCGCACCCGACCGCGGAGGTTCCGCGTCGGGTCTATTGTAACGCGGCTTTAATTTGCTTCCAGCCCCACCCGTCAGGATTCGCGTGTTCGATAACGAGGTGCGGGTCCGGGGATCCCCCAGCTCTGCCCATTGCCCCCCCCCCCCCCTCCAAATCCCCCCCCCAGCGCGGGGCAGCGGGACCCCTCCGCTTCCACTGTCACCCGTGTGCGTGTCCCCACGCAACGCCACCACACGCTCCGCGCTGCGGCCCGGCCGCTCCCGCGGGGAAGGCGTTTGCGGGAGGGGGGTTTGGGGGAGCCCCCCCCCCCCCCCATCACCACCACCCCCAGCCCCACGGGCGTGGGGGTCCCTCCACGCAGCGCGACCATCCCCTCGAGCAAAGCACAAAGCCCCGTGGGCAGCGCCGCTGCCCGCTCCGTACCCACGGGCGGGAGTTGCGCTCGGCGCGGAGGGCAACAATGAGCCCACGGACACGCGTGGGGGGGGGGGCGATGACCGGGAATGGCCGTATCCTGCCAGGCCTCTCCTTCACCCGCCGCTCCCCTCCCCTGGATGAGGGGGAGGGCTCCGCACCCCAAAACTCGGTCCCCGAGCCGGGGGGGGGGAAGGCAGTGCACCCCCCATCACGAGTGGGTCCGGGTCACCCGCGGGACCGTGGAAAGGCGGTGCCGAAGCTGCCGGGGGGAGGGGGCCGGGGCATTTCCATGATAATCCCGGTCCGGGGTGGAGGAAAGTCCGGGGGTTCGGGGGGGTCGCGACCGTCCCCAAACTTTCTCAGCTCAGACGCAGGGACGGGGGGGGGCGGTCCCAGCTGCCCCCAGGGCTTTGGGGGAAACCCCAACCCCGCAGCCGGCCCGGGGGGGGACCCGCACCCCCAGCCCGGCTGCGGGAGGAGCTGGACCCCCCCTCTCCGGCTCCCGGGGCACCCCGACCCCCACCCCCCCCGCAGCGCTGCCGCCCCCCAACCCCTAATAAAGACGCCCTAAGGGACGGATCCCCCCCAGCCCCCCCCTTCCGCCTCTCCCCCCCCCTTATTTTTTTATTTTCTTATGATTTTCTCACCGAGTCCACCGCCCCGCGCGGCTCGTCTGGCCTCGGACGTGTTCAGCAACCCAAGCCCCGCCGCTTTTGTTCCGCCAAGTCGCACATTGTTTGTCCGGCTGCGGGGCCGGCCCCGCGCGGCGTGCGGGGGCTCCGCGGGGGCTCCGCGCCCCGGCCCGGCCCGGCGACCCGCAGCGAGCGCGGGGCGGGGGGGAGCGATGGTCAGCGCGGGGAAGGGGGGGGGGGGGGTGGGGGGGGCCGGCCCGCCGCCCCTCTTTCCCCCGGGGTTATCCCCGACTTCTTCACCCCACCTCGGGGCGGCTGCCGGCGGGGGATGCGCCCGCTCGGCCAGCGGGTCCTGCCTGCGCTGCCTGCGCTGCCCGCCCTGCCCGCCCTGCCTGCCCTGCCTGCGCTGCCCGCCCTGCCTGCGCTGCCTGCGCTGCCTGTCCTGCCCGCCCTGCCCGCGCTGCCTGCACTGCCCGCGCTGCCTGCCCTGCCTGCGCTGCCTGCGCTGCCCGCCCTGCCCGCGCTGCCTGCCCTGCCTGCACTGCCTGCGCTGCCTGCGCTGCCCGCCCTGCCCTCCCTCCCCTGCTCCCCTGCCTGCACTCCTTTCCCTGCCCGTCTGTCCCTCCGCTGCCTTCCGCGCCTACCTGCCCTGCCTCACCTGCCTGCGCTGCCCTCCCCTCCCTGCCTGCCCTGCCTGCACTCCCTGCCCGCCCATCCTGCCTGCACTCCCCTGCTCGCCTTGCATGCCTGCCTGCGCTGCCTGCGCTGCCCTGCCTGCGCTGCGCGCCCTGCCTGCGCTGCGCTGCCTGCGCTGCCCTGCCTGCGCTGCGCACCCTGCCTGCGCTGCGCTGCCTGCGCTGCCCTGCCTGCGCTGCCCGCCCTGCCTGCGCTGCGCTGCCTGCGCTGCGCTGCCTGCGCTGCCCTGCCTGCGCTGCCCGCCCTGCCTGCGCTGCCCTGCCTGCGCTGCGCTGCCTGCGCTGCCCTGCCTGCGCTGCCTGCTCTGCGTGCCCTGCCTGCGCTGCCTGCACTGCCTGCGCTGCCCTGCCTGCCCTGCCTGCGCTGCCTGCGCTGCCTGCGCTGCCTTGCCCTGCGCTGCCCTGCCCGCCCCCTCCTCCGCGGTCCGCGGATCTTCGCGACGGTCCCGAGGTCGGAGCCGCCGCCGGAGGAGGAGGAGGAGGAGGAGGAGGAGGAGGAGGAGGAGGAGGAGGAGGAGAGGGGGCCGTGCCCGGCGTAAGGATATATAGGAGCGGCCGAGGAGCCTCCACGTAGCCTATACGTAAAGTATACGTGTTCTATTAAAAAAAAAAAAATAAAAAAAAAAAAAAAGAAGTTGCGATGCAAATGCGGGGCCAGCTCCCGCGCGGGGGGGAGCGGCGGGGGGGTGCGGTATTTCCGAGCTCCTTTAACCTATGTATCGCTCGCAATCGCTCAGCGAAGCGCAGCCAGCCTGGCAATTAGGAGCTCATTAGCATATATGCAAATCTGGCAACCTCTCTCGGCGAGGAGGGCTGAGATGCGGCCGGCGTTTCTCCGCGGGGCGCGGAAAGCGCAGCGGGGCTCGGGGGCGGCAGTTGGGGCTCGGGGGGGGTGCGGAAGGTTGTTTGTGGGTTATTTGGGTGCTTTTCAAGGCAGGGGTGGGGGCACAAAGAGCTCGGGGGGGCCGCAGACACGCGCGTCCGGCTCCCGCGTGGTCGCTGCCAATTTGTTCCTTCATGAAAATAAAAATTTCCTCCCTTTGAAATAAACTCACGGCCCAGCCGGGTTCCTCCGAAAAGCCCCCCCCGACCCCCGAGGCCGTGCCCCGAACCATCGCTGCGGGCTGGAGACCGGGAAAGGACCCGGTCAGGCGGGGAAACGCACCGGCACCGCAGCCGGTCGGGGGGCCCGGGCCACGCACCCGCGTGCAGAGACTGTTTGAAAGGTAACTGCGGACTTCTTACCTTTTATTTAAAAAAAAAAAAAAAAAACAACAAACCCACCATAACCCGGTGATTTTCCGGCGCGCGTCCCCTTCTTGCAATAGTTACCCGCAATTTTATAAGCATCGGTGGGGCTGGGGGGTGTTTTGGGGTTGTTTTGGGGGTTTTTTTTGTGCTTAATAAGCACAGATGAGCAGCAAAGTCCCCCCCGGCATTTAGGGAATGCTGAGCCAAGCCGGGGTGCGGGTTTCCTCCGCGGTGGCCGTGGCGGGGGGGACACAGCGTCTCCCCCCGTGGCATTTTCTGAAGCGGTACCCGGCTCTGTGCATCCCCCCCTTTTTTTTTTTTTTTGGGAAATGACTTTCTTTTCCTCCTTCCACACACCCTAATCCCGGTTTATGAAAGGGGAAGAATGCCCATTTCAAGTTGGACTCCCATTTTCCTCCCTACTTTGGGGGGTGTTTTCCCACCCCACCCCCCCCCCCCCAAAGTATAACATTCGCTCTATCTCCCCGGTTACCCGAACCTCAAAATAACGCCGTTGACACGAAACCAGGAATCGATTCCTCCCGCTAAAAACCTTTTTGGGATCGGTTTGAAGAAGCAAAATAGCAAGAAAACTACCCAAAGGGAAGCAAAGCCCCCGCAAAGGGTTGCGGGGGGGGGGTACCGGGTTAGTCCCGCTCCTCGCCCGGGCCAACCGCGGGCAAAGGCAACGGTGGGGACAGAGGTAACTGCGGGGTTTTATTTTCCTTTTTTTTTCATTTTAATTGGGAAAAGCCCTTTTCAGGCGCTGCTTTTACAGCCGCTTTTCCCAGCCCCGTCCGGGTCGCTGCTCCCCGCATCCCTCTGCCCCATCCCTCACCAATTCCTGAGCTACCAGGATTGATTCTTCTTATTATTATTATTATTTTAATTCATTTATTTACTGGGGATGGCCAGAAATGGAGAAGAGCCTGCACGGCGACAGGCTGAGGGACTTTCCTTTACCCTGCGCATCCATCGCGATTTATATTTTTGAGCCGGTTATTATTTCTCTTTGGGGTATTAAACCGCCGGTTTCTACAAATCCCCCGTAAAGTTCCGAAATGCGGAGAACCCCGTTTGGAAAGGAAAAATAATATTAATAATATAATAATAAAAGAAAGAAAAATCCCTTTCGGTTCCCCCCTTCTCTTGGCAAATTCGCAGCTCCCGATGACCAACGAGGTGAAGCGTTTTCCGTGGAAAAAATCCTCCCTCCCGATCCCACGAGGGAGGACGGCGGCTTCGCCCACCCGTGATGCTAAAAAAGTGGATTCTTTCTTTTTCTTTTTTTTTTTTTTCCCCTCCTTACCCTAAAATAGCAATTCAAGAAAGGGGCGACCTTGGGGCTGGGGTGCCGGCGGGGATTGTTGGGTGCCCAGACCTGCCCCACCTTCATTTTGGGGTGGGTTTTTTTTTTTTGGGGGGGTCATAAACCTCTGCTTCCTTTTCTCTTACATTGACCTTCGACGAGGAGGGGTTGGAGGGAAGTGGGGGGTGAATCCCTCCCTAATTTTTTGGGAATCACCTCTGCAAGCAGGGAGGAAAAACCGGCTCTTGCGTTTGCAGGCGGGCAACCCTCTCACCTCACCCTCTTTTATTGTATTTTATTGTATTTTATGGTATTTTATTGTATTTTATTGGGTCAGGCTGTTGCCGTAAGAGCAGTTCAAGGGGCATCAGAAGGAAAAGGGGCGGTGGGAACTTCAGGATTTGGAGCGAGCTCGTGGGTGGCAGGAGAAGTCCCGGCTGCGGCGGGGAGGGGCTGCTTCATCCCGCAGCATCCCGGCGGATTTGCACCTCGCAAAAACCGGGATTTTTCGGCCATCGCTAGCCCGGAGGGAGGCGGGAGGGCAGGAGACCCCCGGGGACACACCCCCCCCCCCGCCGCCACCAGCCCTGCGGGAGTTGCGCGGAAGAAGCGCGGAAAAAGCGCAGGCGGCGGCGCTCCCCCCCCCCCCCCATTAAAAAATACTCGTTGAGATAATGCACACACCCACACCCCCCCCAACCCCAAAGCAACCCCCTAATTCCAATTCCAAGCCCAATTCTGGGCTTGTCTGCAAAGCGCAGGGCACATGCCATGCTGGGGGGGGGGGGTGTGAGGTGGGCCCCCCCCCCAGCACCCCACCGGGGGGGCCGGGGTGCAGCACCCCCCCCCCCCCCGGTTTTTTATTTCCATGAGGCTTTGTGAGGTTCTGCAGCCCTGGGGGGTGCAGGCTCAGCCCCCCCCAAACCCCCAGCCCCTTCCTCACCCGCAGCCCCCGGCTCAGGGCCGGGAGAGGCCACGCACACCGGGGAGCTGCAAAGAGGGGGGTGCCTGCTGCAAAGGGGGTGCCTAATTCACCAGCAGCCCCCCCCCCCCAAAAAAAAAGAGCTCAGAAACCCTTGGGGTGTGCACATACCCTACCCACCTGTGCCCCGTACGTGTGCGCCCCGTGCACGTGTTCAATGCAAGCGCGCGGCACGCGGGGCACACGCACCGCACGTATGGCGCACGCGGGCGGCGAGCGCGCCATGTCCACGCAGGGTTTGACCGATATACAGCTGCGCACGTGGGCGCACCGGCTCCGTCCACCCGCGGAGCCCCCGGCTCCCCCCCCAGTGCAGGACACCCCCGGGGAGATGCTCTCTGTGTCCCTGCGTGCGTGGAGGGGCAAAACGCCCACGGCGAAATGCTCTGCCCGCAGCCTTTCCCCACTTGGGGAAAAGAAAGGGGTCATCCCTTCGCTCAGCAAGGGGTGCTGGACGCCAGTGAGCACCTCCGAGGCCGTGACGGCTTCACAGGGTGCCGAGAGCTTGCAGGGCCCCGGTGCGGACCAGCCTGCGTCTTCCCTGGTGGGATTTTTAAGGGAAAATCCCTAATTTTTTGCCTGCCAGCTCAGAGAGGCTCCGTTGGGGAGATGTTTGAGCTCTGTAAGAAATGCCACATATGGTTCAAAGAAGATTTTTGGCTTTTCAAGTGTTTGCACTGAGATGGGCACAAACCTGTGCGACTCTAGACAAACCGCGTGTGCTTATTTTCTATAAACCACGGCCACGCAACAACCGCTGCCTCTGAAAGTGTGTGTTGCTGGTAGGGTGTGAGGTTCAGACACAGGGTTTTGTTCGAAATTCTCCTCGCAGCACTGGTCGCATCAAAATTTGGGGTACGGGTGTCTGAGCGGGTTGGTGGCTAGTAGATTTGGGAGGGGGGGGAGAGGTTTGGAGCTGGGTGATTTCTGAACGCATGTCTTTGTCTCAGTGCTAGCCCCCCCCCTCGCGTACTGCGCTTTTCTGCAAGCGGCTGCGTTCGCCGGGCATTTCCGCTGCCGCCTGGGCCGCGCGGTGCCACCGCTTCGCCATCCCCCCCCAGACAAAGAAAATAATTGCAACAAAAGATGCGTTTCGCAGCAAGCGGTTGCGCGCTGAAGAAGAGGAACAGAGAAGCTCCGGAGCCGTCCCCGGGGCTGTGCCAGCCCCGTACAGGCAGCCGCCGCCTGCCCGCAGCCTCCGTCCTGGGCACCCGCACCCTTCGCTCCGTCCTCCACCAAGTCACCCACCAGCCACGGAGAGAAAAACCCTTCTCCCCTGAGCCAGCTCCGGGTTGGCAAAGCCTCGTGCTTTCCTCCTGCCTCTCCCCAGCGTGTATTTCCTACCTCGGGTGGAGATTTTCACCCAAAAGGCCGACCCGCGGCTCAGCGCCTTCGAAGGCACCCGCGTAACCGGGGATCTTCGGAGGGGAAGGGGGCTGGAGCCTGCAAAGAAGCAAATCCGTTTATATCGGATCACCTCGGCCTGAGATGTGATGTTATCCTCGCTTTCAGCTCATCCCCAAACCAGTAGCCAAAAAAACCCCCAAACCCAACAATAAAAAAAAAAACCCCGACACAAAAATTCCCTCTTCCCATACTGGAGGGGAGCTTTTGGGAAAACTGGGAGAAGTGTCCCCCCGGCACCTACCCCGGCTCGCACAGCCGCCCGCAGCACTCGGTCCCGCAGGTGCCTTTTCTTCTGCTTCAAAGGGCTTTGGATGGGATCTGGACAGCTCTTTTGGCGTTCCTTAGTAAGGGATGCCTGGCACGAACGCGGCCTGATTACAGCCCTGCTCGTTAAAAAAATGTTCGCTAGGTATTGAAGGGGATAACAAGGATATTTAAACATTCCCAGCGTGCACCTTTAAGCGGCAGAAAATACGGGAAATTGCTATCGTTTAATTCAGTATTGCTCCTTTTGAACTCCCACTGGCTTTGCCTGCAATTGTTCCCTTAGCCGGAGCTTGAAGCCGAGTCTGGATTACAGAGGCGGCGGATCTGCGGGTCCGGAGGGCTGGGACACAGCACGACCGGCTTCCCCGCACGGCGAAAGGCCGAGGGGCTGTTTTCCATTCGGATTTTGAAAGATGTCCCTCAATAGCCCAGAGCAGGGTTTGGGTTTGGGGCCCACAGCACCCCAATTTGTAATTACTCTTGGATTTCGCCTGCGCCAGGGAGAGGGTGGAGCGGCGTTTCTTTTTTGTCCGTATCTCCGAGGAAGCTTTTTCCAAAGCGAGAGAAAAAAAAAATAAATAAATCCACAGCTGGTGTTCGTGGATGAGACACTCAGCCATGTTCTGGGAGGGGAAGGAAAAAAAAAAAAGTCTAATTTTAGCTGTTCTGCAATGCTTACAACACGCATCCAGCACAGGCGCCCGCTGGTTATTTCCACCCCAGCACGAGGCGAGGAAAGGAGAGCCGGGCTCTGCTGCGACCCCGCGGGACAGCTCCGCCGGGGGGGTCTTTCTGCCCCGGGAAGGCCCATCCGATAATATTTACAGCGAGTAGCTCCCGGGCAGAGGAAGAAGCCGGGCTCCTCTTCTTTGGGGCAATTTGCTCCCATTTTGGCTTAGCCCCTCCTGGCCCCTCAGCGAGTCTCCGTCCCCCAAAAAAGCAGGTTTTTGTGAAGCGGGGGAGCCCTGCTGATGAAACCCCAAGTCGTACGACGACAGCCCGACGTTTAACAAGAAGTTTGCGATTTCCCGGGTCTTTCGCCCTCCAGACCCGTCTCGTCGCCCACCCCGGCTCCCCCCGGACTGTGGCGTGGGCCCCATCCATCCCTCCCCGCACCCACCTCCCACCGAGACGCCGTCCGCCAGCCCCGGATTTCGGACCCGGACCCAAACGATTTCTCCTTTTCCCCTTTTTTAACCCCCAAAAAGCCGAGCCCAAGCACCCCCTAAATAGGGGAGAAGCTTTCGGGCGAGCGGAGACACGCCGTCCCCGACCTGAGAGCTCATCCACCGAGGCAGGACAACGCACCCCAAAGGGCTCGGCGGGCTGCAGCCCCCTGCTAGAGCCAGGCCTGAGGGGACGGTGAGGGTCGCAGCTTACCCGGCCTCTCATAAAAGTCCCCTCCGTTCTAGCAAATAACCTTTCTGTCCAGGGACTCGCAAAGTTTGCTTTCTCCCTCCGGGGTTAGGCACAGCAGGCGCGAAAGAGAAAGCAGCCGCTTGTAGGAGGTTCCCTCGGCATAATAACCTCAGAGGAGTTTAGGTCTAAAGACTAAAAGGCTCTATTTACTTTCACTGACAAGGAACAATCTAAGCAGATGTCCTTTGATGGGATTAGTTATTAATCCTTGAATCATGGGTAAATGGGAAAATGATCCATTATTTTCCGCAAAATCCTCCACGACTTTAGATTTCAAGGATGGGGTGGAGGATTGTGAACAGAAAGGTCTCGACCCGTCTGGTTTTGCCGGTTTAAAATGTATTTTTACAGTTTGTGCCGTGGAGCGTGACTCGGAAAGAAAATAAAATTTAAAAAAAAAAACAAACCAAAAACACCACACGGAAAAGGTTTTTGCTTCCGCTAATGACCGAGAGCAAGGCGCTGTGTCAGACGTTTACCGGTGTACAGGCCCGAGCATTCCTCAGATAATAATACCGATGATGACAATATAATAATAACAATATCATCAATAATATCAATAATAATACCAATAATATCAATAAGACAAGTAATAATACCAACAATGTCAATAATAATATGAAAACCACCAATAATACTAGCAATAATATCAATAATAATATGAATGATACAATAATAACATCAATAATATCAACAATATCAATAATAATATCAAGAATATCAACAATATCAACAATATCATCAATAATATCAATAATAATGCCAATAATAATATCAATAATAATAATAATAATATCAATAATGATGATGATGATGATGCTAATCCTCCCCAAAAGCACACTTGGCGCTATTCCCCGAACAGCTTTGGCGTCTCCGCCTAAATGTTTAGATCCTTCCGCCGCCTCTGTGCCACGCTAGCGGCGAACCCCAAGCCGAGCCGCACGGCGCGATGCTTCGCGGGCGGGCGTGGCTTTGTGTCGGCCGTGTCTTAGAAGCGCTGTTTTATAAATAGGGTGTGTAGGTGGGTGCGATGCGCTCGGGAGAGGGAGGTATGGAAATAGCTGGTGCGACACGCCGGGTTGTCTCAGGGGACCGATTCCCACCGTGCGTAAGGCTGCGCGGGTGCTTTCTGCTGCGGCTGCAGCTGGAGCCACGCGAGCATCGGTCCCCGGGCTGGGTGGGAGACGCAGCGGCACCCAGCGCCGCCGTCCCACGCCGAGGGACCGGAGCACGCGCTGGCGGAGCTCACGGCCGTGGGTCATCCCAGCCCCTCGCCCCGCTCCCTGGAGACGGGGAGAGCGGAACCAGGCGCCGCACATGAAGCAGAAACCAAAGTTCCCGGCAGTTTACCCATCCCTGGGCGCTGCGGCCGCGGCTCAACTTATCAGAGTGAATATTAATAGCCCCGAGACAGCCGCTCACCCCCGAACTCTGCCGCTGAGTCTCCCATGTAGGGAAAGCAGAAATAGCTTCCCAGTGAATAATTTACTCCGCTTTCTTTTGATTTGCCTTCTGATTGTACACAGCGGTGCAGGCTCTGGGCGGCGGGAAAGAAACCCATGTTCTGATTAAAGATTTATACCGGGCATATAATTTTGTTGGTGTTGTTTAAATCTACTTCAAAGTTTGAGTAGGGTGGTCTGTAAAATAAACAGTCAGGAGCTCAGGGACAGCCTTCGGGCTGCGCCAGGCGCGCGTGCGAGTCCGACGGCACGGAATTTGATGGATCCAGGTTTTGCACGGGCTTGCTGGAAAGGTGCTGCCCCAGCCATCCTTCTACCATCAACTACAGCCAAACTGGGGATTTAAAGGCCCTCCGTTATCTCACACTACTGACCCCCAGTTCCCTCTCCTGAGCTAAGACCACACCTCAAATACGGAGAAATCACGGATAAAATGGTGCGCTATTCTTTTACTGTTCTTGTACTATTGTTGTACTATTCTTTTACTGTTCTTCTACTATTCTTTTACTGTTCTTTTACTATTCTTTTACTGTTCTTTGACCGTACAAAGCGTAGTTTCTGGCTGCAGGGAGTGATTATCTCATGAGAGGGAATGGAGACCCGGAGCCGGAAGATGCTTTAACCGAGGGTCACCCGCTACCCCGGGAGGAACCAAACTTCACCTTCCAGCCTCCTCCTTTGCTGAAACTTAGAAATACGGGAGAGAAAAACTCCACGTCCTTCCCAGGCTGCCAGCTGAACCACTCGGGGCAAAGGATTTTCTCTTTCTTTCCTCTCTCTTCCTCCGGCTGCCTCGTTCCCGGTGGGCAGAGACGCTTCCCAGCACGCGCCTGTGCAGAAAGCGGCTCCGGCACCAACGGGAGCCGCAACACAAACACAGTTATCGCTTTATTCCTCAAAGTGCCTTTTGATAAACCCGCGGTATTTACATCCCCACCTCCCGTCGGCTTGGGGAGAGCGAGAGCTTTTGGGCGGTGGGGACCGGCTCCTGCGGCACGAAGTCGGCCTGTAGGAAAAAAAAAAGGCAAATTTGCTGAAATGGCATTTCCCAGCAAAAATGTTGTGTTGGAAATTTTGGGGCCGGCTGCCTGCGTTCAGCCCGCACCGGTAGCGATGCAGCAGCAAGGCCCTCCTACCCTGCAAGGAGAAGCCTTCCGAAGGCGGATGCCTTTGAGCCCATCCTTCAAACCCTCTTCCCCGGGGTGGGAAAACTCATCTCCGCGGGTGCCGGGCTCCCCGTGGCAGCTCCAAATCCGGCGTCGCACACCCAAAGGGGCTGAAAGAGGGGCGATGTCCAGGTCCTTCCCTCACCCGCGTGCCTGGGCAATCTCGCAAGCCGCGAACGCGGGGCAGGTCAGCAGCGACGCGGTCCCTTATTTTTATTTCTTTCCGAGGAATTCGTGCCGAACCCACGAGCTCCCCGGCAGGGGCTGGCGTAAGGTGGAAATAGCCACGCTGGGGTCCCAAACACCCCACGCTGGCAGCCCCGGGCTGGCCCACAGCCACGCACCCACTCAAACCCTTCGTTTCCAGCAGCCTTGAGGGCACGTGCAGTCCGGTGAGTGACAGCTGTCAATCAACGCCGCTGCGCGCTGCGCTCTGCCGCCACCTCGCGGCCGTAATGGTGAAACGCGACGGTGCGGGGGCCCCCCCCCCCGCGCCGCCTGCACCCCCCTCCCTGTCCTGAGTGGGGCATTTAATTTGTAATAACTTAATAAATTGGTATTTTGAGCATTAAAGGGTCGGCTCTGCCTGGGCGGGGGCTGAGCCCCCCCGGGGAGGCTGCGGGTGGGGGGGTTTGGGGGTGAACAGGGGTTTCCCCCCCATTAATTTTGGGGTGGAAAGGTGATTTTTTGTGGGGGGCGGCTCGTGACCCACTTTAGTTGAAATCAGGGGCAACGCGACCCGGTTGCGCTGGGGGGGGGCTGCCCTATAGGGGCCAAATCCTGCCCCAGGCCGGCCCCAGCCCTACAACCAGAGCCCCCCCCCGCAGCAATGGGGTACGGGGCTCTGCCCCACACCCCAATCTGCTCCTTGCCCCGAGGAGCCGGGTGCCGCTGCCCTCCCCACAGGCAACAGCCCCACGACATCCACCCCAAAGGTACCCGGCAGGCGGCCGGGGTGCGCGACGGGGACCCCAAAGAGAAGGCAGTCCTCGGGGGGGGTCACGCTGAGCGGGCACCCTCGCCGGAAGCCCGACCGAAATCCCATCTCCAGGCGGAGGGAGGCCCTGGTCTAATTTCTCGGGAGGCAGCGGGGGATCAGGGGACACCCCGACACCCACCGGGACCTCTGCGACGGGAACCACCGTCCCCCCGCAAAGAGCAGCCCGGGGCGGCCATCACCCCGCATCAGGGCTGCCGGTGGGGAGGGGGCTCTCCGCCAAGCGCGGGGCGCCCACTGGTCCCCAGACTGGTTGGTTCCCTCGTGGACATGGGACAGAGATGGGAGACTTGGGGATACCTGAGAAGGAAAGCGGGGTAACCCCCCCCCCCACTCCAGCCTCCCCGTGGCTGCCCCGGACACGTCCCACCGCCCGGCCACGGTCGTGCGTCCGGGTGAGCTCGTGCCGATGCGCCCAGAGGGAGCTGGGACAGTGGAGTCACCCCCAGCCACCGAGAGCGGGTGACACAGGCAGGACCCCCACCTCACCGGGACGTCCGGCAGGAGCTTGAGCCCTGGACCCGCAGCGACACCCCGCTGCACCCTGCAACGCGGCGGGCTGAGCAGGGTGGGAAAGAAAGAGCCAGAGGCACAGAAAATTATCAGAAACGTGTATTTTTTTTCTTTTTAATAGTAAACCTCTTTACAACAAATATAGTGAAAGAGTTTCCAAACAAAACTCATAAGAATTTTTCATGGTAATTATTATTATTATTATCATCATCATTTTTTTATCTCTTTTTTTTTTTCTTATCGTGGAATATACAATAACGCATCACCATACAGCACAAAAAAAGGAATATTGAAAAAACGAAACGGACGTCTCAACCACGTGCTGCAGTCCCTGGGAAGGAGCCACTGATTGTCAAGGGTGCAGGTGGGGAGCAGGGACGGGAGGGGACGGGACGGGGGGTGACGGCGTCCCCAGGGCTCGGGAGGCTCTCGGCCGGGCCAGACCCCGAGGGTGCAAATACTCAAGAGAAAGATGGAATTAGTCAAAGATCCCCAAGCTCTTGGCGTTAAATCCTCCCTCCCCTCCCAACGCTGCGGCTTGGCTTTCGCTGCACGGCGCCCCAAGAGCCGGATACGGAGAAGAGGACACCCCGGTCCCGGTGTCCCGTCCAGGGGACGAGCGGGACCGTCCCACGGCTGTCCCCATGTGCCACCCGCGGGCGCCGAATCCCTTGACTCGCACACGCACGCACGCACGCACACACACACGTGTGGAGGAGCATCAGGAAAAAAAAAAAAGAGGTTAAAAATATATATATATTTATAGATACACAGGCTGTTTTTTTTTTTTCCTTTTAAATTGCTTCTCAAAACAATAAATAAAACTACTCGGAGGGGGAGTGCACGTCCTCTTTTGTTTCTACCTGCGCAGCGTCCTGGGTGGGGAGAGGGGGAGAGCTGCCTGTGCCGACACGGACGGGCTGAGCTGTGTGGGAGCTCCAACGAACCATCGCACGGAGAAGTCGAGGCGGGGGGGGGTATTCATATATTTTTTTTTCTTTTAGTGCATCATTTAAAGGGTCTATTCTATCTCACAAAGATTGTGGCGGATACCCCAGAGCACACCAACACCCACCTGCTTTCCTTGAGCTACGGGGGGCCGGGGGGGGCGAAGGGGCTGCGGCAAGAACGGGGGGACCCAACGCAGAGGCCATTGGGGAGGGGACCTGCTTGCCAAGGGGGGGCCAGCGGCACAGCCGCCACGGTCCCCACCCGGTTCAGCACCCTATTTGCCCGCCAAAGAGCCATGGGGAGGGGGGGAGTCGTGGCCCCAGCGGGGTGACGGGGTGGGGCAGGGCTGCTTCGCCCCTCGGCCTCGAAGGGAGACGCCGGGAGCCCATGGGGACGTCCCGGCATCCGACGGCACGTTTTCACCCGGGGAACGGATGCTCCGTACCGCTCTGTGGCGTGTTTGAGGCCAGAGAGCGAGGAAGCGCGCCGGCCTCTACATCTCAGTGGGTGGAGTGGCCCCGGGAGGAAAATCCCGCTCCGCAAACCCAGCCGAAGTGAAGAAATCCCGTATTTTCCCCCGCCACGAAGCAGCGGTTGCCCCACGTGCTGGGGGGCAGCAGCCCAGCCCGGCCCAGCGACGCCTTGCGCTTCTCTCCCTCTCCCCGCGGCATCGGGCCGGGGATGTTAGAAAATTTCCCGGTTCCTGGAAAACCATCCCAGCCTGCTCCGAAGCCGCGGCGAGGTGCCCGGTGCAGCTCCCTGAGCCACACCACCCTCTTCTGGCTTCCAGCATATCTCAAAACCGGCATCGCTCTTGGAGAAGGGAGCTCAAGGGGCATAAACTGGAAAATAAAGGGCTTTTCCACCCGCTGGGGAGGAGAGGGGAGCCGGGACGATCCCGTCCGCTCCTCCGAGGTCCCCTATTCCTGCCAGGAGCGTAGCAGAGAGCCAGAGCATCCCTGCGCACCAGGTACCTCCCTATTTCCAAGGCACCCTGGACCCACGGGTGACACGCCAGCGCTTTGGGGACCCTCTGAGGAAAAGCATCCCCGGTTGCTGAAGCCATCGGCAAAGCGGCGGCTCCCGGCCGGGAGCCTGGCAGGATCCGGGTCTGGGACATGGAAAATTGGGGAGCGGGGAGGGATGGGGAGGGGGTTGCACAGGAAGAGCCGAGAGGGTTAAACAAGAAATAGCTGTACAATTCGGCCATGTCCAAAGTCAGTATTATTACAATATACTCTGACAAAAATATAATCTCATTTCATATCAATACAACCAAAAAAAAAACCCAAAAACCAGTTTTCTGTACTGTTACCATTGCTAACATAGTGAAACTCGCTATTTACAGTTACAGTAGCCAGGTAAAATACTACAAGTGAAAGATCAGAGAGAGAGGAGAGGGGAGAAGGACAGAGAGGGGAGATAAAATCTCTGGGGAAAAGGAAAAAATAAAGGGGGGAAAGGCCCTCATACATCCCGAGCATGGCTTCTGGCTTCGGACGGGGAAGGGTGATGGAGGTAGCGAAAACATAATACTTGGTTTATGGGTCTGGTTGAGTGTTTTTGTTGGAAAAAATAAGGAAAAAAAAAGAAAAGAAAAAAAGGAAAGAAAAAAGAAAAGAAAAGAAAAGAAAAGAAAAGAAAAGAAAAGAAAAGAAAAGAAAAGAAAAGAAAAGAAAAGAAAAGAAAAGAAAAGAAAAGAAAAGAAAAGAAAAGAAAAGAAAAGAAAAGAAAAGAAAAGAAAAAAGAAAAGAAAAGAGAAAAGAAAAGAAAAGAAAGGAAAAGAATAAAGAAAAGAAAAAAGGAAAAATAGGAAATAAAAGAAAAAAGAAAAGAAAAAGAAAAAAGGAAAAAGAAAAAAGAAAAGAAAAAAGAAAAGAAAAAAGAAAAGAAAAAAGAAAAAAGGAAAAAGAAAAAAGAAAAGAAAAAAGAAAATAAGGAAAGAAAAAAAAGAAAAGAAAAAAGAAAAGAAAAAAGAAAAGAAAAAAGAAAAGAAAAAAGAAAATAAAAAGAAAAAAGAAAAAAGGAAAAAGAAGAAAAAAGAAAAGAAAAAAGGAAAGAAAAAAGCAAAAGAAAAAATAAAAGAAAAAAGGAAAGAAAAAGAAAAAAGAAACAAAAAAAGAGAAAAGAATTAAAGAAAAGGAAAAAAAAGGAAAGAAAACAAAGTGAAGCGAGAGGGGAAGAGGGAAAGGTGGAGTAAAATGATGGAAAAATGGGAAAGGGGAACAAGAGCAAACCTTCGGCTGAAGCCCAGGGTTCCGGACTCGCCCGCGGCCCCGGGAGAAGCGGCCGGGGACGAATTTTTGCCCCTTCGGGTCTTCAAAATCCCCGAAACATCCCCAAATTGTGCCCTCAGCCGGGGGAAGGCCGAGAAGATGCCGCGAACCCCTTCCCACCGCCACGGGCTGCTCGCCCCGCTCTCTCCAGCGCGGAGGGGACACCCGGCAGCACCCAGCACCCCTCGCCCCGCGGGCGCCTCTCCGAACCCCGGCCGGGCAGCGGCGTCTGCAGCATCTTCCCCAGAGCTGGTGCCAAATTTTCCAATTCCCATCAAAAATGGGGGGGGGGGTGTTCCCAGCTGAGCAAGGTAAGGGGGGAAAAAACTGCAGGAGGTGGAATTTTCAAGGAAAATATGGGATTTTTTTGTAAATTTGATTTTTCCCTGGTTTGCTGAGATTTTTTTTTTGGGGGGGAAGAGGAAAGTGAAAAGGGGGGCAAGCAAAGGAAACATTTTTCTTCCTCCTTGCCCCACATTCCCCCAGCGACCAGCTCTGGTTCGAACACCTCCATCCGCCCTCGGACCCCCAACACCGGCAGCGGCCCCACGGCGACACACCCCGTCCCCAAGGGTCTCCCCGCCACACCGCAACCCCCCGCCGGGGCTCGGGGGTGCCCCTGGCACGGACTCACCCCCCGCCCCGGCCCCGGCCCCAACGCCCTCAGCACCAGCAGCCGGGCTCTTCGCCGTCCCCCCAAATCTGCCCCGTTAGCGTGGGGTCACCCCGTCCCCTCGCCCCCCAACCCGGCGCCGGCTGACCCCTTGGCAGCCCACCCGGGAGTGGGTGAGACCGTCCCCATCCATCCATCCATCTCCCCCCCTCGACGACCCCGCCTGATGCACCCCGGCAACCCACCCTGATATTTTAGGTTCGAGGCATCATTTGGGGTCCTGCTGCGCCCCCAAATCTCCCCCCGGGGTGGGCAGGTGACCTCCCGCCCCGTCCTGCGGCTACGGCTGCCGGCAGCAGCATCGCCCCAGCCAGACCCCCGCGACCTCCTTCCATCCTCTTCCTCCCTGCACCAGCCGGGGGCAAAACCCCCGGTACCCCGGCACACGCCGGCGGCAGAGACCTCGCCCGCTCCCCGTGGCCCCCGGCACATGGACGTCCCCTTCATTGCACGTTTGCCCCCCGCAACGCCGCTCTCCCCGGCGTCGTCCCACCGAGGGATGCCGCGGAGTCGACCAGCTCCGTCCCCACGGCTGCCGGCACCCCAAAAACCAGCCGGCTTCGGCTCTGCCAAACCCTGGGAAAGACCAGCCTTCCCAGGCCGGGGGTCACAGCCGGCCCCCCAACGCCGGCATCACGGCCGCACCCACCAGCCCCACGCCCCCCCCCAAAAGCAGCCGCCCCGGCGCTGGGCTCCCACGTCCCCATCGCCCCGCGGGGACCGGAGGGGTCCCGGAGCGGGCGCGGGGAGAGGAGGGGGCTGATGCCGGCGGAGGGGGGGGGGGTCTGCACCGCTGGGAGTGCAAACCGCCCCGGCTTACCTCTGGATCCGGCCCGCGGCGTCGAGCCCCGGCGTGCGCGTGTTGGGAGGGGTCCGCAGAGATTTCAAGAAGGTAAAGATCAGAAACAGACTTTGGTAAGTAACCACACTTTTAGAAAGTAATATATCATTTTTGAAACATATCAGTGCATACTTCTTATATGAAAATATACACAATTGTATTTCATTCTCCAAAAAAAGGAACAATTAAAAACAAAAGCAAACTAGCCCAAACACAATATATTAGCTGTTTTTTTGTTTTTTTTTTTTTTTTTCTCCTTGTTGTTGTCATCCTTTAAAATTTTTAACGCTACACTTTGTTCAGGTTACACTTTTTTTGTCTTTTTTTTTTTTTTTTTGTAAATGTTTTTTTTTTTCTTCATGCATTTTACACCTTTATAGCCTTTGAGAATAAATAAGCTCCATTTTGCTTCCACATCTCTAAAAACTGCAGCATTTTAACTATTGTCATTTAAATCGTGCAATTTTTTTTTTTGCAACACCCCTTTTTAAAAAATGGAAAATATATATATATATATTTTAAAACTAAACCCTATACAACGCAAAAATTCCAAATTAAAAAAAAAAAATTATACACAATTGTAACTGTCAACAGTACAGATGAGCACGAGAAATAAAATTAGATCAGAAACGTATTTATAGAAGCACAAAGGAGGGTGTTGGTTTCTTAGATTGTCATTCTTCTCGTTGTCTTTTGAAAATTAGGAGGAGTTTACCGGATACTACAGTCTGGGGGGGGTGTGTGGAAATAAAGAATAATGACCCGGACACAAAAAAAATAATATAATAATAAAATAACCCCAAACCCCCAAGAAAATCAAGCCCCCCGACAAAGCAGCCCCCCAAACCGTTTCACCGCCACGGTGAAGCTAATGCCGTATCCGACCCAGGGCGTCCCCGCTCTCCCCACGAGCCGTACTTGCCCGTGGCACCAGCCCAGGGGATCGTCGAGTCTCGCCGCCGCGCTGCTGCGGATCCGCTCCGGCACGGCACGGCGCCGAACCGCTGGCGCTTTCCCCTCCGGCTGGATCTAAACCTGCATCTCTACGTAACCCGGCGCCGGTTTATGTCTTGGTTTGTGGTTTGGGGTTGGTTGGGTTTTTTTTTTTTCCAGGCTCTTGGCTTCAAGGTAGAAGCGTGAACTTGGGAGTCAGGGCATGAAGTTAATGAGCAAAAATGGTTTTTTTGGTTTTTGGCCCCCCTCGGGGTTGCTCTGCACCGAAGCTCCGACGGCGTCGAGTGCCGGGGGGGTGGTCTTCACCGTCTCCTCCCCGCCGGGGTCTCCGGAGCAAGCCGCTCTGCCGGCACCTCCTGCCGCGCCGCTCCCCAGCGGGGGGAGAAACCGTTTGGTTGGGTTTATTTTCTTTTTTTTTTGCGAAGACAAAAAAAATAAAAATATAAAATGAGACCAATGAGACGTCGTTAATCCCGCCTAATTTCCAAAGCAAGGCCGTGCAAAGAGCTCCGGTGCGTGTCCGGTACGCCCGGCGTCGCCGGGTCAGGGTGGGGGGTCAGCCTGGGCGAGGAGGACCACGGTCCGCAGCGTCTCTCCCGCTTCCCGGATGGACAAACGGAGGCGGAGGGAGGGAGATCCGCTTCTGCCGCCGATGCCGCGCCGGCGTTTTGGAGGTGAGATCCGAGTATCGCCCCAGCGCACCGCGGTTCCCACTGGGTACGGCTCGGGGAGGGGGAAGATGGGGTGGGGGGGGTTGAACCGCACAAAACCTGCCCGGAGCCCTCCCCGGTGCCGCGGGGCTCCCACCGCCCGCCCGAGGCCCTCCGGAGCATCGGTCCGGGAGAGGGAATTCAAAATTTATCAGTTAAACCAAAATTTCCATCATTTGGAAAAACTTTTGTGGCAGCAATTCGGTATTCCCAAGATTTTCAGGGGGGAACGGTAGCCAGCCCCTCTCTCGGGGCCTCGTTCCCGCAGGCAGGGATTTCGGCGCAAGGTGCTCGCCCCGGGCTTCGGTGAGCCGCCGGTAGCCGGGCAAAGCTCGGCGTGAGCCGGCACCGCCTCGCCTCACCGGCTCTCCGCACCCAAATTGATTTCATCGCCGGGGAGAGGAGGAAAAGTCAGGGTAGACGTTAGCGCAGAAGGGACGTGCCGGGAGACTTACTGCAACCCTCTTTTTAGCCAGCGGCTCGTGCACCGCCGCGCCCGCCCCAGCAGGATGCGGCCACGTTTTCCCTCTTTGGCCATCGTTTCTCACAGCTCTTAATTTTCACCCAATTTTTGGAGGATCTCCTCTCCTCCTCCAACCACTCACTTTAAGTTGCCCCCCTCCGTTGATGTCAGAATCATCACCAACTTTTTTTTTTGCTCTTGTTTTTCCAGTTAGAAACTTCGGGACAAACGCTTGGTTGGGAAAAGTTTGTAAAACCCCATAAATTGGCGTGTTTTGCCATCATCGCCGTACGGTTTTATGCGATGCGCCTCGTTCAACCCGCTGAGCTGGACACGGGAGGTTTGGCGGAGGGGTACGAATCCCACCGTGACTTTTTGCTCCTCTCTCCTTGCACCGGCTCAAGGCGGGGGGAAGCCGACCCCAGAGCAGCTCCCGGCTCCTCCGCAGCCCCCGGAGCCCATCCAGGCTCCGGCCGTCGAAGGAACCGTTTGGCAAAGGCGGCATCCGGGCAGGTTTTGTGTCGGTTTGCGACCGCGACCCCCGGGGTCGCAACCGGGGGTTGCGACCGCAGGCGGTGTCGGGGTGACAAGGCGGCAGGCTGGGACGGGGACGGGGACACTGGCATCCCGGAGAAGAGCGCCTGCAGGGAGAAAGCCCATCCCTAAAGCCCACGCCAGCCAGGAACAGTCCTTTTTCCTCCAAACCCTCGCGCCCTGAGCTGGCTGCTGCATTTTGGTGTCAGGGAGCTGACGCCCGGCTCTGGGAAAGCGCCGGAGCAAGCGGCAACACGAGGAAACTCCTCGGTTTTTCCTCCTTTTTCCTTCCACTAAATCACCCCGTCGAGACTTCAGATTTCACACACAGCTCACCCTCGCCTCTAGAAACCTTCAGGCAAAATCCCAGAGGATAATTATTTCAGTGGCATCCTTCAAGAAAACCCATTTATTCCTATTTTTCTAATTTAAAGCTTTGGCCCACGTGGAATGGGAAGGCATTTTTAAAATGCATTGACAAATGTTGTTTGGTCAAACCCACAATTTGCTTTAAAAGCAGCAATAACGCATCCTTCCGCTTCAAAGCCGCTGCGCCCGGGCGGCGGCAAAGCTTTCCCCTCCACGTTTGGGAAAAGTTAACTGCAATTTTACAATGACAGCGGCCAGAAAGAGCGGAGTTCCCTTATCTGCCCGAAAGGATGCTGCCTGCATCGACTCTTCAGGCAAACGTAAGGATTAAGCCTTAAAAATCTGCCTCTTATTCCCCCGACACACCTTTACGGGATCTGGGCAGCACAAGCAGGCTGCGGATGAGTCTGCATCCCGTTTAATTTTGAAGCGGGGCTCTCCGTGCCGCATCCCAGTCGATGCCAGCCTGCCTTCCCAGCCGGTTTAGGAAACCCTTTTAGGAAAACCGGTTTAGGAAAACCCTGTTTTAGGAAAAGCGGCGCCTGCCAAAGCCCTTCAACCTTTCCGAGAGCTGGATCGTGGCCGAACCGTCCCTCCCTGCACGTGGACCTCGGGGAGCCCAGGCACTGGGCGAAGGCGCCTTTCGGGGATGCTCCGTGCCCCGTCTCCCCTCGGAGCCCGTCCTGCCGCAGGCGCTCTTCTCTAGGGATACGGTCCGACCTCCCGGTGGGGACCAACGTCCCCGGGGTCTCACCGGTCAGCGGGCACCGACCGCCGCCTGGTCCGCCTGCCCGCGCCGGCTGGCGGGGATGAGCGTCGCCAGGGACTGCTTTTTTTTGGCGGGGACGCAGCTATTCGATTTCCGTCCCCCCCCTTCCCCACGCGTCCGGCTATTCCCGAGCCTGCGGCCCCCGGCCAAGGAGCGCCGTATGTACTGCGTGCGTCGCCTGCTGCGCTAGAATGAATGCCTACAAAATCCTAAAGCTATTTCTCAGGCAGTTTACGATAATTTTCCCCCCCACCCCATCCCATCCCCATAACCCGTTTCGCCCCCGCTCCCCCCCACCTCCCCACCCCTCCCGCCCCCTCCCCGCGGCCCCGCTGCGAACCGGCGGCGTTCCCAGGGACGGCGGGGACCCGTTATGTGACCCAGGTATCCAACCGCATGCGCTTTACGGAGGGGCTCTCCCCCTCGGGCTCGCTGGTGGGTCGCAGGAGGCCCAGGGATGAGCCGAAATCGGGGCGGGCGGGATCGTCCCGCTCGCTGCTGCCTTCGTAGGAGCTGGTGTTGCTGCTGAGGCTGTCGACGGGCGAGCGGCCGGTGGGCTCGTGCCGGGGCTGGTGGGGGAAGGTGCTGAGCGGGGTGGCAGTGTTTCTTTCCCGGTTGGGCGAGACGGGCTCCGACTTGATGCTGATGTTGGGGTTGGTGTTGACAGTCAAAGTGGTGGTGTGGGACAAGTGACTCCCTTGTCTGGGCGGCGGGGTTGGGAGAGGAGGAGGAGGAGAAGAGCAGGAGGGGAGGAAGGGGGAGAAACGGGGAGGAGGAGATAACGGGAAGTCTCTCATTATTCATCTTCCCGGTGGCCTTTCACCCTCCAACCCACAGAATTCATAACCCACACACCCCGCGGCTGAATGAATCCAGAATTACGAATCTGGATTGGATTATTAATCTGGATTAGGTTACAAATCCGGATTCATAATTAGAATTATGAATTATTATGACCCCAGAATTCATAATCCACCCACTCACCATGGCGCATCACTGCCGAGCCAGGATCAGACCCCGCGCAACCCTGCGGGCAGCATCCCTCCTCCACCAGCAGCCCCCCATCCAGCCCCGATCCCACCCGCCGTCCCCGCAGCAGCGACCCAAACACGCGGAGGAGAGGGACGGGCTTTGACACCCCCGTCCCACGGGCACCCCTACGGCTCTGCCCCAGCGCCCCCCCCCGTGGGCTGCGCAAATCCGGCGGAGGGCTCGGACGGGTGGTTTTGCTCCAAGCTGGGAATCTCTTCAGCCTCTTTACTACAACCCGAAATTCCGTCCGGGCTCTCCGCACGTCCTGCAGCCCCGCTGGCGCAGGGTTCAGGCAGCGGCTGGGGAAGCTGCCGCCTGTCCTGCCCGCAAAACGTGCTGCAGGCGGTGGAGGAAGGCATTGCAAAAGCCTGGTGCATCCATCCATCCATCCATCCATCCATCCATCCATCCATCCGGCACTTCATGCTGGGCATGTCAGCGTCTTACTCCTAAGCTGGCTTTGGGACAAAGTCACTGAATCCCCCACTTCAATTCCTGCCTCTTTTCGTCCCACGGTCTTAGCGTGATCGTGGGCAAGTTGCTTAAATCTTTATTTTGACCAGGATACTCTGAAAAAGCTCTGTGTGGACGCTTTATTCCAGACGAAAAGCAGATCCACTTCAGAAAACCTGCTCCGATATGCAAGTGCATATATTTTTTCCGCCTGGAGTAAAGCAATTAATTTCCAATATTAAAAGCTACCCTCTTTCTACGCTAGCGGGACCGCTGTTTCCAGACACCTCACTCTGCAGTGGCCATCCCATTTAACTCTGCCTCTTGCCGGATCTCAGCTCGCCCCACGTGAGGTGAAGAGAGCAATCCTCCCGCTGCGGACAGACAGCAAGAAGCAGCTCTCCGAGAGCATCGCCGCCGCCCTGATCTCATCTGGGGACTCCAGGGTCACTCCTACGAGAGCGGGAGGGACCGGATTCCCCAAACTGGCTGGTCTGGCTTCTCCTGCAGCCGTGGCCACGTCTGCTCCTGCCTCCTAGAAGCGCGGTGTAAACCCACTGTAATTGCCGGGGCCCCGCGGCGGGAGGCTGACGATAACCCAGGAGAGGTGACAGCTCGGGTTCTGCAGGTTTGGCACCTTGGAGGAATTGCCTCTTGACTTTTACAACATCATCTGAGTGGCCCCTGGTACCCACTTCACTTACATTAAATTTCCTAGCGATACGGGAACCAGGTGCTGCTGCTGCTGCTGCTGCTGCTGCTGCTGCTGCTGCTGTTGCTGCTGCTGCTGCTGCTGCTGCTGTTGCTGCTGCTGTTGCTGCTGTTGCTGCTGCTGCTGCTGCTGCTGCTGCCAGGCAGAGATGTTGCCAAGGGACAGCCCGCCGGGTGAGCTGAACGCTGGCAGCGAAGACAACTCAGCGCTCGTCAGCTGATAGTCTGGGAAGGAAGGAGCCCGTCAGTCATTTCAATGTCAAACCTCCTGCAACAGCGCCCCGAGCACTGCGGGAAGATGGCGAGCCGCTCGAGAGACGCAAACCAGCCACGGCTTCCAGAATATCAGCTACTGCTCCCAGTTGCCCAGGGATGCTGGCTATGGGACACCTCTCAGAACCACAGACTGGTTTGGGTGGTGGGAAGGGACCTTTAAAGGTCAGCTAGTGTGTCACCCCCCCCTGCCACGAGCAGGGACATCTTCCTCTGGATCAGGATGCTCAGAGCCCCGTCCAACCTGACCTTGAGGGTCTCCAGGGATGGGGCACCCACCACCACCCTGGGCACCCTGGGCCAGCGTCCCGCCACCCTCGGCGTAAAGAATTTCTTCCTTTTCTCTAGTCTGAATCTCCCCTCTTTTATTTTAAAACCGTCACCCCTTGTCCTACCGCTACAGGCCCTGCTAAAAAGTCTGTTCCCATCCCCATCCCTGTCCTTGTCCGCATCCCTGTCCTCGTCCCCATCCCCACCCACATCCTTGTCCCTGTCTCCATCTAGTCCCCCCCCAGCACGAGCAGGGACATCTTCCTCTGGATCAGGATGCTCAGAGCCCCATCCAACCTGACCGGGAATGTCTCCAGGGATGGGGCACCCACCACCTCTCTGGGCACCCTGCGCCAGCGTCCCACCACCCTCAGTGTAAAGAATTTTTTCCTTTTACCTCGTCTGAAACTCCCCTCTTTTAGTTTAAAACCATCACCCCTTGTCCTACCGCTACAGGCCCTGCTAAAAAGTCTGTCTTCGACCCCATCCCTGTCCCCATCCCCATCCCTGTCCTCGTCCCCATCCCTGTCCTCATCCCCATCCCTGTCCTCATCCCCATCCCTGTCCTCGTCCCCATCCCTGTCCTCATCCCCATCCCCGTCCCCATCCCTGTCCCCATCCCTGTCCCTGTCTCCATCTAGTCCAAACCCTCCTGCCACGAGCAGGGACATCTTCCTCTGGATCAGGATGCTCAGAGCCCCGTCCAACCTGACCGGGAATGTCTCCAGGGATGGGGCACCCACCACCTCTCTGGGCACCCTGCGCCAGCGTCCCCCCACCCTCGGCGTAAAGAATTTCTTCCTTTTATCTAGTCTGAATCTCCCCTCTTTTGGTTTAAAACCATCACCCCTTGTCCTATCGCTACAGGCCCTGCTAAAAAGTCTGTCTTCGACCCCATCCCTGTCCCCATCCCCATCCCTGTCCTCGTCCCCATCCCTGTCTTCATCCCCATCCCTGTCTTCATCCCCATCCCTGTCCCCATCCCCGTCCCCGTCTCCATGTCCCGGCCACGAGCAGGGACATCTTCCTCTGGATCAGGATGCTCAGAGCCCCGTCCAACCTGACCGGGAATGTCTCCAGGGACGGGGCGCCCACCACCTCTCTGGGCACCCTGCGCCAGCGTCCCCCCACCCTCGGCATAAAAACCCTCTTCCTCGTATCTAGTCATCTTCCAGCTTCAAGGCACGAGTCGCTAACAGGACCCCCCCACCGCCACCCCACCCCACCCCCACTGCCGACCACCACAGCCCCCCGAAAGCGCAGCCGGGGCAAACACAGCCCTGTGCTCCAGCCGTGCCCCCCCCATCCCACCCAGGAAGGACCGTGGGGGGGTGAACCCCGCCCCACAGACACCCGCCGGGGGGGGACGGCCGGGTCTAAACCAGACGGACCCCCGGCAGCTGCTGAAACCCACCCGTGGGTGGCCCCGTCCCCGCGCCGCGTGGCGGCAGCAGGGGGCGCTCCCCGCCCGCCGCCGGGGACACGCAGCAGTCGCCGCTCCCCCCCCCCCCCCGCCCCGCCCCGGGTCCCCCCCCCGACCCCGCTATAACCCCCCCCCGGCCCCGCTATACCCCCCCACGGCCCCGCTATACCCCCCCACGCCCCGGGTCCCCCCCTCCGGCCCCGCTATACCCCCCCACGGCCCCGCTATACCCCCCCACGCCCCGGGTCCCCCCCCCCGGCCCCGCTATCCCCCGCCACGCCCCGGGTCCCCCCCCCGGGCCCCGCTATCCCCCCCCCCTCAAAACGTCCCGGACCCCCCCCCCGGCCCCGCTATCCCCCCCCCCCCCGCCTCGAGCCCCCCCCCCAGCCCCGCTATCCCCCCCACCCCCCGCCATGGGCGCCCCCACGGCCCCGCTATCCCCCCCCACGCCCCGCCCCCCCCCCCAGCCCCGCTATCCCCCCCCCTCAAAACACCCCGGACCCCCCCCCGGCCCCGCTATACCCCCCCCACACCCCGGACCCCCCCCCCCGGCCCCGCTATACCCACCCCCCCCCCGGACCCCCCCCCGGCCCCGCTATCCCCCACACACACCACGGCCCCCCCCCCGGGCCCTGCTATCCCCCCCCCCACTTGCATGGGGAGGGAGATGCTCTTCCCACGCATGACTCCGGGAGCCCCCCAAAGTCCAGCCGAGCATCCCAAAACCGGGGGTGAGGAGGTGTGGGGGTGTGTGTGTCATTTTTACGAAGGGTGGGAAATCCTGCGGCGTGGGGAGGGGGGGCGGAAAGCAACCGCTTTGCCAGGAGCTGGTGGAACCCCGGGCCGGCTGTTCCCCCAGAGCATCGTCCGCAGCGTCCGCAGACACCCACAGCTCCCGAGCGCTTCGCCCTCCCTCCCCGCGCCCCCCCACCCTCCCCATTTCTCGCTGTCGTTTTTGGCGTCTGCTGGTTTCAGCCTTCCCCACCCCAGCGGGGCCAAACTTGCCGGCAGCGGCGGAACACAGAGGTGGCTGCGAAGGCGCTGAACCGCCGCCAACGCCGGCGGGGCTGATTGGAGGCACACCCTACAGAAAGTCCCGGATGGGGTTCTTTGCCCTCCGCGGCTCTGTACCCCCAGCACCAGCCGTTCTGGTTTAGGGGCTCCCGACACCCACTGGTTACGACAGCCGCCTCCGCCGAGAGCTTGAACTGGAGCCATCTCCTATCTCAAAGCCGCAAACCATCGGGTTCGACTTAATCGGGCTGCAGAGCGAGCACGGAAAAGGGCACGCGACCCTGGCCAGCGGGAAGCTCAACACAACCTCACCGGCCTGGAATCAGGACAATTCCCACCCCGTTCAGAGGTTAGCCCTGGAAAGAACAAGGGGCAACACCCCAGGCTTGGAGTTTGCTCCGGGCATCTGCACCCTACAGCGATCTACGCCACGATAAACCCCTGCTGCAGTATCTCAAACAAACATCCCAGCCACAGACACCGAAGGCGCCCGAGTGGGAACGTTTCTCTGCTTGTGGTCAACTGCAAGAGAAAAATAAATACAGAAAGCTGAAATTCAGCCCCCCGCCTCCGCCCTGAGCGGTAGCAGCCCAGGGCTCAATTAAAACCTATTTTTGGGGACGTCGGCTGTACGCAGACTGGCTGGTGGACCACACGGCCGACGATGATTTCCACGCAGGGAGAGGAGCCTACTCGTCCCGCACAGGCATCTTCTGGGCTACACCTACTAATTAGGAGAGGGAGTTCCCAACACGCCTATTCTGGGTCCTACCAGACAAGCAGCTCTTTACATTTTTGCAAACTTTTCTCTGAGCGGATGCCAAAGTGAGTTACGCAGGAAACCAGCAAGTCCTTGAAGTCTCGGCGGAGGTTTGACAGGTCGCAGGGGAACAACCCCTTCGCTCGGGCAAGTCTGCCGTAACCGTCGCCTCGGGCCGGTTTGAACCCCACCAGCCCGAATGTGACGTGCCTACGAGCAGGCTGGTTTGCATTCTTCCCAAACTTTTGGGGGCCGGACGCTCATTTTCATTAAGCCCCTATTACAACATCACCCGGAGCTCTCCGGAGCCTGGAGATGGGTGTCGCTGTAATTAGCATCCACTGAAAAGCACCTTCACGCTGCCAGCACGGTGCAATGGGCTATAGCGTGACAGAATCAGGCCCTCGCAGACCTTCCGGATATGACAGTGAGTTCTCAATATTTATATGAGTTTCCCCTTGATTTTAATCCTGTGAAACTCTCGGACTCGACCACGTTCTTGCGGCAGCGAGTTGAACGAGCGGTGACGCAGCTGCTCGGGGAGAGCCAGGCACGTGCTTGCAGCGGCACGTTTCCCTCTCGTATTCAATTATCCGTCGGAAAGCTCTTACGCTGCGCGCTCTTACCTGTGTTGTAGGCTGTGGGCATGGCAGAGAACGGCAGCCCCTGCGTCAGCAAACTCGGAGTAGCCACAGAAACAACCGGTGTGGTTAAAGAGTGAGTTGCTTGGGAGACACCTAACCGCTGCGTGTTCTGCTGGGGAAGCAAACGGAGAAGGGCGTTACAACCCAGATGTGTTTTACTCTGTCGTCCTTGGGGGTTGTGACCCCCCAAAAAACCTCGGTCTGCAGCTGCCCCCCCCCCCGCCCCGGGCATGCACCAGCCTTTGAAGCGGCCGAGGCGGATCACGGAGACCGTGGGAGCAGGATTGATCCATTGGCCATTCCTCACTGCAACAAAGTGCAAACCGCACCGGTTAGAGACCCTTGGGACCCTTGTGACGTTCATTTGCAGGTCACTTGGCCTCGGCCTCGGGTCACCTTCCCACCCCGGGCTGGGCATCACCCGCGAGGACCAGCAACGTCCCTGTGTGCGTGGAGGGGGAATAACAGCGGGCTGCCTTGCTCTGCGTTCCTTCTGATGTAAAAAAGAAGAGCTGCTGTTTTCCAGAGGACGCACGTGAGGTTTGCTGTGCTGCTCAGCGAGTGAAAAGGGACCGAACCAAACCACGGCCGGCTAACGCAGCGCAGAGCTGCCACATCCTCCTCCTGACGTCCAAGAATGACCCCCCCCGCCTCTAAGGCAAGCTGAAGATGCTGAGCATCCGTCTCAGGATTTTAAAGGCACTCCGGCATCCTTAAACTTAAAAACCCAGTGTCGGCAACCTGCCGGCTCGGTGCCCTCATGAGGTTTGGGTGACGCAGGCTTTAGCAGGTCCACCGTGGAAAAATTCTGCCCTTGGACCGGTGCACGGCAGCCTCCCCCCGTGGTTTTCCCGGCAGTTACGTGGGAGGATCTACGGGTCAGATTCAGCCCCTGTTTACAAGGCAGATAATCTGGGCTGTCTCTGCTGATCTGATTTAAATCAGACTCAAGAGGCTTGACTCTAATCTGAAGCACCCCGGCACACGTCACCCTGTGAAGACTGGGGCAGTGCCCAGCTTAAATCACGCCTGGCACCAGGTTGGCTGTGTCCCCGGGGACACGGCGAGGAGCCTTCCTCCCGGCTCGCTGCGAGGCGCCGAGGGCTCCCAGCGCCTTTTAGGGCTGGGCATGGGACCCCACAATGGTTCCCGGCCACGCAGGACTCTCCTGGGATAAGGCCGGAGGCTAAAACCCCTGTCCCTGCCACCTCCGGAGGGTGACGGCACCCCGGCGCGCTGGATTTGCAGCACCCTGCGCCCACATGCTGCCCAGCCCGCAGGTCCCTCCCCGTAACCTGGGGAAGGCGATTACCGGGGCTCTAATTGCTAAAGCCCTGGGGATGCAGGAGCAGGTTTTCCTGGCACAAATCCTGCTGGCAAGCGCCTCGGCCATGCCCACTGCCCACCGGTTAAGGACGCTGCAGAGAAATGCCTTCACGGCGAGCAGGATTCAGCCCCGTCCCTCTCCTGCCTGCGCCGGACCCCAAGCCAGCCCAGCAGGATGGGACCCACAGCCCCATCCCCTCCACCCATCCCGGCAGCCTTGCGCCGGGGCTCTGCGGCTTTCCCGGCAGAGCGTCAGCATGGGGATGAGTCCGGCCGCAACGGAGGGCTGGGGCGGTGGGATGCCGGCTGTGCAGGGGTGTATCGGCCGCGGGAACAGGGCAGCAGCCACCCCGGTTACACCACGAGGCGAGCGCGGGGATGTCAGAGCCGGCTGCGCTGTAGGAAGCACCCAAATTTTCATCCCGATTCATGCAGGTAGTAGGTGCTGAGGCGTGCAAGCTGCCCCCCCGCCCCGTGCCACTCACGCCGCCCTGCGCCTTGCAAAATGCTCCCGGTTGCAAACTGCCAGGCTCGTTACAAAACCATGCAGGCATGCTCCCGGGTGAGACGGCTCGTCGCCTTCGGCTCGATGAGCGGATCCCGCTCTACCCTTCAGATGAGGAGCGCGTAGGGAAAACAGGGGGGGACGCCTCTATGAACCCACTAAAAGAGCAAACCGCGCTGGGAGCCTAAAGCTGCCGGGAGCAAACCCAGGAGGGGCTGCGCCTGCGGGCAGAGGGTTCAGGGGACAAGGGGACAAGGGGATGAGGGGACAAGGGGACAAGGGGACGGGGCAGGTCTCGGCGGAGGGGCGGCTGACTCATCCTGCTGCCTGCGTCTAAAGAGGCGGGAGCTGCCATTTAGAGAGAAGATCTGGTGTGTAGGTTGAGCAATATGGAGGGAGCAAATGTGGGGAGAAGGTTAGCAGAGTGGGAGGGGGGTATCTGCACCAGGCGGGATGAATCCGCAGGAGACGGGGCTCTGATTTCCCTTTCCCCACGTCCCCTTCCTGATCCAGCTGTGCTGAGGTCCCTCTCCCCCCCCATCACAGATTTCATCACCCTCCACCTCCCCGCTGCCAGCTCGGCTTGGGCGAGGACCGTGCTTCACTTCAGGCAAAAATCAGCCGGGTTAGCGCAGAAACAATTAAAACTGTTAATGCCAACCCGGCTGATTTTTTGCCTAAAGCAAGCTGCTCCTCCAGCTCGGAGACAGGCAATGCCCTCTGGCAGCGGGAACGGTGATGAGCAGATGGGGAGGCGGGTGGTGACTGTTTTCACTCCACAGATGGGGAAACTGAGGCACGGAGCTGCTGGGAGGGAGGGCATTAAGCAAGAAGGGGTTTGGGGCATGGAGAGCGGCAGAATTCAAGTCTGCCAAAGCCCTGGCCAATCCTTCCCCTGGCCAAGAGTGTCTCCTTGCAGGCTGCGAGAGGTATTGGCTTACTCCTGTGTTTTTGGAGAGCTTTTCCCTGGCTGCGTTAGCTGCATCCTACAGCGGCTCTCGCCCTTTCCTCGCTGCGCTGACCTGTCGCCCATCTGCCCTGCACCAGAATAGCAACAGAACAGGGTGAATCATTGCCACAAACAAGGTGGTGTTCACTTTGCTGGCGGGGGGGGGAAAAAAAAAGCCATAAAAATAACATGGAAAACTGCCTCTGTGCACAAAGGAGGTTTAGGGAGTGCGCTAGCCAGCCAGTGGATTTACACAGGCTTTAAATAATATCCTTAATATGGGAAGAGCCTGATTTACTCCCCATCTCTCATGTGGTGGCAGTGGGCCAGGTCTTCCCGTGCTGTAAACTGCGGTGGCTCCAGCGAAGCCCACGGGGCAGGTCCCCGGGCGGTGCCGGTGCCCAGGCTGGCTCCACGCGGCACCGGCCCCAAAAGGGACCTGGGCTGACCTCCCCCGGGGAAACCAGCCCAGCTTTTTTTGGCCTTGGTGGAGAAACAGGCACTTTACAGCTCATGTCAGCTCCTTCTTTTCCATAGGGAACCTGATTTTCCTAAAAGAGCGTTTTTCTCGGGATCGATTTTCTGTGGCAGGACTGGCTGTGACGTTTGCGCTGGTGCCCGCGTCCCGCCGCGGTCCCAACGGAGGGCAAAGGGGCCGGTGTCCACCCCCTACGCGCGCCCCACGCCTTCGCCGAGCCAGGGCAGGGTGCGGGGACCAACGGGACAAGCGGCCCACGTCCCACCCCGATGCGCGCTCAGCAGGGAACTCACCAGAGCCAAGTGGTCCTCCGTCTGCCCGCGGGAGAACAGAGAGAAAACCGAGAGGCACCGTTAACTCGACAGCCCCGCCAACCGCCGCGCCGCCACGCTCACCGGCACCGCGCCCTCGCCTACCACGAGGCACGTACAGTGCCTATGGGTTACACTGCTGCCCGGCGCAGGGCTTTGTGCCGTGCTGTTTGCATCCGGCACGGTGCAAACAGGAATCCAAGCCTTCCTCCTTGGGTCTCCCCGCCGGCACAGCCCCGGCCAGCTCCCACCGCTACGGCACAGAATAGGTGCCCGCACCACATCTGCTCCAGCGCAAGGTCCACCCTGCAAGCCGTCTGCTGGCGGGGGACGCGCTCCCACCCCCGGCTCCTCGCAGACCTCTGCCGGGCACTCACCAAATGGTGCATTAGCCCCTTCCCGCTCTGCGAGGTGATCACGCGTAAATCCGGCTTGCGGCTGTTGGTGGCGAGCTGCGTGCTGTGGGAGGGCGGTGGCGGGGACTTGGCCGGGATGATCTTGCCCAAGCTGCTGCCGTTGGACACGGGAAGGAGACCCGGAGAGGCTCTGGCACTCACGTAGCCATTTCCTGCAGGAAAATGGGTGACAGAGAGGTGAATGCACGGTGGTGAATGCACGGTGGCGAATGCACGGCGGTGGCGAAAGCGTGCACGGCGAGCGGTGCCGCAGCGGGACTCCGCGGGCACTCCTCCCCGGGGCGAGCAGCACCGCATCCCCCCAGGCTCCCCAAAACCCTCCTGCACACCGAGCGGGCTCATCCGCAGCCCCCGGGCAGGTACCTGCCTGCCTACCAGCAGCGCGGCGCAAGCTCGGCAGCGCCGACAGCCGCTCGGATGCCTGCAGCGGGTGCATCCTCCCCACCAAGACCAGGCAGAGCTGCCCCGGGCAGGGCAGGGGCAGAGGCAGGGCAGGCAGCCGGCTCCGAGCTCCCAGCGCCCGGGGCAGCTCCTCAACCTGCAGCAACCCACGATCGGTACTGCAATAACAACCAATAGATATTACAGGCCTCTTTACGTTGCTCTGGCAGGGTACTGGGGCCCTTGCGAGGGGGGATAATTACTGTTACGTTCACTTTTAAGGTCTCTTTACGGCACCGGAGCAGCGAAAAGGGGCTGTGGCAGAGCGAGGACTTGGTTCACTGATCCCACTGCCCCTTTGAAGATCTGAGGTTCCCTCCTCCTCCTCCTCCTCCTGCTGCCCCACTTAAGGATTTTATGTGCAAAGAGGGAGGGGGGGGAGAAGAAAGGAAAGGAAGAAAAAAATTTAAAAAGGAAAAGATTTGATGAACATCAGGAAAGGAATAAATTGGATCAGATTACTGTTCTGATGAGGGTTGTTTTTTTTTTTTATGAATAGGCCCCAAAGATAGAAAGGCGTTTAGCAATCACCAGGATTCAGCCCTCATATTCATTGCACATTAGACCGGGAAAAATAGGTCGCTGATTGCATTATTAATCACATCTACCATTGCGCTACATCTGCATTTCAGCAGGCGGCTGGTGGCAGTGACGCCGCAGCCGTGGCGCGTGTTCATCTGGGGCCGAGCGCCAGCCGCTGCCTCTCCCGGAGCTTTCCCGGGGCCGGACACATCGGTGATGGGGTAAACCGGGCCCGGGGGAACAGCCATGCACCCTGGGAGCGGCGGGTCTGATCCCACCGATGCCACCGGGGACGAGAGACGCTGCCCCAGCGGGTGCCGGGGAGCCGCCCGTCGGGGATGCCTGTGGTGGCCGGGCTGCTGCAGGCTGGCAGCCCCGTACTGCAACTCCTGCATCCGTGTCCCTGCCAGAGGGAGGGGACCGGCTTTCCTGTCCCCAGCGAGGCGTCCTCCCGGTCCCGAATCACCGGGAGCAGCTGTGCATAAGGCACGTGCCTGGTGCATCAGGTCCCGGGTACCTCCACGCACCGTGAACTACACGCATTTCGCTTGCAATGCCACTGGCTTTTCCATTTATTAACAACAAAGGTGCATAAAATTCCCCGGGTGACCTTTGGTACCCACAGTGCCAGTGGCCACGCAAAAACCGACGGAGGCAAAGCCAGAAGAAATATTGAACCCCTTGATATTCTCCTTCCCAAGGTGGCAGCGACACGGATGCAGACGCAGCTCTTACGGCAACTGCCGCTTTGAGGTACGGCACGTTATTGTGCGCATCAGTTGGGGTGTGGGTCGGGATGGCCCCGGCGCTGGAGGGGAGCAGGTTTGGGTCCCAGCGCCACCACTCACCCCCGAAGGGGCTCCCCTTGGGCGCTGCCGTCGGAGGAGTCCCCCCAGCCTGGATCCGGCCACCCTGGCGAGCTGGGGAGAGAAGGGCTGCGCTCCCGCTAGGATTTCGGGATAACCCTGACCCCAAAAAAAGCATCCAAACGCGGAGCGCTCCGGGCTGCCTTTGCACCGCTCTGGTGTGAATTTGAGCCTGGCAGCGCCCCGTGCCCTCGCAAAGCTGGGGAGGGCCAGGACAGGGCATCCTCCGGTGGGGCAGGCAGGGTGGGCAAGGTGCTTCCCACCCCCCGAGGCACCAAGGATGGTGCACGCCACGGCGTGCAGGCAGGACGCGGGGACGCAGGACGCGGGGACGCAGCCCGCATCACTGCAGGATGCGGCCAGAGGCACCCGGCGGCTGATGACTCAGAGGCAGCAGGTGATCGCTCGGTGCTGCAGAGATTGCAAGGGAGGAGGAGGAGGAGGAGGAAGAGATGTCCCAGGTATTTGAAAACCGCAAATGCGATGCCAGAGCCACACTCCGCTCCCGCAGCCAGCGCGGGGAGCCCTGGGAATGGCGGGGGTCCGGGGACGGTGGGTGTCCAGGGACGGCGGGGGTCCGGGGCTGGCTACGGCCGGGCTGTCCCTGCTCCTCACGCCCGTTTCCTGGAGCGGCGGCAGGAACGCGGGGAATGCTCCGGTGACGTCAATGCTGACATTCATGGGCGCTGCCAAGCTCCACGCCGCAGCGGCTGCTCCCAACAGCTGACGTGGGGGCGGCTTTGGGGGTGGAAAAAGGGCCGCGAAGGTGGCTGGGGGCTGTGGGACGACGGCCCCTTCCCTCTGCCTTCGAAGGAGCAGCGAAGCTCCGTGTTGGGCGCTGCAAGGGCCCCAGGGAGACGCCGGCCCCACGAGCTGCCCTGGCAGGGTTCGCTCTGGGGGCACAGCCGGGGAGAAATTCCCCCGGCGCTGGCACGGCTGCTGCCCGGCACCGGGAAAAGGCTATTCCCAGGAGCAGCTCCAGTGCAGGGGATGGGGACGGGCGGGCACGGTGCTGCAGAACCGCGTCTGGACCAGCCCCATCCACGCAACCGGTGGGACCCGGGCTCCAGTTTGGTTTTAATTGGGGCAACGCTGAATTTCACACTCCTCCTCCGTGCTGAGGGCTGGATCCCCACTGCAAAAAGCGCTGGAGGGGGGGTGACGAGCCAGGCTCCTGGTGCAAGGCTGCCTTCCCCGCTCCGCCTCGCCCGGGGATGGTCGGCATCCACCCCGCTGAGCCCTGGCCCGCAGCCCGCCCTGCCCCAGCCCGCAGCAGCGGTGCCGGTAGCGGCAGCTGCTTCCCAGCGGGACCCGGGGGCTGTCGCTGGCTTTTGGGTTGTACCTACGCAAGCGCCAGCCCCAAAGACCTCACCCTGCAGACAGCGGAGGCCGACCGCGGGGAAGGAGGTATTATTAGCGCATTTTATAGCTGGGGAGCTAAGCCACAAGGTCTGAGCCTCGTTAGCACTGAGGCTCTCGCAGTGGAAAGGGACCTTAATGAGCTTTTTTCCTTGCAGTAAAGTTCCTTTATAGGGCCCAAATGCAACGAGGAATCAGGTGTTAAGTGACTCACCCGAGGTCAGGGGAGGGACTGGTTGCAGCGTGGGGAGCGAAACCCAGAGCTGCCCAAACCGTGGTCCTCCGTGGCCGTCTCAGCCCGCCCCTTGATTTGCAGCTCTCCCAAAGACCCAGGGGAGATGCTGGTCCCCAGGACACGCACCCCCCTCCCGCCTCGGTCGCTGGGGTCTCCACCGAAACCAGCAGCCCCCAGCAAAGGCGCTGGCCTGGAGCTCCACGTCCCAAACCCTGCCGCTGCCAACAGCAGCAAAATCCTCCCCGGCGCTTCTCCATCGACCGATGGCGCCGAACGGCAAAGCAAAACCCTATGTTACGCGTGGGGAAACTGAGGCAAGGAGCGGCAAACAGAGCCAAGGGCGCAGGTACCGGCGCCCGCACTGCTTGCCGAAAGGCAACGGCTCCTCACTTACCCACGGGGCTCGGGCAGGCTCCGTTCGTGTTGTTCAGGTCTCCCCCAAGCATCGCCCCTGCAAAGCAAGCGGAAACACGGGGTCACCATCCGCTCGGAAACAGGGTGAGCATCCCTCCTTTTGGCAGGGAGGAAGAGGGGGAGCACGAGGGAGGAAGGCAGAGGAAAATGAGCGGCGTTGCCTTCCCGGGGAGAAAGTCCTGGGCAAAATGAGCAGCATTCCTGGTGATCAGGTTGGGAAACATTACCCAGGCAGATCCGTTTCCTTTGGGCAGGAGCCAGGCAGCACAGGAGCCCGCTCCAAAGGAGGCGGCTTGGAAAACACTGCGGCTATTTTATTCCAAGCCCCGCTTTGGGGGACACGGGGCCGGTGCTGCCGGGGAAGAGAGCCCCAGCAGCAAGACGTGAAACACTATCTCCCCTGTAATGTTCGCACCGAATGGAAACCATCCCCGCGCGCTGCCAGGGCGCTGCTACAATTTGGCCTCCCACGGTCCCAACGCTTGGAAAGCGCCGCCGCTCCCCGCCGTGCGGGGAAAAACCGTACCAGAGGCACTTTTATCCCCAATAAACCCAACGTTTTGCCTCGCCTGCAAAAAGCTTTCATTTTTTTCTGCCTTGTTACTGAGTTATTTCTGAAAGCCACCTATTCACAGCCCGGGGCTGCCTGGCCACGCTGCGGGCGGTGATTTCGGCCAACAGCCGGCACGGAGGCTCTGGAGCTGCAACCGCAGTCATCCCGGAGCCCTGAGCAGGGGAACGAGGAGCCTCGGATCCCAAACCCCACCTCTTAACCACCGCCCAACCCTTCTCACCCCAGATGGGGAAACCTGAGACAGAAACCTTTTTTCCAGCCCCCGGCTCTCGGGTCTGGGCTTGCAGCGAGCCCCTGAAAGCGGGAGGAGTGCTGGAGGGCTGAGCTGCTGCCGTGCAGGGAAGCGCGTTTGCTCCCCACGTGGGAGCGTGATCGGGGATGACGGTGGTCCCAAAAATCTTTTACGGCTTGAAAAAGGACAACGTGACCCCCAAAACGTGGCAGCTGCGGCACCGCAGCATCCGCTCTTTAAGGGATGGGGATGCAAAGTCCCGGAGGAGGGACCCCACCAGGATTTGGGGGCTGTGCCCTGCTGCGGGACCCCACTTGCACCCCAGACCGCAGCACCCACACTGCCGAAGCGGGCTCACCCCCTCGGGTGAGTGATGCCGACCCCGTCCCCAGCCCCGTAAACCCCCTTGGCCGCCCTTCTCCCGCGCCGTCCCCGAGCAGACGGCATCGGCCAGCGCCGAGATACCGACCCAACGCTCTGCTGCGCATGTGCTTTGGAAACAACGCCGCAGCGCTCTGCTCTCAGCTCGAGTGCATTGCTAAAAAAAATAATTTTAAGGAAAAAAAAAGGTTCTTCTAACATGCAAGGGCCTGGCTCCTATAAACAGGATTTCTTCCGTGTCCCAGGCAGCGAGTGAATGAGACGCAGATGGCCGGACTTGGAACACCTCTGCGCTCACAACCGCAAAATTATCCCCCTTCAAACGAACGGCGAGCGAGCGAGATGGAAACGGCGAGCCTCCAGCAGATTCTGCGTTACCACGAAGCCTCTTTTCTTTTTTCGGCAGAGGGGCCTGCGAGAGGGCAGGGGAGATCCCTGCAGCCGGAGCTACGGCTGCCCGTGCCCGAGGAGGGCTCTGCCGCCCAGCCTGGAGTGAGATGTTGCTCTTTGGCACCAGCCCTAGAGCAGAAAGACCCCTCTCCCTGAGGTCTGGGGGCCTCGTCCTGGTATCTGAGCGCTTCGAGCCATCCCCGAGACCATGCGGAGAGAGCAATAAGCAAACAAGCCGGCATCGAACCACGGCTCCTGTTGCATCCCAGCCCAGGCACCTCTTTCTGCTCGCTCTGACCCAGGCACCCAACCTGCTGCTGGAGGAACCTCCCAGCCCTTCTCCCACCCCTCCAGCCCCTTTGCAAAGCTCCCCCCCGAGCTCTCACAGCCCCGGGGGCCGCAGCCGAGCGCCCACCACCCAAATATCCGGGCGGTCGCAGTCATCGCCTCTGCCATTTGCAGCCCGTGCGATTTTTACAGACCATCTGTGACAACCAAAATAGCAGGCAGGGGCTTTCTGCACGCTATTATTATTTATGATCGCACCGCGGGAGAGCCGGGCTGTGGTCACACGTCGCCGTCGTCCCCCCCCTGCTGCTGCAGGGGACATGGGTGACGAGCTCCTCTCCCCCAACCTGCCCTCCGCCACCCATCGCCGGTCCCCGCTGGAAACGACTGCTCCCTCCGATCTGTCAGCAGATCCGCATGAGTAATCGCTCGGCGACCAACTGCAACCAGCACGGCCCGACTCAGAAAAGCCCTTTTTAGGCAGCAGTCCCGTGTCACCGGAGTGCCACCGGCGAGCGGGATGCCAGCAGCCACCCCCAAGCCTGGGAATGGCGCCGGGTGACTCATCTCCTTGCGCTGCCCAACCTCAAAACAGATCCCTGCAGGGATCCGGCTCTCAAAAAGACCTCGGTAAGGCGGGGGGTCACCCCCACTTTGGGGCCAAGGCACAAACTGGCGGCATCGTCCTCTGCCAGGAGGGACGGAACAAGCGCCCATGGGCGACAACAACCCCTCCAGGCTGCTCCTGCCACCCACGGCTGCAGGGACACGTCCCTGCCCGGACCCCCGGGCAGGGGCTGGGGGCAGCAGGGGTGTCCCCTGCCTCCCGGGATGCCCCGTGCTCGGTGCTGCACGCCCAGCAAGGCTCTCGCAGGGAGGATGAGGAGTAGGGGGGCTGCGAAGGGTGACGGCATCGCTCACCTGCGCTGGCCGGCCTCTGCGGCAGCCCCGGGGACACGGTGTTTCTCTGCAGCGCCGGCTGCTGCGGCGAAAGGAGCCGGGGGTCCGTCAGCGAGGAGGTCACCAGGGACTGGGTCACCAGCGAGCTGCCCGGGTTGCTGAACTGCAGCGTGTTTTGGTTGGTCACCGGCACCGTCACGGGCATGGCGAAGTTCGGAGCGGGCACTGCGGACTGAAGAGAGAGCAGGGGGTGAAGGGGAGCAGGCGCCGCCGGGCGAGGAGCAGGGGTGAAGTTCCTCGCTTTGCAGGCTCTTTGCATCACAGCAGCAGCAACACCCCACTGCTGAAAAAGATGGGGGACAGTCCGGGGCCCCCCCAAGCCCCCATTTCACCTGCACTGCTGTGCTTGCACCCTGCCCACGCTGGCATCTCGGAGGGATGCACCGGAGCCCGGACCCGCCCAGGGAAGACCGGGAAGAGCAACCGGCTGTTCGCTTGGACACGTCAAAGCTTTGCAACTAGCTGCTTCGGTCTCATTTTCAGGCTGTATTTATCTACCCCCCCTGTTTTCGGGGCAGCCCGTGGAGAGGTGGCTGGAAACACCCCAAAGCACCAAGGCGGGCAGCAGCATGGTGGTCTGCCCCCACCAGCACCGAGAGCAGCCGAGCTCGGTGCTGCCCTTCATCCCACCGCAGAGGCCAAGCAGCCCGCAGGGATTTCACGAGGCCGTTCCTCATCCAGTGGGATGGGAAGAGCCCTCCCAAAGAGCCAGCGGCGGATCACCGGCTTGAGCTGGCACTGCTGCCGGTGGCCGAGGCATCTGGGAAAGGCTCGTTTTGCTCCGCACAGCCCCCGGCTGACACCGGGATCCATCCTGACACCTCCGGGAGCTGCTGGGAAGGCGGAGGAGCTGACCCCAGGGAAGCAGGAGCATCGCTAAAGCCCTATCCTTGGCCGCAGGTCGAGGACCAGCTTCACCTACCAGCGTCCCCGCGGGAGCCAGGCTCGCCGTGATTATCCTAGCCGTCTGTCTTATGTCACTGATTTGCTCTTCGTTAACAGGAGCAGGCACCTGCTTAGAGGCTTTAGCAGGGGCTTTGCTAAAGTCCCGCTTTAATTTGCTCAGGGCTGGAGAGGCAGAGCAGCCCAGTGCCGGGGCCGGAGCTGGGACCCCGCGGGCTGCACCGGTGAGGGCAGAGGGAGCACTGCCGCTGGGGGGGGGCTGCTGCCCCTGACCCCCTCCCCTCCAGAAATCTGCTCCCGGATGGGTGATTTTCTTTCGGGGTCGAGGGGAGGAAGGGGTGGGACGGTGCTCACCCACGTCTCGCTGCAGGAAACCCTCCCCACCAGCCTCCCAAGGGCATCCCGTCCTTCAGAGCTATCCCGTGGCTGCAGCCAAAGGACGACGGCTCTGAGCCTGCGCTGCGGCACCGCTCCGAGGGCCGCCAGCCGCTCACAGGAACCGGGCTCGGCGTTTCCCAGACCTTTACAGACTGCCGGGGAGAGCTGTAACGCGGAGCCCTCCCTCTGCTCAGCCCCGGGAGCTGATTTCTGCACGGCTGCAAAACCGGGAGGGGGAAGGTTTCTTCGCCGAAGCAGCGTTGTGTAATAAATCACTGCAAACGCGTCTGCGTGCGTGCACGTTCCCGGGAAAGGAAAGGCAAAGCTAACCCCCCGTGCGTCGCATCCTAAGCAACGCCGTGACAAAGCCGGGAGGTTGATACGCCAACCGGGGAGCAGAGTTTTGCTTTTAAGCCGTATCTATCCCGTTGCACCTTCAAACAAGCGTCAGGCTGACGCTGCCCCGGCGCGCAGCGAGGTGCGCACCCAGGCCACCAGCTAAGTGGTCCCAGGTCCCCCCACCCCGCCCCAGGGAGGACACAACCAGGGAAGGCGGCTTGCACATCAGTCCGAAATCTGGGGGAGAAGATGCACACATCAGCCAAACCTCAACGATTTCTTGTTTTCATGAAAAGCCATTACAAACACCAAACGCAGAAGCCACGCCGAGGCCTCTCTTTAGCAAACAAGGCTGTTGTTAAAGTTCCCCGGCCGCCGAGCTTGGTTAGTTCTCGTCACACACAAAACCAACCCAGCTGGTTAAAAAGGAAAAGCATCTTCTTCAACCGCACACGCTCCACCCGCACCACTCGGTCCCTTGCTGCACCGGGAGGTTTAGTGGGGGAGCCGGATGCTACGCCCTGACTACGAAGCGCCCAGCACCTGAATGCCACCAAAACGACTTTAGGGCACGGACTGTTCCTTTATGGATGCTGCCTCCGGCGATGGGAGCCTGCTCGGACCTCTCCCTTCGCAGCGGATAAATACGGACGCTAAGCAGTCCTTGCTTTCCGCGGTTGGTTTGCACCAAGGAGAAAGCTCTGCTGGCTTTTTGACCTATTCTGCACCGGCGGCACCAGCCGGGGCCGTACCCCCACCCCAACGTGAGCCTTGGCGGGGTGAAAACCTCCCCCCCCCTGCTAGTGAAACCAGGGAGAAACCTCCAGGAGGACGAGGCAGAGCCAAGCCTCGCAGGAGCTAATCCTGCACTAAAGCCACCCCGGAGAGCTGGGCTCGCTGTCACAGCAGAGCTGCGAGCAACCATCACCGCCTGCACCCCGTTTTGCTCCCCAGCTCTCCCAGGGCTCGGGGCAGCCACCCTCCCTCCCGCCCCGAGATGCAGGGGATGGAGGTGCGGATTTTGGGGTTCTCAGGAGGCTCCCGGAGCGACGCAGCGCTCACCTGCTGAGTCAGCAAAAGAAAGAGCCGTGAATTTCACAAGACCCAATTCTCCAGAAAAGCCAGAATTTTAACTTGTGGGGGCTTGCGAAGCACAGAAGGGCAGATTAGCTTTTTTTGGGGGGGGTGTGTAACTGTTGCAGTGCTGCATCCAGCCCTTGAAAATGAGCCTCATTCCTGCTCCCGGCAGCATTAATTATGGCTGCAGCGACTCGGGGCTAATCCCTCTGAAGAAGCCTTGCCCACATCAGTCGTCTCCGCTCCCTTGAACTAACAACTAATTTGAAACGTGTCCCCCTCCTCCTCCCGTCTCCTGACACAAATCCCTTTCAGCGCTGTCCTGATGCCACCCCGGTGACGGCTCCGGGATCACAGGCTAAAACCTCCCTGGATTTCTGCCAGGGCCACCAGCTGCCCCAAGGGCTCGGTGGATTTGGGGGAAATTAATGGGAAATAGCCCAAATCGGGCTGAGTCTTGCAGGGATGCGAGGGGCGGGCACCCGCCGCCGGCTCGCACGAACGCTGGGGTCTTAACCCAGGCAAAAATCCTTTTTTGGGGGAAAAAAGGGTGAAAAAGGAGGGCCTAATCTAGTATTTGGAAGGGAGAACAGCAATATCCTCCTGCGCTGCCCGGCCGGAGCCAAGGAGGCTCAGGAATGCCGGAGCTAATGGGAACGGTTTTCCCCAGGGTTATTCCTGCTTCTCCGGGTGGGAAACAGGAGGGACCCTCAAGACCCCTCGTGCATCTCACCCCGCAGACCCGGGGAGCATTCGGGGCTGGGGGGGGGCTGCGCGCATCGGCTCCCAAGGCACGGCACGGCTCCGAAGCAAAGCCATGCAAAATCCACCCCCCCGCCCCGTCACCTGGAGGCATCCGGGGGGGGCAAAGGAGGGGGGCTGCAGACCACCAGCTACTCACTGCGAGCCGGTAACTCTGCATCATTTTATCAAACTCCTCATCAATCTTTTTATATTTCTCTTCCGTCTGCGGGGTCAACGCAAACACTTCATCCCCTTCCGGGCTCTCGCACTCCCTGTGCTTCTTGTTCAGCGCCTGTTACGTTTTGGGGGGGACGGGACACGGGGACACGGGGACACGGGGTGGGTGTCGGGGTGGGATCAGGGGATGAGGTCGGGGGGGAAATCAAACGGAAGAAAAACAAAACAAGAAAGAACATATAATGAAGGTTTTCCGGCCAAGGGGCAGGTACTTACACCGTATCGCTTGAACAGGATATCCAGATCCTCGCTGCCTTTACGGTATTTATCCTCCATCAAGGGGCTCTGGTCTATGGAGTCATCGCCGTCGGGCTCCGGGCTGTCACAGCCGTTAAAACCTTTCTTTCTTAACGTCTGAAAACACAATCGGGACAGTTTGAGATCTGGGAGTGGGGATGGGGAACACGGGCAGCTGCCTGAGACGGGCAGGTCCCCCCCGAAACATCCCCCAGACCGTCAAGACGAGGACTCGCCCTTCGCCCCAAGATATCATTGACCTCAACGGGGTTAAAGGGTCAGGATCCGGCCCTCGGGATTCGACGCCGGGGTGTCTCTATTTAAGGAATTACAAGGCGAGGATGGATGGAGAGAAACTCCTTTGCTTTCAAAGGATCTGTTTACGCCGGAGCTGAATTTGGCCCCGTACCAGCTCAGACGCATTCGTCACCTACAATTACTACAACGCCAAGGAAAGGAAATAAACCTTAATGAGATCTGCTCTCCTGCTAAAAATAGGGAAAAACCTTACAAATAGGAAAATAAACCCCAAAATATGAAGCAAAAAGCGGCTCGCCCCTGGCGAAACCAGCTGGGTGGCGTTTACCGAATGCAAAGGTTGCGCCACAGCAAGGGCATCGCGCGGGAGGGCACGTGGCACGGCCACAGCCCGCGGGCGCCGGAGAGGGCCAGCCCTCTTGGGGGTGACACGGAGGGGTGACGGTGACAACGCCCGGGGAGCAAACCCCGCACCGAGAGCAGCAGCAAAGGTCCCGGGCGCTGCCGCAGAGAGTTAACGAGGCGACAGCTCCTCCGTCGTTAACAGCAGCCCGGTAATCCCGCGTTCGGGCTCTGCGCAGGGTATGGTGAAAACCCCCAAAGTTCCTCTTTCCTGCTCGGTAGCCAGTTTGCAGATTGCGTTGCACATGCACATTTAATTTAATTCTATTTTCAAAATACCAAAAGCAATTAGGCGTTATTATGGAACCATCACTTGCCAATTTATTTTTTTTAGAAGTCAAAGCTACAGAATTTCCTGGAAGTCTTGATCTCTTTTCATGCCAGATTCAGCAGGGGGAAAAAAAGAAAGAGCCTTGACAATTCTCCTCTGTCTTCCTAAACAGTAATAAACATCTTTATTTTGAGGCCAAAACGTATCCTGGAGCGGTTCATCATCTACCTGCGAGCTCCGGGAAACACGGAGCTTGGAAGGGCATTTTTGCCGGAGCGGTTAAAAACCGGCGACGTCTCCGGAAGGGCTGGGAAAGCGGGTTTTGCCCGGCATCGGTACGGCACGCCGCGCCGCAGGGCTCTGCCTCTCGCCGCAGGTCTCCGTCCGGCTGGAGCTTCGCGCCATATCTGCAATTCAAATTATTCCTTCGCGGTCGTGATTTTAACGCTGGTTACTTGGATTTCATCCGCAGAGGGGAAACAGCCTCGTCCCCATCCAGCTCCGCCAGCGAAGGATCTGGCTCGCTCTTGACCATGGTGGCACCTGCTTGGTGTTACCAATAATTCCTGCTGCCTAATAATTATTACCTAATTACCTAATAGTAACTCCCGGCACCCCTAATTCGTGTTATTTGTTGTCTCTTTATAGAGAAGTGCAGTGGGAATCCGAGTCGTTTGCATGAACAGGAGATTCCCAGGGCTTTTTCTGCAGGTTCCCGAGGATTTTTCCCTATTATTTTTCTATTTTTGCATGTGTCCTTGTTTGTTTTTAGAATGGGCCAAAAAAAGGAACGGGTGCTGCCGGTGGGGAAGGAACGGCTTTGCTTTTTTTTTTTGGGAAACTGCTTGTTGCGGATTTTTTTTCCGAAACCTTTTGTTTCGCCGATGCAGCCGAAAGACGGAAAGTTGAGCCTTTCTTTAAAAAAAAAAAAAGGTTTTTTCCCTCCTTCTCTTTTTCTTTCAAAGGCAAAATGGAAAAAGTTGTTCCATGAGCAGTGGAAGGGATGAAGCCGGGTTTCCTTCGGGTGTGTGCAAAGCTGGGGAGAATCTCCGGTGTCTAATAGGGGGCTGTGCCCACCTCGCAGCGGTTCTCTCTGCAGGGACAGTGACTGGATCTCTCGCCTCTGCCCTCCCATCCCTGGTTGGGAAACGTGAAGGCAAGCCCTCGCATCCCTGGAAGCTCTTCTCCTCTGCCAAAGGCTGCCGGTGGGTTCAGGAATCGGGCGGTCCGACGAGCAACCTCCATTCCCGGGACCCTCGAAGAAGGGAACGTCACAACGGAATTTTCGAGAGGTTTCAGCCGAGCAACAACTTCCTTCTCCTTTCTAAAACCTGCAGCGATGAAGTGGCCCAGGAGGTTTCAAGCAGCTTCCAGCTCCCCCGGCTCTGCCCCGTGTTTACCGCCCCAACAAAGCGCAAGCGAAAAGCAACACGCAGACGCCGCCGGCCGCGGCATTTTGCCGTTTCTAAGCCCGCATGAAATCGTCCTGGGGGTTGTTCCCGCAACGACTCTACGGAGGAAAGCGGAGCAGTGGGGTGAATGCAGCTCTGGTCACCCAGACCCAGAAAACCCCCTCCGAGCAGCTCACAGCATCGCCCCTCTCTGCGTTTCCCAAGGTCTTTCTCCTCTGCGGGTCTAATATACCCGGTCTCTAATACAGCTTCAGCTTAGGAGCTGTTGCCTCGCTCCCTTCCCTCTCCCCGGCCACTAACTTCATAAAATTAGTCCTAACTTCATTGTCTTTGGGACCCACGCCTCCCTGCCGAGTTCGGCTCGCAGCATCCCGAGCTGCGAGGGGCAGCCCCGGTGCCACCGTCCCCGCTCCCGTAGGAAACCCGCCGGCAGCCCCAGGAAGCATCGAGCCGGTTGTGCACGCTGGGAGGAAAAACCCTTCCCGGGCGTCGCAGGCAGCTGCCTGCAGCGTGAAATTGGGTTATAACCCTCGCCACAGCGCGGGGCTGCCGGAGCCGCGGGCAGGGAGGGGAAGACGGGGACGGGGACGGGCTCCCGAGCTGGCACAGTGGAGGACGGGGACGATCTGCAGCGCGGCGGGATGGGAAGCGGCGGCAAGCGGTGGGTGACCGGGGCCCGAGTCGCAGCGGGACACGAGCCAAAGCAGGGCGGCTGGCAGCAATCTGCTGCTCAAAAAGAGGTTTGGGACGACACGAGTGTCGGCTGCTGGGTTTTTTCCTTTTTTTTTGACCAAAAAAATGTGTGTCCCACATTTTCTGCTTTTTGACAAGATGATGTAAAAGGGAAACAATCCTGCTGGAGCGAGAATCAAACCCAAAGATTCCCGTTTTCAGGATCTCTGCGAGGTCTTTTAGAAAAGAGCTTTCCTTCTCGTTCCTCCTCATTCCCTTTTCCAGGGGAAAACCAGAAGATGCAGAGGCATGAAACCTTCTTGTCACTGGGTCGCACCCAGTGGAATGACTATTTTTCATATAAAACAGATTTAAAATCAATTCCTTCACAGCAGAAAATTTTCAACGGAGAAAACCAGGGTGAGAACTTCACGTGGGGGAAAAAAAAACCCAACCCCGCTCATCATTGACCCGTCTCCCTGCCGTCCCCAGGTCCCCCCACTCTACCGGGAGTCCCCCCATGGCAGGACCCGCTGCAGGTCCCGCTCTTCCAGGCAATGCTCCCACTCCCGTGATCCCAGCTCATACGGGAGCAGACGTCCATCCCGAGCAGCAGGAAACGCAGAACACGTGAGAGGAAACGATGCTCGACCAGGCTGTGGTCGACTTCCCTTAGAGGAGGGAGACTCAACCGCCCCAGGCTTTGGGGAAGTCTGGATGAGGATGAGGATGAGGATGGAGGATGAGGATGAGGATGAGGATGAAGACGCAGCACCTACAGCTGCCTCTGCACTTCGCCGCCTCCCCAGCGTCCTGCAAAACACCCGATTTTACGCACCCTGGGGAACGACAACCCCAGGAAGGAGAATTAGGGAAAAAATCAGCCCCCCCGGGACATTCAGCCAAGGAAAGGAAAGAAATTGCTGTGTGACTTTAACTGGCTCCGGAGCATCGCCGTGCCCGCCTAGCTCCGCTGGCGTCCAAGTCCCTTATCAGAAACTGGCACGTCAGGCGGGCTGCGAGGAAACGAGAAGCGACAGCGAGGAGCAAAGCCGGCGTGATCCCAGCCCGGGCGCGCACGTGGCACCCAGCGTGCCTGTCTGGGGGCCTCAGCTGTCCCCCGCCTGATTAAGGAAACCCCCCTCTCTGCATTAAGAGAGATTTTCTCAGACTTAAAAGCTTGCAGTGGCCAGGACTTTGCTGGGCACAGAGAGAGCCACAGGGCTTGCGTGGCTGAATCCCGCTCCCAACGGCCGCTGCCGATCCCCGGCACGGCTGAAACACAGAGGTGCCCCCACAGGGGATGGTCCCCAAAAGGCAGTCGGGGTGTTGAGCCCCTCTTGAACCGGGGCCGGGGAAACTCATCCCGGAGCAGCTCTGCCTCTCGCTAAATATCCAGGGGGATAAACCCCTCAGGGGGAACCCTGTGCAGCATGTGATGGGGTGCCCCCAGAGCCCCCCGCGGACCCAGAGCCTCCCCAGGACCCAAAAAACCAGGGGGATCTCATGTTTACTGCGGTTTAAAAACAAAATTTGAACAGACCAGCTTGTACCGCCCGGAGTTGGTGGTCCCAGCGCCTTTGGCCCCAGGAGCCCTCCAGCCCGGCCGGGAGAGGAGACCCCGGCTCGGCCGAGCCTCCGGAGCCACCGCTCGCTCCCCCTGTGCTGGGAAAATGAAATCAAGAGGCTTCTGCCTCGATTCCCCCAGGTCCCCGTGGCTCCTCGTCCTTTCCAAGATGCTGCCAGAGCCATTCAGGGTTGCGGACTCCGGTAGAAAGGGACCGCAGGCGTTACCGGGAAGGCAGTCGCATGCAGCGGCCCCTTAAAATCCACTTAAAATCATCCTCGGTAGCAAATTCACAGCCTGTACCTTCACAGCTCTATAAATGCTTGACGCTGGGAAAGCTTCGCGGATGCAAAGAAACCCCTGGGAGAGCCAAGTTCAACTGGGAGCCACCAAGAAACATGAGATAAACTGGGGCTGTGCGTGGCGGGGACAAAGCCCGGCCGGTGGGACCTGACCTGGGCGAGGGGAGACGGCAAGCGGGGAGATGGAAATCAGCACCAGGAGTGGGAATGGTCTCCCAGGGGTGGGATTTGGGAGAGAAAACAGTAAAAAATCTTAGAGCAGCCCTAACCCTGCTCCAAGACGAGACGAGGATGGGGAGGGATGCTCGAGGGTCTCAAAACCCGCCTGCGCCCCAGTGGGTTTTGCTCCGAGGCGGCTCTGCCGGCGAGACGTGCCGAGCCCGGCACGCTTGGGCTCTTTTTCTTGCCATCCACCAATATCCTTCCGCTCCCGATGTTCCTCTCCTTGGCTTTGGATGCAGATCCAGCTTTTCATGTGGTGCAAACACAGTATTTCTTTGGGTGCCAAGGACTGTGTGTAACTTGTCGGCTTGGGAGTGTTTGCATCTTGGACCATAAGGGAACAGAGAACGCTGCCCAAAATGTTTACGGTATTTTTAGGCCAAGACAAATCTGTTCGACGCTGCGAGCGCCGCAGTCTGAGCATCCCGGAGAGGCTGGGTGAGGCTGCGCTGACTAGCATGGCGAGGAACAGCGCTTGCGAAACCCTGGCATTTTCACAGGGGATGGGCACTACCCGGCTCAAACAGGCCAAAAAGGACATTTTGGAACCATTTCTAAGGCCTCTACGCAACCGTGCGCCGGCAGAACTGTCTCCAAACCCCGGCGAGGGCAGGCAGGTGCTGCCGGTTGCTTGGCCATGGCTCAACCCGCTTCTGCTGCGGCGGCACGTCGGTGGGAACCGGGCGGACAACGAGGTGAAAACCTCAAGTCTGAACCTCTCAAAAAGACACGTTTCGCAGAGGAAAAAAAAAAAAAGAGAAAAAAAAGAGAAAAAGAAAGATTCAGGAGGTAGGTTGCTTTTTTTTCCTTCTCCTTCATGAAATCAAAGCCTGAGCCCGCTGCCCGAGATGCACCAAAGGGATTCAAAGGCAGAAGCAGCACGGCCCAAGCGGCAGGAGCAGCCGATTCCTCCAGCAGCGCTTTGAAGCGGCGAAGCTTCGTGCCGCGCGAGGTCCGAGCCAAGCGGCTGCCTCCGATCCGCCCAGGGCCCTCCCCGGAGCCGTGCCGCTCCGCTCAGTCGCTGACGGCTCCGCGGGTGTTCGTTTATGCCCGCCCGTACTGTCAATAATTACCCAGCCAAGCCTTTCATTTGCCTGCCTTTGCCCAGGCGTAAAGGCAGCTGCTCACACGCTGAAAAGCGACAACCGAGTGGCTCCCATCTTCACGGGTGCTGCCGAGATGGCCGAGACACCGCTGGCATCCTCCTGCGAGCCAAATGCCCCGTGCTCGAGCCCAGCGATGCTCTGCCAGCGCCAGGGACGAGGACAAAGCGGTGGGGAGGGCCAACGCGGGGTCATCGACAGCAAACGGCAGCCGAGCACCTCCTGCGATGCCGGCTCGGACACGGTGCCCTCGGCGGTGCTGGGGTTGGTCAGACTGGACTCACCATCCTTGGAGACCCCCAAACCGCAGCCGGACAAGCCTTGAGCAACCCCACCGACCCGTGAGGTTGGCCGTGCTTTGAGCAGGGGTTGGACCAGAGGCACCCAAAGGTTCCTCCCAACCTGAATCACTCTGTGATTCAGGCGCTGGTGCCCTCCTACAACCCCACCGTGCGTGTCTGGGCGGGGGCAACATCACCCGCTGCGCCAAGGCACCCCCAGGAGATGCCTCCAAAACCATCCCGTGGTTTGCCTGGACCACGGGAAAGTCCCACGAAGCAAACCCGCACCTCAATTTTACGGCAGTAGATCAACACGTACCTCGAGACTGCTTCAAACTCTACCCCCCAGACCAGAGTACTTTTGTAGGCTGGACCAAAAAGATGCAAAATCAGGCGGGCACCGAGTGTCGGAGCTCTGCTCGCTCCCATCCCCGCCCTGCACCCACCTCCTGCATCCGGCTGCGGTGCCAGACCCGACCCTGGCTCCACCGCAACGGCAAAGCCGGGGAGAGGACGGGCGGCCTCACCTCGATGATGTCTGCGTTGGTCCGGCTCTCGTGGGGCTCGTTGTACTCGGTGTACTTGAGCAGCACCTTGTCCATGTCGGTGCTGGCATACTGGAACAGCTTGTTGGAGTGGTTGAAGATGATCAGGGCGATCTCGCAGTCGCAGAGGACGCTCAGCTCGTAGGCTTTCTTCATCAAGCCGAACTTGCGCTTGGTGAAGGTCACCTGAAAGCAAGGAGAGCCGTGGTCAGAAGCCGTGCCCGTGCTGCCACGGACCGGACACCTCCTGGAAAAGACTGGGATGACCACTGGAGGAAGAGCAAAAGGAAGGGGAGGGCAGAGGGCATCTTCTGTCCTCAGTTTCCCCAACCGGACACCCACCCCAAGCTTTCCTCTCTCACCTCCCTCTTCCAACCGGTTCATATCTCTGCCTATTTTGGGATCTTCCAAAGGCAGACACTTCACAAGCACAAAGATGATTATCAGCGTTGGAAATCACATAGCGCCAAATCAAGAGAAAATAAATTTCAGCAAAATCCCCAGCAGAGCTACCATCTGTCCGGGGGCTGCGGGTTGCTGGGGTGGTTTTTTTTTTAAAGTTGAATATTCAAGCAGTGGTGATCTCGTCCTCGCTCGCTGCAGTAGCGCTGCGAGCACCCCACCCTGGGAGCCGCAGAGCCGGGGGGCTCGGCCGCCCCGAAGCAGGTCAGGGTGCTGCTCCACACCGCTCACCCACCCCACCCCATCCCTGACCCGCTCTCCTGCTTCCCAGCACCCACTTCTCCCGGGAAGCCGTGCTTCCCCAAAGGCACCCCGATCCCCTCGCACCGGGTGCCCAGCCGGCTGCTGCCTCCCTCTTGCTGTCCCCGTAACCTTGTTGGGGCATTTCTCCGCCTCGGAAGCCCACCCGGGGTCACCGCGCTGGTGCCTGCGTCCCCTGTCCTCCCAACCTGCCCTGCCTTGAAACGAGCCCTCATTAGAGCTACCAGCTAACGAGGCATCTTTCTCAGGACTGATCCTTGCGAGCTGGCTGGGGGACGGGGACGGAGATGTGCGCGGGCTCCAAAACCCGCTCCGGACGGACGTCGGGCTGCATTTCCCAGCCCAGGCTCGGCTCTCGCCACGCCGCTCCTGACAGGACCCAGCTGGTGGGGAGGGAGCTGGTTTGGGGCTCTCCACCCCGGCTGCAGCGCAGAGAGCCGCTGAAGGTCCCTCACCCCCCCGCAAGGAACGGCACGCCGCCGGGGAAAGGCGCGATGCTTGGCCAATGCCCTCTTAGCAAATAAATAAAAAAAGAAAAGGAAAATAAAAGGCAGGGAGGTCACTGCTTTGCTTTAAGCATTGCTCTCGGGGGCGAAGCAGCAGCCCGGGGAAGGGCTGGAGATGAGCCGAGATGCCCTTGGGTGCCGAGAGCTGCTCTCTCGCCGCGCGCGTGCATGGGAGGGCTTGACCCCACTTAGGCCCTCCGCCGCGGCATCGATTTTGCAGCTGAACAGCCTTAATTTGCAGCGTTGAGGGAGGAGAGTGAACGAGGCTGTTGCCTTCGCTCAACTCGAGTTAGTGGCGTAACAGTCGTGGTCCAAAGAGCTTAACATGGAGCTTCCCCGTCCACACCAGCAGTGACGAGCACTGCCGCCGCGATGCCACCGGCAGCACCCAGCATGCACCCACCGGGGTCCTGCACCCACCGGGGTCCTGCACCCAGCGCCGAGCACCCCTCGAGATGGAGCCGCATCCCTCCATGCAGCGAAGGGGAAAGCAGGGGCAGCCCTGGGCGCGCACAGCGCGGGGAGCTGCCCGCCCCTCCTCGCCATCTCCCGGAGATGATTAAGCAGTAACGAGATTCGGCTCTAATCGCCTCATCCCCTGGAAAGTGCAGGGCTGGCACCCCGTGCCGCCGCTCCCCGCCACGTGCGCCCGCTCGCACCGTGGTCGGGCTGCGAGCACCGGCGCTCACGTTGCCAGCGTCCGCCCCAGCTCCGGCGTGCTGTGACGCAAATTAGATTACTTGAGGGCCAGCGCCAGTGCCATTGGCAATCCCCCCTCTCCGGTGGCATCCCAGACCTCTCGGCCACCCAAAATCGCCGCTGCCAGGCGCTGGCCCTGGCTGCTCCCAGGACCGGGACCGAGCCGGCAGCACCACATGGCAGCCGTTGCCGCACCTTATGACTTCAGGTGGGACTCAGCTGCAGTTTTGCTCCTGCAGCCCGCGGTGCGATGGGCACTAAAACCAACCCGGGGCCCCCCGACGCCGTGCCAGCAGCGTTTCTGGTCTCGTGTCCCCGCTAGAAACTGGCTGCTCCGCCACAGCTCCGGCAGCAGCCGCAGCCCGGCATGGCGTGCCTCGCTGTCCCCTGCCGAGACAGCCCCGCTGCTCTGACTCACGCTCGAAGCAGCCCTCGGAGCCCTCGGGAGGAAAACACACGGCATCTCCGCCAAGACAGAGGGAACAGCCGAGGGCGGTTGTTTCTGCAGCCGCCGGTGCAGGGGACACCTCGCCAAAAAACATCTTGCCGGGTGCCACGAGCCCGGTCGGCCACCAAGACCAGAGGCAACGGGGTGAGGCCAAGGCGTGCGAGCAAGAGGGTAGCTCTTGGCCACGAAGACTAGAAACAAGCGTGGTTTGGGTACTGTCCTTGAGCAACAAAGGAGAGCGTGGGGTTACCTGCCCAAAATCAACCAACGACCCGAGCAGAGCCAAGCAGAACCCAAAGCACTACATCATCCCTCCACGGACGAGGGGATGGATATTCCCTCTGCAGACAGGGGCAGGGCGGAGGAGCGTCCCTCTGTCTTGGCACCCCTGCTTCTTGCAGGGAAAAGCGAAGATCTGCCATTTAGCCAACCCCGTCGCACAAAAGCATCAACTAACACCGCCCTGCACGTCTACCCGTGACCCGGGACAGAAACCCCAAACCTTCCCCTACCGCCGCGCACGAGCCTCATCTAGAAGAATTAACCTTGTAAGTCTAAGAGGGTAATCAAATCTCATGCTTCAGGGCGTAAGCCGATCACCAAAGGGGTCAGGAAGGAATTACTGCCCCACACTAGCAGGGGATTTTTGCCTTTCCCCTGATGCAGACCATATTGGCTGTTGCCGGAGTCAGCAGGCTGGCCCTGAAGGACTGATGGTCTGATCTGTTATGGCAAATCCTCTCCAGTAATTCCTCTAATGTCATTAGTGACTCTTACTTGCTCCCCTCCCCTGGTTTTGGCTTCTGCTGTAATTCTGGTCTCCTCCCCGCGGGCTCGTGGTCCGTGCGCCCATGGGAGGCAAGACCCGGGGCGTGAGCAGGGCCGGACTCGCTGATGCCATAGGTTGGGTGCGAGACGCATGGGAAGAGCTTCACCTCGCAGCGAAGGCTTTGGAGAGCGCCTGTGCAACCTTAACTCTTCCTGGGGTTCGCGAGGCCCCGGCGGCCCCAAAACACCACTACTGATGAACTCCACTTGCAGAGCGAGCGGAAACCCCGGCGTCGAGACCGGCTCTGCCTCCCCGTCCCCGCACGACCTCTTCTCCAGCGCATCCACGCACTATTCCCATTCCCCATCCCTTTCTCTCCCAAGCCACACAGGTGCCACGGGAGCCAGCCGGGCACCGGCGCATGCCGAGGACGATGCACGCTCGCCCGCCGCGGCCGGAGCTGCAAGACCGACATTTCCAGCAGCAGCTCCGCGGCGTGAAACCCCATGCATAATTCAGCAGCGATGGGCTGCTCAGCTCCTGGGGTGCGGCACGGGAAAGCTGAGCCGTGCCCCCCGCGTCGAGCCTCGGGAGGGGCTGTCGTGGAGACAGGGATGGGCTGAGGATGCTCCCTGGGTTTAAACCAGCTTAGCCGGCAGCCCGCAGCCACGGCGGCCACGCGTGCGTGGACGCTTCTCGTCTCTGATCTGGAACAACAGCAGGAAAGGAAGGGAAGGGGAATGAGATGAAGGAAGACGGGACATTTCTGAGCCCAGGGACCGGCTCCTGGCGTTGCACACGTATAGTGCAAAGCAGAAGGGTTTATCACCCCCTTTACAGAGGCGATAGCTGCCCCAGCCCCACGCAGCTCCCACTGCGGTGGATGGAGCGGATCAGCAACCCGCTGCCTGGAGCAGCCGTTCGTCACGAAATGTCCTCTCTTCTCGGCGTGTCCTTGTTTCCCAAAGAAAGGGAGCAGCGAAAATAATTGATTGCAAAGCCTGCGCTGCTGACCGATTAAACAGCTGCTGCTGCGCTGACACCCGACTTAAACGGGGCTGGGGGGTCGGGAAAACAAAGCGATACGTGCCGCACTCGCGCGGGGAGCGCCGCTCCCGCGCTGGGTTTTGGAAGAAGCGGCCCGGCCGGGGACGCGGCTCCCGTCAAGGGAAAACCGACGTCCCCCAGAGCCGGGAGCTGGGCTTTGGGGACAACACCTGACCTCTGCGACCTGCTAAAACCCCGGCACCCGGCCCTGCTGAGCGACTCCCGCTGCTAAATCCCACCCGGGCTCGGCTTAGCCAGGGAGACCCCAGCACGGGTCTGCATCTCCAGCCCCCCTCGGCCGAGCCCTGCGCCGAGGAGCAGCTCACGGCCCCCCAAAAACGCCTCCCACCACTTTGGCTTCCGCCTTTTGGCAGAGGAATGCCTCTTTCCTTTCCTGAAGGCTTATACAACAGGGCTCGGCCGCGCCACCAGCCTCCAGCATTACCAAATATTTTCCGTTCATTTGAACTTCTAATGGGGCTCCGATAGCTGCGAATCCCACTCTCCCCTACGCACCGCGCAGCAGCGCTGCCCCATAAAACACGCTCCGGCTTCTTTAATAACCCCTAACGCCCCATTTCCCGCTAATGATGGAAATAAACGGTGCCACGAGCAACCGGGACATTATCAAAAAACATTTTATGCCCATCCCATCCCCCAGCCACCAAATAAAGCTGTAATGAAGAAAACCTGCAATTTCCTATTGTTTTGCCGCGGAGCAATAAACCAGTTCATCCAATTCTCTTATTTGCCACTTTTTACTCATTAGGGACATATACCCACATATTTTTTTCCTTTCTTTTGCTGGAATAAAAGCAGTAGGGAAGAAGCGCGGCGGGCCACGCTTGGGGCATCTGCAGCAGTGGCTGGACTAAAGGCAGAGGCTCGGATCCGCCGAGCCAAACTCAAGGACCACGGGAAGCCATGGAGCAAAGGGACCCGCCTGAAAGTCTTGCGGTTACGGGGAAAATACATCGATGGAGTCATCACAGAGCAAACCTGGACCGGCAAAGCGCTGCCGCTCAGCCGGTCCGACTCCAGGAACACGTAACTTAGGGAGAAAGCTTCTTTTTTCTCCGCTGAGATACGGGCGTGTATTTCTACACACATGCACATGCGTGCGTGTCGAGGGCTTGGCTTCAACAAAGCACAAGGGAAAAAAACCCTGGACCCATATAAGTTTTCAATTGAAAAAAAAAAAAAGAATAATTTGGGTTGTTTGCGTTCAGAAAAATGGATACTTGTTGTGGCTGTTTTTTATTGGAAAAACCTCACGGAAAATGTCAACTGAAATATATTTTCTGCAAGACAAAAAAAAAAAAGGAACTAACTAGAGAAGATACTTTCTTCTGGAAAAGAGCTTAGATGGAAACGGCACAAGGAGCTCCAAGACGAGGAGCAACGCCTGGGTGGGGGCTGCGGCTCCCCGCCACGGCAAAACGGGGCCGTTTGCCTGGTTTTGGGTATCCGCCTGAATCCGGCCCCGGTGCCGAGTTTCACCCATCTGCTTATTTTATGGGTTGGGAAATAAAAGCACCGGTTGGCCCAAAATGGGATGGAAATGGGGCGTTTTGAAGCAGGACCCTTAAAATACCCGACGGGAGGAGAGCGGAGAGCCGAAGGGAAAGCACCGACCTGCCGGTTGCGCTCGTCCGTGATCCGCTGGATCTGGATCTTTTTTCTCCCCATCTTCTCCGGAAATCCTCACCGCACCCGGGACGACTTCGGTTGAGGGGAGGGGAAAAGTAACCCCCTTTTAAAACGCTTTCATTAAAGAGCGTGGCGGGCTTTTTTTTTTTCGGATGAAAAACAAACCAAAAAAAAAAACAAACCAAAAAAAAAAAAAAAAAAGAGAGTTCCGCGTCGCTCTTTGCTCAGTTCATGGTATCCTCCGGCGCGGCCGGATCCAGTGAAGCTGAGTCGTCAGCGGCTGCTCAGAAACCTGTGCAAGGAGAGAAACAGGAGTGAGATGGTTTGCCCCATCCAGGATCCGGCACCCTCCCGGCATCCTCCCCACCGCCGGCACGGCTCCTTCCCTCCCAGCCCAGGGGAGGTCTCTGCTCCATCCTCCCCGCTCGGCTCTGGGGCCAGGACGGGTCGCAAAGGGGTTTATCCAACCTGGTCTCGAAAAACCCCCAAGGATGGAGCCCAAAACCGCCCGCGCCGCAGGACACGTGTGGGCCGGGCACGGCGATGCTCGTCGAGGAGGAGGAGATGGCAGCAACGAGCTCGTGAATCATTATTCCTCCGTGACACTCCAGCCTTTTTTATTTTTTTTTTCTCTCTTAATAAAGTCATAAGCAGTCGAGTGGCTGGTGATTAGCTTGGGCAATTTCAATCCGTCTCCAATTTCTGCATTAATCTTCAATTTGGAATTTTAAAATGTCTTTATTTGATTACTTAAAAAAAACCCCATAATCAGACACAGAAACCTAATTCTTACGGGCGAGGGGAAGGGGGACTCCGAAGGAAGCCGAGACATCCCGCTCGAACCCCGGATTGCCGGTTGTTTCCATCGATCTGGGGGGGGCTGCGGATGGACTCGGGGGTAGCGTTAGCTCTCCACCTCCCTCCCCGAAGGGGCGAGGGCTGCAGGTCCCGGGGGACCCCCCCGGCTCCTTTCTCAGCCTCGCTCCGTGACCCCGCACCGGGTAACGGGGCAGAGGCTCAGCCCCACGCCGGGCACCGCATCCCAGGGCACCGCATCCCAGGGCACCTACCGCCACAGCCCCCCCCGCAGCCCCATTTCACCCCATTTTTTCAGCGTGCGCTGCATTGCGGTGAGGGGGATAAAGGGGGAAACCCGGCCAGTCCATTTGTCCGCAGGTATGCTTTTCTCCCGGTTCTCTCTCCGAATGGCCGGATAAGAGCAGGGGTAACGTTGCATTTAAGGCGCGGGTGTCCCGTGCCAAGAACTGGGCAGAGGGAAAAGCCAGTCCCAAAAATAGCTTCCTATCTGCCTCGACGTGGCAGCCCCCAGCCCTCGGTCTTGTTACGAAAAGCGTGAAAAAAGAAAAAAAAAACCAACACCAAAATGCTTTTTCTCCCTTCCCATCATCCCAAATTCCCCCGCAGCACGCCCCGGCCGAGCTCCTCCTGCTCCTCTCCCACCCCAGAGCATGGAGCCCCCCCCGACCCCGCTGAGCCCCCCCCGGGACCTTGGCCCCGTCCTTCGCCCCCTCATCGGACAACGCTCCCACAACAAACAAGTCCTGACGGTCTCACTCCCACACTTGTTTTTTGGGGTTCAGTGCATCGTGTGAGTCACTTCGTCTTTTTTCTCTGCCTTTTTTTTTTTCTTTTTGGGTAAAATTATTCATCGCGCGTCGTGCTCTGGGGTTTCGGCGCTGGAATGGGGGGACCTCCCCCCCCACCCGACATCCACAATTTGCTCTCCAGGGAAGAGGAGCCACAGGGATCCCAGGAAAGGCGGTTGGCAGGAGACCGGAGAGATGAAGGGCAGCAAAAATCCCTTTTTTTTCCTCATAAATCCCACCAGGAAGACTCTTTGCAAGGACAAACCATACAGGGATGACATTTGCTGCTTGAATCGTTATTTCTCAAAATTGGTGCGTGTTTCCCCTCCCAGCAGCAAATGGGAGGGACCGTCCGGCTGCAAGCAGCACCAGTGCCGGGGGGGATGCCGAGCTGGTGCTGGGGGGGGATACCCATCGGCTGCCTCTCCCTGTCCCTCTGTGCCAGTCCCAGAGCATCGCCAGTGCCGGAGCTTTGCCAGTCCCGGAGCATCGCCAGTGCCGGAGCTTTGCTGGTCCCAGAGCATCGGCAGTCCTGGAGCTTCGCCAGTGCTGGAGCTTTGCTGGTCCCAGAGCATCGCCAGTGCCGGAGCTTCACCGGTCCCAGAGCATCGCCAGTGCCGGAGCTTCACCGGTCCCAGAGCATCGCCAGTGCCGGAGCTTTGCTGGTCCCAGAGCATCGCCAGTGCCGGAGCTTTGCTGGTCCCAGAGCATCGCCAGTCCTGGAGCTTCGCCAGTGCTGGAGCTTTGCTGGTCCCAGAGCATCGCCAGTGCCGGAGCTTCGCCAGTCCCAGAGCATCACCAGTGCCGGAGCTTCGCCGGTCCCAGAGCATCGCTGGTGCCGGAGCTTCGCCAGTCCCGGAACTTCGCCGGTCCCGGAGCTTCGCCAGTCCCAGAGCTTCGCCAGTCCCGGAGCTTCGTCAGTCCCGGAGCTTCGCCAGTCCCGGAGCATCACTGGTCCCAGAGCATCGCCAGTCCCAGAGCTTCGCCGGTCCCGGAGCATCACTGGTCCCAGAGCATCGCCAGTGCTGGAGCTTCGCCGGTCCCGGAGCATCACTGGTCCCAGAGCATCGCCAGTGCTGGAGCTTCGCCGGTCCCAGAGCATCGCCGGTCCCCAGAGCATCGCCGGTCGGGCTGGCTCTGGTGAGCAGGGGTTGCAGGCGCCGGGCTGCCACGAGAGCATCCCTCAAAGGCCAATGATACAGGAAGAGCCGAAAAGAAAATGAGGATTTTTGCTTCATCCACCCAGGATGTCCGCCGGCACTTCCACCACCGCGAGCCCACGCAGGAGAGAGTCCACGGCACCGAGGCCGGGGGCCGAGACGAGGATTTTGCAGGCGCAGAGAAAATTTGGCGGACGAGGAGCTTTCCGCCCCATTTGCTTTGCAGCTTTTGCCTTGGGAGTTGCCATTTCTTTAAACTGGCTGCAAAAATATTCACCTTCACCGTCTTCAAATCCGGCAGCGTGAAGTAGCGACAGCTCCACATCCGGACCCAGGGCAAGATGCTAATTCTTTCCTTGTGCTGCAGCTCTTGGACAGAGAAACCCTCTGAAAAGACTGCGGATTTACTGTCCAAACCAGAGAGGAACTCTCCAGAAGCAACAATAAACACTGGAGAACAACGGGCAGTAAATTTAAACCAAGTGAAAGGAAACATACTTTAACACAATTCGGTTGTGGGACTTCTTCACAGGATGCTATCGTGGCCAAAAGCTCCGCGGCATTCGAGAAAGAGATAGGATGTTTGCAGGGACGAGGAGAAAACCCCGGCGCTGCTCATCCCTGCCCGGAGCTTCGCCCGAGCCGGTGCTTCTTGCATGGGAGCGGCGGCATTCAAACCACATTCCCCTCCCTGTGCTGCAAATAAAACCCAGGTGTTTTGATACAAATCACCTTTTTTCAACCACCAGACCACGTTCCTCTTGCTGCTCTCAAATCCCGACTCCTGGGTCCTCGGCACCCGGGCTGGATGGGGAGCATCGTCCCAGCCTCGGGGTTTGCTCATGCCACCGGATAAAGTTCCCCGCAGGGAAAAGGCGACTTAACAACACTTTTTTTTTCGCTTGTCATGGTGGGGAGAAAAGGAGTCGTGTGATGCTCTTGAGCCCTCTCCCCTGCATGGGAAGGAAAACACCCCACGGCGGGTGCGGTCCTCGGATGGGATGGAAAGGAGGGATGAAGAAAAGCACGGCACTGTTTTCTGCCCCCCAGTCTCATCCGACGGAGGGGATTTAAAACTCCTCCTTTTTCATCTTCCCGGTGCCGAAGTTGGGGTTTTGGGGTTGGTTTATTTGTTTTTAGGTTGGGTTTTTTTTTCCCCCAACATATTTTTAAACCCAGGTATTTTCACGTTTCCTGCCCAGGTGGCTGTTTCAGAAAGGCCAACCACAGGCTCCAGTTTCTGATCAGCATCTGCAAGCGCAAAAAACCTGGGGAGACTCCCCCGCTCCTGCCCACCGCGCCGGCACTGCCACCGGCTGCTCGGACCCAAGCCAGAACCATCCGCTCCGCGCCGTGCGCCGAGCCGAACGCCTCCGGAGCTCCCTTTCCTTCACCAGCAAATTGCTCTGGCTCCCTGATTGCCTATCCCGACGCATCAGGATCACCCACGACCCTCCTTTGTGACCAGGTGGAATTTAAGCACCTAAACATATATATAGCACATATAAAATATATATATATATATATAGTGGTGGACTTAGCAGGGCTTGGTTTACAGTTGGACTTGACGATCTCAAAGGTCTTTTCCAACCTAAATGATTCTGTGATTCTATAGCCAAGCACCCAGAGCGCAGGACTTCTTTTAAAAGGAGTTAAACTCCTCAATAATTTCTAACGTTTGGGGTCTTGGGTGTTTTTATTCCATGTAATATCCCCACTCATTAAATCATCTTTTCTTCCTTCTGAGACAGCAGCTTCTTTCCCCTTAGCCTGGTTTTCCAAGGAAACGAGGCTCACGCCATCCCATGGTGCACGGGGGATGAGAAGGCACCCAACCCCACAAGACCTTTCCATCCCATTTGGGATGAGGCGCCAACACTCCCCAAGCCGCGACACCCCAGCGAGTCGCACGAACACCGGCGGATGGGTTCAGCCCTTACGAGACACTAGAGAATCTCCGCGGCCCTGTACGGCAGACCGGCTTGCCCAAAATGTCACCCAGCACCGTCCCAAACCAGACTTGGGATGGCTCAAACATCACGGGGTGCGGCTGGGCTCGGGGCCACCCTGGGCACCCGCAGCCTCCTCCCCACGCCGCCGCCGTCCCCAGTGGTACCCGTCTCCATGGTGACCATCTCCGCGCAACCACCGAGCATCTCAGCTGCTACACCCCGCCAGGAGGAACCGCCGCGGCGCAGGGGTCCAAGGGCATCGAAGGGGACCTACAAACCCACTGTAAAACAAATCACCGGCGTCGCACCGAGCAAACAGCGCCGGCAAAAAAGTCACCCAGTCCCTCTGCCGGAAACCTCGGCAAGGATCAGGAAAAGGGAAATTCGGCATCGCCCCGGGGAAGCGGCGAGAAGCGCTGGGACGGAGGCAGCCCGCTAGCGCCCGCACCCCTCCCTCCTGCCCGACACCCCCTCGCGCGCTCGCACAAGTATGACTATCGCAGCAATTAACACACATGCCAATTAACGACAAGCAGGTGCTGGTTAACTCCGTGCTGAGTAATTCATACCCGGCTCCAAGTAAATTGCTTTAAATTGGAGAGACGGGCGAGGGAGCAGAGTTAGCGTTTCGCAAAGGGGGGAAGAAGAAAAAGCAAAGAGGAATCTCAGCTGGGAGATGGTTTTACAAACCAAGGAATTTGGGGGGGCTGAATCCACAGCTCCAAGAGCTGGGGCGGCAGGAGAGCCGATCTCTCTCCCAAGTCTTTATTTCTGGATTTTTTTAACCGACTACACATATTTCCGATCTCTTTTACCCGTTTCTACGTGGTTTCACCTTGGCATTGCACGAGCAGCAGGGCTCTTTGCACCGCTCCGTAATTTGTCACTTTTCCACTTCTACTAAACAGCCCCACGTGTCTCTCGGCGCGAGTAGGGGCACTTAAGAGTCTCATATCCACTTTTTACAGCCATTTGCTATTTTTCATATACTTTTATTGCATCCCTTTTTACTTGCCTCCTTACGAAAGTTAGCCGCACCGTGGCCGTTCCTCGCGAAGGCGATGCTATTAAGCTGTCCTTCCTTAAAACCCCACCTTGTAAAGCCTTGTGCTCTCAGCACGACGTCAGCTTAAATAAACCGAACGTTGGCTGGGCAGCTGCAAAGGAAAGATCAAAAAGACGAATCCAAAAGCTTTAGGAAGATAAATAAAGGCAAATAAACGCATCCTTTCCAAAAATGTATTTTCCTTTCGAGCTCTGCGTGGCTTTGCTTTTCCCGGCGTGCTGCCCCTGCGCTCACGTGCGGCACCGCGCTCCCCGATCCGCCCGCGCCTGGGCAGAAATAGACGGCGGAGCCAGCGTTACGTGCGACGGCAAAATCTGGGTGCGTTCATCGCGGCGCCGGTTCAAGGGACGTTTTCCCCATCTCCATCGCCTAAACCGGGGCCAGCGCCACGGGGACGTCCTTGGCCACGGGGAAACGCAATGGGACGAGGGGTCCTCCCCACTGGGCGTCCTCCCTCGGGGAACAGGGCACCCGATGGGACCGAATTCACCGAACCCAGCCCAGCAGGACCAACATTTTGGGGGGCTCAGGGTTATCGACTTACAGAAACGACGTCCTGGATGGGCACCTTCCCCCATCTCGGAGCATCTCCGGGTGAGGCGGGCGATTGCAAGGGAGCTTCGGCACGCAGCGGGGTTTCCCGGTGCAGGATTTGTCCTGGCCTCCCGCGGCAGGAGAGAGCCCGTACTGGGGAAACACCGCTGCGCTGCAAACCAGCCTGTGAGCTCAGCCTGCCATGGGAAGTGGTTTACACCCGCCACGCCGACGCCGCGCCGAGCCCTTCGCCACCCCGTGCTGGGGTAGGGGCGCGGCGGGGGAACGGGCTGAGCGGAGGGAGGGAGCGATGATGCTTCGGAGGTGGCGAGAGCAGCCCCACGCCCTGCTGCCAACGCTCCCCGCTGCAAACTTGCAGCTTTTACCAAGAAAAGGGGTTGAATCGAGGCGCGACGTGGCTGCGCTGCCACGAGGAGCAGCCGCGCAAAGCTCGGACTCTCCACCCGCTGCAGATGAGCGATTGCAAATACAACAGCAAACCGCAGCCAAGGTGTCCGAGCCTCGGCCTGAGGCTCCCGGGTCTCGCGCCGGCACAAACCCACAGAGCCGCTTCCCCACCCGTGGACGGGGCTGGAATCCCATCCCTTAAGGATACGGATTTAGCTCGGGTCACCTCTTGAACCCGACTGTTTAACTGCAGCGCTTGCCTTCCTGTTTCCTTTCTCGCTGACAGCCGGGCCTGCCTTTTGTGTCTTAATTGTTGTTTTTTTAACATATCCTCCACGCTGACACCAAGGACTTTTAGTTTCCTTCTTGGTGGTTTCTGCATCTGCGGGACCGGCTTCCTTCTCCTCTGCAGAGCCGGGAAAAGCCCCTTTCCCTAAAATCCAGCACCTGCATCCATGTTAACGTCGCTCTTCCTACCCTGCAAAGCCACCGGCGTGGGGACTTGCCATCATCCCACCGCTGACGGACCGAGCCGGCTTTGCCGCCGGCTGGGGGGCAGCCCCGGCTCCCCGGGCGGGATACAGCAAAGGGGAGACGCATCCGCGCAGCGACGGCCTCGGCACGGCAGCGAGGGCACGCGCCCGGGAAGGACTCCGACTCGCCTTAGCATTGTTTAGCACCTCTTTATCTACAAACCGAGATCAAAACCGCACAAACACGCTAAAGTCTCCTCCAAAGCTTCTATTCTGGTTTCAGGATGATGCTATCTGGGTTCCTGTGTCGAGGCTCCAGATGCAGGCAGGGGGAGGGGAGAGGAAGGCGGCCGAAACGCGGCTCCGGAGCGAACCTCCCGCTCAGAAACGCAGCTGCAGAGCCCTGCTCGGCCCAAGCCTCCCCGGGGTCGAATCCTGCTCGCTCAGCAGGTGCAAAGCCAACGCCAAGCTGCAAATCCTCCCGCGCACCTGACGCCCGCGGGGAGGGCCCCGATTTCCCCAGGATCCGCCGGAAAACCAGCGGCTGGGGGGGTCCTGCTGCCCGGGCAGGATCCGTCCCACCGGCTGCAGGTACAAACCTCGGGAGAAGGTTCGGGAGAGCAGAAGCGAGGCTGGATTCGATCAGGCCCCTGAGGAATTTGCAAAAGACACATATATTCCTGACCCAGATTCAGGCGCTCTCTGGAGAAAAGCAGATGCCAACGGCGCAGCCAGCTCTGCTGAGCTGTAACAAAACCACGCGCCGTGCCAAGATCGGCAGAGTCTGGGGGGGGAAAAAAAAAGCACAGCCCTTAAATGATGCTGGAGAACTGGCATTTGCCCATGCAAGGAGGAAAGAAAGGATTTGGGGGAAGTTATTAAACCAGGCTTGATTTCCCTCTTCCAGCTCATGCACCCCTTTGCTGGACCCAGACAACACAAGGGTGACAGCCCCGACGTTGGCACAAGGACTGGAGGCACCGCGGCAGCACCCAACCCAAACACCCTGGTCCCCTGCACCCCGAATCCCACCGTTTCATCCCACGCCGCAGCTAGTCAGGGATGCCAGCAGCCCTGGAGCGCGTCCCAGGCTGGGGATGGGTGCTGCAGGGGCTGGGTGACGGTGGGCACAGCCGGTGACCTTCCCCGTGCTGCCAGCACGGCCAGGGCCAGCTGAGGCTGGAGGGGACACGGGGCGGTTGGCAGGAGAAGGGATGCTGGGCAGGAGCCCCGGGCAAGGTCACCGGCAAGCCCGTGGCGCCGCACGCCGCTAGCCAAAAGCCAACCGGGGAACCGTCGTCACCCCGTGCCAAGGCGAGGAAAAGCCCGCGGGAGCAGGGCAAGCGGGGACCCGCAGCCCCTCACGCAGCGCTGTGTCCCAGGGTGGCAGCCGGTCCTCTCTCCCGGACGGAGATGCCGCAGGGAGGGACCGGCAGGGACGAGCAGCCGCACGGCATGGCGTTAAACCGGGGGGGTCAGACAGCCCCTTGCTAAAGTGACCTTTAAAGCACCCTGGGAATGACGATGTGCAAAGGCTGATGCAGCCGCCAGAAAAGCCCCGCGACCTTGAGCAGCGACCTTGGCGGTGGCACCCTCGCAGCGCGGGGGGGTCACCCATCACCCCGAGCCCTGGCTGTGGTCTCCCGGGCGGCTCAGCAGCTTCCCTGGACGTGCACACCCAGGCCGGGGACCCCACAAACCCCAGCACCCCGCTACGGGCACAGCGTCCCCTGTCCCAGCCGCTTGCACGGAGCAGCCCTAAGCCACCTCCATCCCCATCCGCTCCCAATCCGCCCTCCATTCCCAACCGTCCTCCATCCCCATCCGCCCCCCATCCCCATCCGCTCCCGATCCGCCCCCCATTCCCAACCGTCCTCCATCCTCATCCACCCCTCATCCCCATCCGCTCCCAATCCGCCCCCCATCCCCAACCATCCTCCATCCTCATCCGCCCCCCATACCCATCCGCTCCCAATCCGCCCCCCATCCCCAACCGTCCTCCATCCTCACCTGCCCCCCATCGCCATCCGCTCCCAATCCGCCCCCCAACCCCAACCGTCCTCCATCCTCATCTGCCCCCCATCCCCATCCGCCCCCCATCCCCATCCGCTCCCAATCCACCCCCCATCCCCAACCGTCCTCCATCCTCACCCACCCCCCATCGCCATCCGCCCCCCAGCCCCAGGGAGGAGCAGCCGGACCAGGCAAAGCCGTTCCCCTTCCCTCCTGTCCTCTATCCATCACCAGCTCCCAAGCTGGAGACCGGGAGTAATTTTCCCCTCTGCACTAAGTAGGGTTTTCTAAATGAAGGGAAGCCAGAGCCCATTATCCGGCTCCGTCGCCCACCCCCACGGCTCCCTGCAGGGCATGAAATAACCACCTGCCAGCTCCCCATAGCCCCACGCCGTGGCAATGATATCGCAGCTTCCCCTGTCACTATTGTCAGAGCAAAATTTAGATACCTGGTAATGAGGAGGTTTAATATGACAGATGAGAGGTTGACTCATTAAAAAAAAAGAGCGAGAAGGAGAGAGAGATGAATTCGGGGGTCGGATCCTGCGCTCGTAAATCGGGAGGCTGTCAAAATCGTCCCCGTGCCAGTGGGGAGCACAAGCAGCTCTCGACACCCAACCAGACCCACGGCGGGGACTTTTGCCGGTGCTGAGGCCACAGGGAGGAAAAGGGGGGGACGGAGCGGGAAGACACAGCTACAGTTTTGGGAGCCACCCAGCCCTGTTCCCCACCGAGCTGCCTCCCACCCCCGGGAGTGGGGGGCGGTTTGAGCCCAGGAAAAGCCTCGGCGCCCGACGGCAGCGATGTTTCGCTTTGAGGGTTGGGGTTTTGGGTTTTTTTCACGCTAATGGGAAACTGTACGGCGAGATGCAAAGCCAGGGCGGGGGCAGCCGCGGCTCCCTGCATCGCCAGCACCCAGACCCCAACATCGCCCCCCATTTCCTCGGGCGCCCCGGGGTGCGCCTGTCCCCCGGTGCAGCCCAGCAAGGTCCCCGCTGCCAGCACCCTCGCTACGGTCATGGGAAGGATGTCAATGACTCACGAGCCTCAAAACACAACACGCCGAAGGGGGACAACCGCTGCCTGGGGGGCAGGATCCCACCAGCGGGACACGGGAAGGGGGTCCCCAGGGGTGGCTCAGCAGCGTGAGGAGGGCGAAACCCTCCCTGCAGGGAATTTAGGGGCTCTCCATGCAAGGGGACAGGATTTCCCCCGGTAGTAGAGGGGACAACTCTCTCCCCGCGATGGGTTTTACCCAGGGGAAACTCCATGAGACCCGACTGCTGCTCCGAGCCGTCCGCGAGAGCGACGGAAACCCACGGCATTCCCACGGGACACAGCGGAGAGCGAAACTGTCCCAGGGGAAACACTCCTCTTCCCTCCCATGTCAATGGGATGGGATGGGGGGGGATGCATCCTCCCCAGCCAGCCCAGGGCATCCTGCGGTCACCTCCCCTTCGCCCAAGGGCAGCGTGGCACAAATCTCCATCCCCGCCCCAGCAACACTGCCGGGGACCCCGCGCCCTGTCCCCACCCAGGAAGGGACACCCGAGAGCAGCCCTGCAGACCCTCCGGCACCCAAAGCACAGCGTGGGCTCAGCCTGGGAGCCGGGGCTGCCGAGAGGCCGGAGATCCCCAGTGCCGTCCCGGAGCTCAGCCCTCCAGCACGATCCTCCCTCCCAGCGCGCGACCCCAGCAGCGCCGTCCCCAAAGGCTCAGCCCTTCCCCAAGGGCCACCGAGATCTTTCAAACTGGCCTCCCAAAACCACTTCCACCCCCGAGCACTGGTGAGTAATAGCAGCAACGCCAAAAGTCACGAGGCCGCTAATTGTATTTGCATCTACCGACTGCTAACCGCTCCTATGCCCAAAGCAGCCATCACATCCATCGGGTCCGAAGACACCAAGGCAATGGAGAAGCAGATGTTGCTCCTGCGTTGTCCCATCCCACGCTCTCGGTCAGGGTTTACACGGCCTAAGCTCCCAGGCAGGGAGCACCGGGCTCCCCAGGGTCCAGCACGCGTCTGGGGTGTGGAGGAGCTGGTGAAGCCAGGAGCTTCCCATCGTTGGGAAGGGGATGGTGGTCACCAGCTCCACTTGACCACGAGAAGAAGGGCAAGAAGCAAATGAGCTTAATTTGCCGCCGACGTGGCAGTGCTGAAATCTGGGAGGGTGACGCCGGAGCAGAGCTCACCGGAGAGTCCCCTGGAGAGATGGATGGGAAAGATCTGGCCAACACCACCAGGAATGGGCAGGACCAGGCTCCTGCCTCCATCCCAGTGCCGACTCAACCACTGCAGCTCCAACCAGCCCCTGGCACTTCCATCCTGGAAACGAAACCATAAAAACGGGCGTCCTGGCCATCTGCTTTTCTCAGAGGTGGACCTGCCCATCCATCTGTACCCGGCCCCACTGTTTCCACCCCAAAACCCTATTTTGCTCCATAGCCGCAGGCTTACGCTCCGAGCATGCCGCCGTCTAACAAGTGGAAGCTTCCCACTGGACGCCACCGGGTTTTCTTAATAAAGAAAACAAAGGTCCACAAACAGCATTAATTATTTGGGACTATAACAGCACCACGATTTGCAAGCAGAGACCAAAGCCCCGGGCACGAGGAACCGAGCAGAAAGAGCCGTCCCTTGGCCCCGAGAGCCCAAGTGCCATGCGAGAAGGAGCCACCGAAGCCCACCGAGAGGCACGGACCGGGGTCCGGCCGCCACCAAACCCGAACCAAACTCACTCTAAGCGAATGGGAGGAACCGGGACAAGATGCCACATGGCTAAAACGGGTTTAAAATCCTCTTTCCCTGCGCTGCCTTGAAAATGTGGTGGCTCCAACCCCGCACCCGGATAATGTTGCATCAGCCGCCACATCTGCCGCTGGCACCGGCGCTCCGGGGCCACCTGATCCGGAGCTCGGGCACGGCACCGCTGGAGCACCCCAGGGACCGTGGGGCACCCAGAGCTGCTGCAGCCAAATCTGGGGCGGGGGGGGACACACAAAAAGCGCCCAGTCCCTGGCGTGACTCACGGCTGCTGGGTCTGGGGGTTGCCCACCGCGCCACAGAGGCTTTGCCGTCTGCCGGGACGCGGTGCGGCCCCCGCTCCCCCGGCTCACCAACAGCTTGCACGCACATGCATCTGGAGGCAAAAGGTTGACGAGGGACGGGGCCGGATCCTCACCCCGCGTTCCCAAGCCGCAAGCCAGCGAGGCGGGCGGGTGAGGATCCGGCCCCGGCTCGTCAGGCGGCCAAAATACAGCGAGACAGCTGGCTCTCAGCTGTTGCCGCTCACTCACAAGGCGCACATTCTAGACACAGGCGCACAAATCCTGTCCTCCCCGCTCCCCGGCACCGGCCGGGCCACCAAAACCAAGCCAAGCCGGGCACGTGGCGCGGTCTGCCTGCGCCGATGGCCGTCGCTGGCAGCTCCGGCCGGCTGGGTGATGGTTCCCATTAGCAGGGGGAGGCGGGACTCATCCAGACCCCGTCCCAGGATGCATCCTCCAGGAATAAGCGGGGAAAATTATTCTGTTTTAAAAGGGTTTTTTTTTTAATTCACCCAAAGCTTGTGTTTTAGCAGGGAAGATTTAGGCAGGGGGGAGTCCCCTGCCAGGGTCCCCGACCGGCCGAGCACTTCTCCGCGGCTGTGCCAAAAGGGAAATCACCGGCGAGGCGGTGATTTCGGCCAGCCCTGGGTTTTGGGGGTGCGGATGCTGCCCACGTGCCCACCTCGGGCACCCCAGCAAACGACGGTGGCGATGCTCAGGAGAGCGACGGGGATGCCCAGCCGCTGCGGGCAATGCCAAAATTCGGCACTTTCCACTTTTCCACACCCCGGCTTTGGCACCCTCCACGCTCCCGTGCCGAAGCACCGCCAGCACGCGGCTGCGGTTGAAGCCTGGTTGCGGGTCCCAGCCCGGATTTCCGGAGGGATGGCAGGGAAGTCACTGGGATGCTCCTGCGGCACAGAGGAGATGGACCGGGAGAGCTCAGGAGCCATCCTGAGTGCAGGAGTGTCACGGATAAACATGACTCCTCTTGGAAAAGGGAAAATATTGGGGAAAAAAACCTAAATAAGGTGGGTTTTTTCTGCAGGCTTGCAAAGGGGGCGAGAGAGAAAGCGTGGTTTTCAGAAGGCACAAGTTTGTGGGTAGAAATGAAAATACTTCAGTCAAAATTTTTGGCTTCAGGGTGGGGACATAATAAATAAATAAATAAATAAATAAACATTAATAAATAGCTGCTCAAATCGACTGTTTGCCCGAAAGAGATGCAGGCGGCGGAGGAGGAAAGGGCTTTGCAACCATCGTTGCTCCCGCCGCTGCCCAGGGCAGTACCGCGGGCAGCCCTTCGGTTTCGAAAGTAGCAACCCGGGACCCCGCAGCATGGACCAGACCCGCAGCCCCAACCCCGTCCCCGAACGGGGCCGACCCCGCTGCGACGGGGTCCCCGAGGCGAGCCGGGGGGAGAAGCCGCCTCGGTCGCCCCCCGTGATGGTTAAAGGGTTGGGTTTAACCCAAAGAGTGAAGTTTATCCTCCAACCCCGGTTGTGTTCAAGCCGTCCACGAGCATCGGAGCTGCACACGCGAGCGCGTCTTGGGAGGGAAACACTAAAAGCACTTCTGAAGGATGTGGTGCTCCTTCCTATGGGTTTTGCACCTTAATTTTCACCTAAGTGGATATTAAGTTTATCACCATTATTAACTGTAAGCCCAGGCAGGATCTGGGCAGTCCCGGCCCCAAAGCCGTAACAGCGCAAAAAAACCCTGAAATAAAAAAAATCCGAGATGGAAAAAGCAATTTTTTCTAGGATGAGCCGAGCCCAGCAACGGCCCCAGCCCCACCACATCCATCCCTCGCGCCGGAGCGGTCTCTGGAGCAAACCAAACATTTATGAAATAGTTAAAGGGGGAGAAGGAGGAGGAGGGAGAGCCCCGGCGCGATGATGCTCCTGCCGTCGCCCGATGCGCGGGTGGAGAGGCGCGTGGCACCCGGCTCACCTCCCAGCACGAGCCACAAGCTCCAGACGCACCGAAAGACAACGGCACCGAGCAGGAAGGCGTTAAAAAACCCCGGTACCAACCTCAGAGGAGCCACAATAAATAACCTCCCCGAGGCCCCAGTAAATACGGCGGGCTGTTCCCCGCTCGCCTTCCTGTTTGCTTTCGCAGATCCGGGCTGGGACGGCCACCTCCAACCACCGGCTCCGTCCCGGCATAGCAGAGCTCTGGCCGCGGCACCACGGCGGCTGCGGTGCCCTCCACCCATGTCGGTCCCCGGTATCGTCCCTGCCGTGGGGGACCGTGGGTGCCGGTTCCCCGAAGGGCTGGATTTTATCCCCCGGGGACAGGCACCGATCCGGCATCTGAGCCCGCGCCCGCTGCGTTTTCCTTGCTCGTCTATATTTGTTTTTATTTTAAGAGGAGGAAATCCCGGTTCACCCACTCCCCGTCGGTGAGCCACGTCCGCCCTCCGTGCCTCAGTTTCCCCCTCTCTCCATGCAGCTGATCCTCCCAACGTGGGAACTCCCCCCCACCGCCCAGACCCCCCCTTTCCCTCCCTACCCCCGCAGCCCTGGATAAAAAGCAACGGGTCCTGATTTACGGGCACTTTCGTGCTTTACCACGAACACAAAGGAGAGGGAAAAAGAATAATTAGAGGCACACTCACATCGAAGATCTGTGTCAGGAGCAAAAAGGGGGTCTGGGGCAAACAACCCCGCCGGCAGAGCAGCGGCAACGGCGGAGGCTTGCCAATAGATAAGGGCTCTAAATTCGGCACTGGGCTCCGGCACCGGGCTCTGTAAGGCGATCGGGGTGAGGGCGCGCCGGGCTGTTTATTTGGCTCCAAACTCCGCACCGCCACTGCAGCGTCACCCGTGTTTAAAAAAGGAAGGAGCGAAAAGAGGGGGGAAAGAGAATTTGAAAAATTAAAAAAAAAAGGGGGGAGAAAAGTGTGCACATACGTTCAACAATAACAACAAACTTAAAAAAAAAAATAAAGAGAAAAGGAGCTGGGGGGGGGGAGAATAAAAGGAAACCCAGTTGGGCTGGCAAGGTTTAAAGCGACGCCTGTTTTAAAAAAAGAAGTTGCTAATTTTAACTCTCCAGTGGAAAGAGTGAGAGGTACTTACAGGAGACAGGGTGGCTGCGTCCTTCTCCACGTCTGCTGCGCGCCGGCGGCCGGGAGGAAGCGCGCGGGATGGAGCCGCTGTCCCCTGCGCCGTTGCCACCCCGAGCTGCCGTCGCCGCCGCCGAGGCCGCCGGCCAGCCCCCGTTTCCCCCAAAACCCTCTTTGGGGAGCGCCGGGGCGCGCGGCGGCGTCTAAAGGGCCGAGGCAGATGCGAAGGCAGGAGATGGTGGTTGGGCGCACGCGGGGCGGGGGGGAAGGGAGCGGCCGGAGCCGCTCGCTTGCGAACAGCTGCCGAAAGCAGCCCCCGGCTCGCTTCCTCCGCCGCCCTGAAGCCGGAGACATGGCGGGACGGGAACCACGGTGGGATGGGAACCACGGCGGGACAGGGATGGACCCCACCGGCACAGCGGGACCCCCGGGAGGACGAGCCCGGCTGCTGGGTCGGCGCGGTTAGACGACGTTTCCGCGCGGACATTGCTGAGCGAGTTGGCTTTTCCCCACGGGAAAAGGGCTTTGGAGACTATTTTTTTCTTTTTCCCTGTCAGTGGCAAAATAGTGGATGAGGTCAGAAAACCAAAGCGTGGGGCAGAGCCGGGACCGCGAAAGGCCACCGGGCTCTGCGGCAAGTTAAAAGGTGACCTCCAGCAGCACGATCGCGTTTCGGCGGCCGCGCGGGCGGCAGGAAACCATCGCTTCACCAAACCCAGGATCCCACCTCTCCCGAAGTCGGGAAGGGGCAAGAAGCGGGATTTTTTTGGTGAGCCCACCAACCAGTTTTTACAACCTCTCCCTAGAAACAGGGATGATCCTGCCGGATGCAAAGAGCTCGGTGCCGGGCGAGGCGGCACGCTCACACCTAGAGCGCGGTGGGAGCCCAGGAGCCGCAAACTCAAGCCCCCACCAGCATTAAACCTCCAAGAAAACGTGATGGGAGGCCTCGGACCGCAGAGGAGCGGACCCGGCGACCCGAAGGCTCTTCCCAAGCAGCTGGAAATCAACCTCGGGCTGCAAAAATCTCCCCGAGAGAAAAGCAGGCTGGCACGGACCCTGCAGCTTGTGCATGCGGTAACGGACACGTGATTTACCGAGCATGGCTGCAGCGAGATGATACGACCGTCTTCAGGACATGAAAGAGTCGATTCAATTAAGGTCGCAGGTCCTAGAAGAGTTTTCTGCAGCAGATGCGGTTGGACAGAGAGGTTTTCCCGGTGCGCCTCAAAGGGGGTTGGCCTCAGGGAGACAAAATGCCTATTGATCGCGGGCAGCGATGCTGCACGTCGCAGGACGCGAGGACGGGGCTTCGTCGGTATTAAATTGCCCGGTGCCGGTCGTCGCACGCTTCCGAGGCAGGGTCGATATCACTTCTTCTAATTGCTCAGCTCCTGTCGCTCGCAGGGCGAAGGGGACGAGTTTCAAAGCAGCCCCCGGAGCTGCTTTTCAAAATCCTCCTCCCCAAGCCGCACAACTGGATGCTCCGCTCCTTGGAGCGAGCAATTACGCAGCTGCAGAAACCGCTAAACTGCTCCTCCCCTCCTCAAAACTCTGTGCCGGCACCGGCAGCAGCACGGGGCTTTGCGGGAGGACGCTGCCGACCCAAAAAACTAGAATTTGCGTGAGCCTAAAAAATAAGGAGCTGTTGTAACCGGTCAGGATGGAGTCGGTGGAGCTGAGCATCCCATCTCCAGCAGTGAGCAGCGATTTGGGGAAGAAGCCACGTAATCACAGAGTGATCCCGCCACTGCCCGCCAGCATCCGGGCCGGGGGGCCGGGACGTGCACGGCGCATCGGGACCGCGACGCTCGGGAGCCGTGGAGGGTCCTGCCCTCCACTCCCAGCCCTGAGCTCCAGCACACCCCGCGGCAGACAGCCCCATCGTTCCCACGCTCCGTTTAATTATACACCGCACTAAAACGCGTGCCCCTCGGCGGGTATTTGTGTCTGAAGTGAGCGGACCAGAGCCGGTCCCATACCGGCACCCGGCACTCTGCCGCAGCACCGCGCTCAGCCGAACCGCAGCAGGACGGACCCGCCAGAGCCTTCCCGGTCCCGTTCTCCTCCGGCACGCCGCGGCCCATCGCCAGCACAAACCGAGCATCACCGAAGATACAGCGGGGCCCTTCCACCGCTTGCACCCTGACGCAAGCCTGTGGAGCTGCTCTTGGTTCTTATCGGCGTGACCGACGGCGAGATGAAGCCCTTGGTCCTGACCTTGCGGAGGAAACGGCGAACGCTATCCCCGTCTCCCAGCACCAAGCCTCCAAATAAATCACCTGCCCCTTCTCCGGCATTAAAAAGCCATCTCAACCCAGCGAAACTGCTCGCTAAGCAGCGACGACAGCGTCCCCTCCTTTCAGGAGCTGGGGTCAGATTATTTTTGAAATCTTTCCTTTTATTGATTTCAATAGCAGGTACAAAAGATACATTACACGAAACCGTCGAGCCCTCATAAAACGGGTCCGCGGCATTGTCTCTACCACAACCTCATTGCGGACCAGGGAGATGCAAACATTTACTGTAACAGCAATAAACAGGCAAAGAAGGTCGAGAAAGGAGAAAACCTGGACGTGGGGCCCTCTCCCCGCGGCACCTTATTTCTGGGGAACGCAGGGGGCAAAATAACAGTGGGTTTGGCCACAGGTCTCGTCCACCCAGGGAGAAACCAGGGAGGAAAATTCTCCTTTGCGCCGACACCCCCGCATTGCAAAAAAAACCCAGGGAGCCCCAAATCAGTGCGGCGGCCGGGATCCGGCAGAGCCGCGCCAGGCGGCAAAGCGAAGGGGAAGATGGGCGTTGGAGAACCACGGAGGCACCCGCCGTTGGGTGCGGGGCTGCTGCCGGGCTGCAGGACCTCGAGCGGGCGCTACCTCCCTGCTCCGCTCCAGTTTTGGGGACTCTGCTGTCCGCTCCCGCTTACCGGGACCCCCTCGCGCTCGCAGCAGGAGAGGGGTGCGCAGCCGGGCAGGGTGCTCCCTGCCTCCCTGCCGGCACCATGACCTGCCACCGGAGCAGAGCTGTAGGGTCAGATCCTGCCCCAGTTTGGGAGTCCGAGCCCCTGAGCTGCATCCAGCCAGGGTGACCTCCATGGGGGCCCCCTCCTCGCCCCCAGCCCCGAGCGGAGGAGAGGCACGGCCCCTGGCAAGCGAACGCAGCAGGGAAGGCGGCGAAGAGCCGGAAGGTTGGGATTTCCCTCCCTACCTTCTACGCGGACTCCTGCATCTTCTGCTCCTGCCGGAGGACGAGCTGCGGCCACCGCTCCTCGATCAAACTGCAAAGAAAAAGCGAGCAGCCATCAGTCTGAGGGGACGGAGGCAAGGACAGGGCTCCCCGCACACCCCGTCCGAGCACGGCCGGCCGGAGGGGACAGCGAGGGGCTCCCGCTCCGCGCCGCAGCAGCCCTGGCTGAGGGGACAGGAGCCAGAGGGGTCCCCCCTCCCACCGTGCCCTGATCCTGAGCGTCGCTGGAAGGGCCGCGGAGGCCGGGTGGGACCTTGCCGGGCTCCGGCAAGGCAACCAGGAGCCCTGATGCTATGAAATGCGGGGAGCATCCTGGTGCCTGGAGGTGGGGACGGGATACGGGAACTTGTGGGACCGCAAAAGAAAGGGGGGGGAAAAGGAGCAAGAGATCGGGGGAAAAGGAATTAAAAAGAGCTCAGGAATGAAACAAACCATAAACCAAAAATTATCATTAATGAGGGACAAGATCCAGCCCAGCCGCGTGGCCGGCAGCGAGTCAGTCAAGTGAACTTCGTGATCTCCGTGGAGACCCCCGCGCGCACCCCGGGGGGAAAAGCACTGCCCTGCGCGCTCGGGTGCTCTCCCGGGGAGCACAGCCCGCGCGCTTGGCCCAAAGCGGCCCTGGCCGAGAGCAAAACACCGCGGCCCAGAAGGAAACGCAGCTGCTAAGTTCATCTCACTCGCCGCTCAAAGATGGGAGGCGATCCACGGGGCAAAGCGCCGCGGTTTCAGCCAGCCTTGTGTTGACCATTCCTCTACCGGTGGCCGTCACCGTCTGGCGTGGGATGGTGCCTCCCCTGTGCAGAGCCCGTCCCCCACGGCACGCTCCCGCGAGCGAGAGGAACGGCGCTTTCTCCCGCCGAACAAAAGGGAAACTGAGGCACGGAGGCCAGCACCCGGCTCTCCGAACACGCTGCGAGCTCCCGCTCCCGCAGCCGAGCTGCAGCCTCACCCCCCGGCTCCTGCAACACAGCGAGGAATTGTGCTCGGCTTTCCGGCGTCCTCATCCTCTGCTTCAACCACAAAACCAGCCTTCCTCCCCCCGGCTGCCTCCCCTCCCACGGCCAGCTCATTTCCTGACATTACAAAATTCAGCCCGAACAAAGCCGGAGCGAGGAGCGCGTGGCTCCGGCCGGGGCTGCACCTACCCCTCGCCCCCGAGGAGCCACGCAGAGGGGACACCCCAAAACAGCCGGGGTACAAGCAGCTTTCCAGCCTCCCAAGAGCACCAAACCAGGCTGGGGTCCTGCGGATGGACGAGCCGCAGGGTTTCCCCGCCATCAGGACAGACGGACGAGTCTGCCTCCGTCACCTCCGTGATGGGAGAGCAGCATGGACAAGGGTGGGGGGCTCCAGCTACCCCCTGTTAACCATCTTGTTGCCCCCCCCCAGGACTACCCCCTTTATTTCCCTTAATAAAAAAGAGGGTCCCACGTGGGGACAAGGACACCCACAGAAGCAGCGTCACCTTGCAAGCGCCACGCTCCCAGCCGGGACAAGTGACGGCGCTACCTGTGCTTCCACCTTCTGCCTTACCTCATCCGCCAGCTTGGGGGTCAGGGGCTGCTCCTCTGCAAATGAGCCCCCCCACCGCACCGGGACGCGCTGGGCTGGCGTTAGTGCAAACCCAGGTGATACCGGCAGGGACCGGGGCCGGTGCCGGCTCCGAGGGATGGAGACGTTAGCGTGAGCGGGCCCACCCTTGCACCAAGGGGCTGCACCCGTGCCACGGAAGCCGTCCCCGGTGTTTAATGCAAAGGGTCTCTCGACGGGCACCCAAAACCCCCCGCCTCAGGGTGGGAGCAGCTCTTGCTGGTCTCAGCATCGCAGCGCCTTGCAGGGCTGGTGGCAGAGCACCCACGCTCCCCGCCACCGCCCCGGCGTGGGGACCGGGGACCGCGGGCTGGGCGGGGTGGAGGATGTGTGAACACGTGGGTCAGGTCTGTGCCCGGGGCTGGCTCTGCTCCGGGCAGCCGAACCCCCGCGGGCCCTGGGGCGCTCGCGGCCGGCTCCGCCATCCCACTGGGATGCAACGGGGGACACGCGGCCAAGCAAGACCTCCTACGTCCGTAATGGAGTTGTTCCCCCTCGGTGGGGGACACCAGTAGACAAGTCGGGAGCACCCCAGCGAGCTGCAGGGTCCACACTTGCATCCCACTTGAACCCGGAGCCACGCGCCCGCGGTGCCAGCCCACACACCACCACCACGGGAGAGCCGGTACAGCCATGCCACGCCGCTCACATGGACCCTAGCACCGACAGCAAAAACATCCATGGCTGGTTATTCGCAGCAGCCTACACACCCGGCTCCCAGAGCCGACCGGGCTGTTATGACAGCGACCGTCGGGCAACACCCGACGCCATGCAGCCCTCGGCCGTGTCGCGGTCCCCAGATCGTGGTGACTCATGGCAACGCCTTTGCCGAGCCATTCTGGCAAACCAGCTCTCCCTTCGCCGCGGCGAGGTGGGAAACCCAGAGGGGACAGGATCGGTCTCAGGCTCTTTATTCCAGCAGGCAGCTCTGAGGGAGCCCGCGCACTCCCCTGCGAGGGCCTGATCCCACCCCAGCGCAGGGGCACAACCCGGCGTCACCCGGCTCTGGATCAGGCCCCGAGACGGGGATGAACGGCACGCACAGGGAGACAGTCCGGAGACCACGGTGCGCACAAACGTGAGCTCCCGGGCCCGATCCTCTCCAGCCCCACGGCTCCAGGGTTGCTTCACACCCCGGCCAAGGTGCAGAAGCCACTGCCCTTCGGACCCGGTGGTACATCCAGCACCAGTAAACCCCAGTGAAACCCCCCATTTTGCAGCATTTTGAACTGGTGCAAAGGAGCAAAGCCCCCACCCGCCGGCACTGCCGGCTCCCCGTGTCCATCCACGCACATCCTGTGCCCCGGCGGGTGAGCATCCTGGCACGGCTCCCAGAAACTCCGGATTCCGGGGTCTTTCGAAAGGTCACCATCCGACCCACTGCGGCATGGTGAGACCAAGACCAGGCAAAAGGTTGGGGCCGGGCCGTGCCAGCGGCAGCCCCAGGGGACCCTGTGCAGCCCCCAGGTCTCATCCCCGCGGCACCGCCTGCGTTTCGAAGCCTTTTTGTTTTAAAGAGAGAAACGTTGCCCAGGAAAGGGGAAAAGCATCGCGTTTTCAAAATGCTCTGTTATTTTATAAGCTGGGGGGAAAACAATCACATAGGGGAGGGATGGAGGCAGCAAAGGCAAGTGAATTCCCTTTTCTAAGTGAAAAAAAGAAGGGGAGGAAAAGGGAGAAAGAGAAGACAATCTTTCTGTCCAGCTTTTGGCCAGAAACGCTGAGCAGACGATAAAATTGTTCCTGTTTGAAAACCGAAGCTTCGGTTTCGCCCAGAGACAAACCAAAACGCCTCAGGGCGGGATCTGCCCCCAGAGCAGCAGGACAACCTCCCTGAGGTGGGGGGCACCTCTTGGGACCCCCCGTTTTTTAACTGATGTAGTTGGGCTGGTGCAACCTGCCGTGCAAAGGCGGCGGGGTGGCTGGTGGAGCTGCTCCAACCTGTCCGGAAGGATCCCGGAGGATGCGCAGGGATGGCTCCCGGTGACTACCCTGGGTATCTGCTCAGCTGATGCTTGGCAGCCCCTGTGCCACAGCTGGTTTTTGCTAATACCCCCAAACATATATATATACATATTCCCATATACATATATATATAAACCCCCAAATATATATACCCTTATACATATATCCCCCTAAATATATACAACCCCATACACACCCCCCACACACACCCCTGACTACATCATATAGACATGTAATAGCCCAAAATAAATAATCCCCTTGAGCCGCCGGAGGAAGGGTCTCAGGCAAAACCCATCCTCGCCCTGCGCAGAAGGCTGGAAGACGCTAAATCACTCAAACGAGCTCCCAGCCCCGTTATTAGATCAATCACCAGCCAATTAAGCCGCCGGCGGAGCTCGCCTCGCTACCTCGGCCAAGGAAAGGCTCCCTGCGGCTGGCTCGGCTCGGGGTGCTGGTGTCCCCGGGGTATCCCGCAGGGCCACCGCCGCGGGGACGTCCGAGCAGACGGGGGGAAAGTCGGGGGGAGGAGGGGAGATGGAGGGGGGTAAATCGTCCACTCTGGGGCTCTCCGGGCCGAAGCGGAGCCGAAGGGGCCAAGCGGGAGGCGCAGATTGCGGAGGGGAAGAGCAGCCGACCGCAATCTCTCCTTCCCCTTTTTTCACGTTTCCTCTAGCAACGGGCTCGGGGCCGCAAACATTTGGATGCCAAACCCAAACTTCCCCCGCACCGGGCTCCCAACCCGGCTCGCCGCTCCTCTGCCAGGCACTCGCAGACCCCCACCCCAAACCGGGGCGACCCCAGACCCCAGTTCCCAGGGCTCTGCCACGTCTGTCTTGGGGGGTCCCGGCAACGGCAAGGATCAGCCCCTAGCATTAGCCAAAAAAAGCCCCAAAAATGGACTTTCTCCATTTCTCGAGCCCACGAAACTAAAGCGTCTCAGCCATGGCCTGGCCTCCGGTTTGCACCAGCCACTGGGAACATCCCCAGGGCTTAATCAGACCTGATGAGTCTTTTACGTTTGGGTTTCCTCTGGCTTGCCACCAAGAGGTGGGAAGGGACAAACCGGGAGAGATCCCGCTCCAGGCAGGAGCGCCGGGCAGGACAGGCTGGCGGTTAAACGCAGCAAGAAACCGCGGCTCCCAACCACCCGTCGTGCCGGATCCTGCACCCATCATGCCGCCGGCACAGCGACAGGGGCTGCAGAAAGGGAGACGGGAGGAAGGCGGGTGGGAGCCAGGAGGGAGGAATCCACCTCCAGCAGCACGAGGTGCTCGGCTGCCCGGCACGCCGGTGCAGGCACGAGTGACGGCACAAAAGCGATGGCACAAACCAGCCATACCGAGGACACGTCCACACCATGCAGAAGGTGCGACCACCACCTCTGGTGCTCCTCCAACACCTGTGCAGGGATGGGTGCCCCCACGAAGGGTCCCAGCATGGGCCCCCTCCCCAAATCCAGCCCCTGGAAAGGTGCCGAGCGGCCACACTCCGTCCCGGCCGAGCTGCGCTCCAGGAAAGGTCACGGCGGCCGAGCGCATGGCACAGTCGCCGCCGCAGGTGTTGCGACAGTGGCCACCGGCCCTGCCAGGACTTGGGGGACACGGAGAGGGTGCCGGGGTGCGGGGGGGCGGTGCGCGTGTGCGACCGTTGGAGCCACCGAGTTTCGCTCTCGCCGGCTGAGTTCCCCCTTGGGCGGCGGAGATGCAGAACCGAAACCTCCAGCTGTATGGACGCGGGCGGGCGGGGGCGGCCGGGAGGTGCAGGAGGGCTGGGGACCGGCACGGGTTTCGGAGCAAAGCCACGTACTGCGCCACACCGGCGACCAAGGGATGGTGGGGGGGTCCGGTGGAAGCGTAGGACGAGGGACGGACGCAGGGGTCTCCGCTGGCTCGAGGCACCCACCCTGCTTCTGCCCTCTCTGCACAGCTGGGTCACCCCGTCTCCTTGCACCCAGCACATCTGGCAGGAGCAGAAACACCCCTCGGCGTGTGGGTGCCCACACCTGGGCAGGCTCTGGTTTGCATGTCCCCCCTCCGAGAGCCCGTCCAGGGGTTGACGATGCCGCAGGAGGTCCCCGCGCGTTGGCCGAGCACCGTTCAGCAGGACTGCGACTGCCTGCACAGGGTGGTCCTACAGCCTTGCGGCACCGCCTGCTCCTCCCAGAGCAGGGAAACTGAGGCACAGAGAGAGGAAGCAAAGAGCAGAGCTGGAAACGCAAACATCCCCCTGTCCAAACGCCGATTACCTCCCCCTGAGCAAGCCCCTCGCTTCCCTCCTTGTCCCATCCTGCTCATCCACTGGCACCAGGAGGATCCCGAGCCTAAAACAACCCCAAAACACCCGAGGACATCACGGGGGCTCCCGTGAGCGCCCAGGGATGCCAAGATACGGGTGCCCCATACCCCAAGCACCCAGCTCTCACCCTGGTGACGGAGGCAATGCTTCGGGCCACATTGCCACCTGCTGGCACCGGCCCCGGGGCCCGACGGTGCCAGCTAACCCGGCCGCAGGCGTCTGCACCTTCCCCTATAGAAAGAGAAGCGGCTCTGCAGGTGCTGTGCCGGGCACCGGGCAGGTGACGGGGGTACGGGTACGGGTACGGGTACGGGTACAACCAGCCACTGCCACGTTTGATCGGAGCAGCCGCTGCTTGCTTGCCTTAACGAATTTTATCCGACTTCATGGCAGCCCGGGAAGGCGCAGGTGTGAACCCATCCTGGAGGTGCCAAGAGGGGCTGCGGGTGCCCCCACCCTGCTCGCGTCCCCCGGTACCCGCTGGGGCATCGCGTGAAAGGCCCCAGTGCTGCTCCAGGGATGCAGGAGGCTTTCCAGCAGCAGCAACAGCTACTCCATATTTGCAATTCCAGCTCCTGCCAGCACTTCCAAGGCAGAGGTAAAGCAGAGAAGACACCATCAGCCCCTTTGCCCCCCAGACCCTCCCTAAGCCCCCCTGACTCCCGCACCAACCCCTCCTCTCAGCTGCCGGCTCTCCTCAAGCGCCACGGATCCGATTCTCACTCGTCCTTCAAGCCACGCTCTCCTTTCTGTAGCACGGCGGGGACGGATCCTCTACCGCTGCTTTGCAGCCGCTTCACATCCACGTAAAACCCCACGCAAGGCACGGGGGGGGTGCGGATCTCGACGGCGCGCACGCTGACGTACTCCGGCGATTTATCACCGACGCTCCGCGGCTACTGACCGACGCAATGTCCACGGATGACAAGAGCGGAGCCGGAGGAAAATCAACACCGAGTTTGTTTCTTTGACATACGCGTTGGAACCCATCGACGTCTCTGGAGGGCAGCAGGTCCGGGGGTGCGCCCTGGCAGGGGCGGCGGGTGCAAGGACCAGGCGGGTGATGTTGGAAGGGACCCCATCCGCAATCCCATCCCTGCGTGCCAGGTCATGCATCCGTGCACGCATCCGAGCCAGGCAGGGCTCGCGTGTTTACAACGACGTGGACCCGGGCGAAGGGCTTGTGGACGGCGCCAGGAGTTGCCGTGTGTGTGACCGGCACGGGCGAAGCACTCCGGGTCCCGACAAGCGGGTGCCAGCTCCCCTCGCCCCCCTGTTTGGGAATGACCCCTCCTTGGGCAGGTCCCCAAGGACCCCAAGGGAGTTCGCCCAGGCTGATACAGCGCTTGCCCCCTCCCTGAGCCTGGGAACCCAGCCGGGCTGGGTGCCCCCGTGCCTGCCGGCGTTGAAGCCGGCCGCCGGCACAGCCCCAGCCCTGCGCGGCAGGTCCAAACTCCAGGGCCACCGGGCGAGGTGTGGCAAGCCGGGGCTGCGCGCCAGCATGCGCCGGAGCCGGGCGGGAGGGAGGATGGGAGAAAATCATAATAATTATGAGTAAAGCCCGGGTCCCTCACCGCCGTGCTCTGCCGTCGCCTGAGTCAGCAGCCGCCAGCCCCGGGGACTTTCTGCATCGCCGCAGCCTCCCCGGGCAGCTCGGGCTGCCACGGCGGCTCAGCCCGTCCTCTCCCCATGGAAACCAAACAAACACGTTCACCCAAGTCCAAACGCTCCAGCCCATCCATCTCCCCGCTCTGACAAACAGTGGCAGGTCCAAAGTCACCTCCTGGCTGTGATTAGGTGACACGTTGGGGTGGCACAGGGCTTTCCCGGGGTGGGCTGGGGAAGGGGAGAGGGGCTGCCGGCCGGCCCCCCAAAACCCCGTGCAAACACGATTGTAAATGCAGAGGGAGGAGGTGGGCACCCGCGAGGAAGGGGGAGCAGGCAAAGCGCCGCGTGCCCCTCGCCGCTGTCCCCCACCCCGGCGAATAGGGACCACCGGCCACCGCGCTGGAAAATCCCAGCCCAGCTCCGTGGCCCTTGCTGGAAGCCGCGAGCTTTTTTTCAACCTGTTTATAAGGGCGACTTGCAAACAAGAAAGAAAAAGGCTCTCCTTGTGCGGAGGAGAGATGGCTTTGTGGTCGAACGTGGGAGATTTGCATTTAATTCTGGGTTGTGCTACAGACCCTCCTGTGTATCCCGAGCTAAGCCGGCCACGGCCGGGGCTGCTGCCGCCTTCCCGGCACCCAGCACCTTTCAACAACCCCTCCTCACCTCGCTCCCCCAGCACCCAGCCCGCTGGTGACAGCCACCGACACCAGCACCCACCATCACTTCCTGATGAAATCCCTGCCAGGGGCTGGAAAACCAGCCGGTGCAGCCGCCACCGGAGCAGGAGCCGGAGCTGAAAAGCAAAAAGGGGGTTTGCCCCCGAGCCGGCGTGCAAACCCTGACCCCTCGTGCAAGCCCCGACCCCTCGTGCAAGCCCCTTGGGTCAAAAGGCAAAGCACTGATCCGGTGGCTGAGTGCGGCTCCGCAACGGCTGCAAAACCGGGGTTGCATCCGGAAAAGCGGGAGCCGCATCCCGATGGAACGAGCCTCTGCCACCCGGCAGCCTCCGAAAACCCAGTGGGGGAAAACCCTGGGCCAGAGAATAAAATCAGCCCTGGGGTTACCCATATCTACAAGTTCAAGCCCCAAAATCCCCTGCATCCCCGGTGAATCTCCGCAGGGAGGGCGCCTACTCCCCAAACTTCAGATCCACCTCTTTTTTTAAAAAAAAAAAAAAAAATTAAAATATTTCTCTCCGGCGAGGTGCAGAGAAACACTCGCACATTCGGTGCCGTCGTCAGCAACTCCTACACCGCCCCCCACGTACGCTGCTGCGAGGGGAAAGCAGAAGGGGGATTTTATAGGCACCTACAGAGAAAAAAGATCATCTCTGTGTGATTTGGTTAACCAGTCAACCGAGCGGTACGAATCCGTAGGAAACTGCCCTGCCGCTCCCCGAATGACTCGGTCCCCCGTGGGGCAACGAAACCTCCGCGGCCGGTGCAAGCATCACATCCCGGCACCTCCCTCCGATGGATCCGCCCCGATGACCCTTGGGAAAAATCCCAAATCCCCAATGCAACCCCCAGCAGGAACACTCCGGCATTGGCGAACGTAAAAAAAAAAAAGGGGGTTATCAAGTCTTGCAATCGCCGGAAAAAAAGGTCTTGGTGCTGTAAAAGGGGAGCTGGCAGCAGCGTCGTGGACCTCAGCATCCTCGGTGCTTTTTCCCCTTAAAACCCAGCCCCACAGCCCTGTAATTTAAAGCGAAAATCACAGCCTTCGGATCTAAAAGGGAGGGAAGAGAAACAGCTCTCCGGCCCAGGAGCCAACTCAAACAAACAGAAAGTGGTTTGGGGTTTAATCTCGTGATTTTTTTTTTTTTTTTTTTTTTTTAGCTCGTCTCTCCATTGGAAAGGGAAGATGGGTTCGGCGGCGGGATGCTGCCGGGGAGATACAGCACGTGCGGAGCCCCGTCCGGGAAGGCAACTCGCTCTCCATTCCTGTCCTTTTCGCGCGGATTTATCCCGACTTTCTCACAATTACTGTACAGGGGCAGAGAAACAATAGCAGAGCTTTGGGAAACTTTTCAACTGGGGATTTTGCTGTATTTCTGTCCTTCTTTTACGAAGAGGGGAGTTTTCTATCTTAAAAACCCTCTTTTCGCTTTGAGCTCGTCACTGGTTTGCACGGGAGGGTTCAGAGGCAGAACCCCCCCCAGCCCCAGCGAACCCCCCGTTTGCTTCGCCCCTCCCTTCCTGGGAGAAAAGCGGGGTCCTATTCCTCGCCTGGCTGGGGATCACAGAATCAGAGAATCATTCCGGTCGGAAAAGACCTTGAAGATCATCGAGATGATGCTTTTCCTCCCGCAAAGGGAGCCCCGCTCCCGGGGAGTTCATAAAAATGGGAAGATTTTAAGTGGAAAGGACCACGAACAGTGAGGAATGGGGTTCGGTTTGTTCTCCAGCCCCGGGCAAGACGCAGGACGGGATGCAGCGGAAGGGGAAAACAAGACCCAGCAGCCCAGGAGAAGAGGCAGGAGCCGGTCTGAACCTCTTCGCCGCTCCAGACGGACTCATCCATTCCTCCAAGCAAGAGGAGAGCCGGAGCGGGGAGGAGGCCGACGGATGCCATGCCCAGAGCCCATAAATTACAGCAGGGAAAAGAGTTGCATTTACCCTATTTCTTATCTCCTTGGAAATTGCACCGCTTTCCCAGCTGCAAAGGCAGCTCTGTTCCCAAGAATTTCAGCAAAGCCATGACCTCTTTCCAGGATCGTACAGTATACGGTGGCGGGGAGCCAGGGCTAATTATAGGCACAGGAAAAGGGGAGAGAGGCGTTTGGAAAAGCTCTACCTTCCCAGCGGCGGGGAGCGGGGCGGCACAGCCCCGGCTGAGCCCGGCGGTGGGAGCACCCCAAAGGGCTGCGAAACCCAAGGCAAGGAGAGCGAAGCCCACGGAGCCGACGCTCCCAGCCGTCGCTATCCCCCTTCTCCGGAAGGATAAAAGGCAGCGCACATCACGGCCGCTCCCTGATTCCTACGTGCTCTGGTGCAGAAGGGAAGCCCCACGGCGGGGAGCGGGACCACGCCGCTGCGCCGGCACAGGCCAAGCGTCGGCACGAGCACCGTGCCGGCTGCAGGAATAAACGCGGCGAGAACCGAAGTCGCTCGGTCCTACGCCGGGAATCTGAGCATCTAGGGTTCCCTGCAGAGAGCCCATCTCCGATAGCCAAGCGGTGCCACCAGCCCCTCACCGTGGCCTCGTGCCCCGGCAGCTGCCAAAAAGTGTGACCTGCAGAGATGTTCCGCAACCTGAAGGCAAATAAACGTGCGTTAAACTTTACGCGCCAGCTCTCGAGCCAGCCACGTGCCATTTTAGAGCCTGGTCCGTTTTCGTTTGCTGGGCAATGTCAGAGGAGTCACCTCCCTCCTCCCGACCCCGCCGTATCCGGCACGTAGAAGCGGACGAGGACACGTTAACATACGTGCCTGCGAGACCTTCCAGCAAGGAGGAGGCTGGACAGGAAAGCACTAAAACAGGCAGCAATTTTTTAGCCACCGAGCTCCTCTTCAGAGCCACGTTTCAACACCACAACAAAAACCCAGGGAAGATAAAAATCCCACCTAATTCATTTTTGAGGGAGGGGAGGGGGAAAAAGCCAGGAACCCTCTCGCTTGCCGCAACGGTTTTCATTTTCCACCAAATAAAATTAAGCCTCGACTCCGGCTGCTCGCCTATCCCGCCGTCTGCTCGCTTCCTTGTTTGCCTGCGCATGTGGGAACGTGTGGGTGTGCGGGTTTTGTTTTGCTTTTTGCAATCCCTCTGCAGACCATCTCCTGATGTCTTGCAGAGCGCAGCCTGCAAGGCGAGCGTGCTCAGCCCTGCTCCATCATCCGGGGAGAAGGACTTGCCACCTCTCCGGCTTTCCGCTCGTGCGAGGCCGCTCTCCTCCTCCAAAGCAGCTTCCAAAACCGGGGCTTGCGGGTATCCCGACCCCCCGGGTGCCGCAGAGCTGTTGCCGTCACCCAGTCGCCCCAAGAAGGTCCCTGCACGCGGGGGGAAGGATGTAAAAACTGGGTGCTGCGAAGGCGAGCGCGGCTGTGCCGGGGGAGCCGGCGGCACGGAGCAGCAGGACACCAGCTCCAGCCTCCCAGCGGGAAAGCGGCCGCTCGCTAAGGGAAGGAATCCGCCCGCCGCGCGCCGGGTCCAACCGATGCCCTTTTTAAGGCTCCGGCGGCAGCGGGAAGGGGGTTAAGGGCGCACCGAGCTCGCCCTCCTCCTGGCATGCCGTTCAGGGTCACCTCCCACGAGCTCCCCGGATAACCCCGGTTGAAACCTCGCCCTTGGCACCCGGGGCCACTCCGAAACGCTCCTAAGGAAGACCCAGCCTCGGCGCAAACAAAAACCACCTCTATTTCACATCACACCCCCCGCTCCCCGGCCCCGACACCCCAGATGGGCACATCCAGCAACGGAGGGGAAGATAATCAGAAACGATGTCCCCGCGGTCCACACCAAAGACACCGGGACCGAAGGCGCCCAGCACCCGCTGTCACCCGCTCCTCTTCGAGCGGCCAAAACCGGTGGGAGCGGGAGGGAGCAGCAGGCACCCAGCCCCGCAGAGCGGAGCCCACCTCACCCAGGGAACCCGGCGCTGCCGGCACATCCCGGCGGAGCACGTGGCGCCGGCGGGGACGACACAGCCCCTTCCCGCTCCGGCTCTGCGGGCGATGCCGCCACGCGCGGCTCTAAGCCCTAACGGGATAACAAGCTCACAATGAGATCCTAATGAAGGATTAGCGAAATACAGTTTAAAGAGATTAAGGCTGGGTGCAGCACTGAAACTTTTTTCTTTTTTCTTTTTTTTTTTTTTTTTTGAGAGCCTGGCAGAGGTGAGACCCGGATTTCGGCCCCTGCCAACGCGGAGGGAGCCGGCATCCGTCGCCAGCTCCGGCGACTCGGGATGGTTTTTCCGCCGCAGTCGTGCAAAGAGGGGCCGGGGCTGCAAAAAGGATGGAGGAACACCGAAAAAAAATTGCTCGTGGCGCCTGAAAGCCCTGCCCCAGGCGCTTTAAAAGCGAGCCAGAGGCTTCCTTCATCTCTCCCCTCCCACACCAGTCCCTTCCCATCTGCACCCCAGCTGCGCGCGGCGCGGGGAGCGATGCTCTCGGTCCCGTTCATAATGACTGCTGATGTTATCCGCCCGAGCCGGAGCCTTCCAAGGAGCCCTAGGGAAGCAGGTACTCAACTCTCATTCAGGGAAAGTTATTAATATTAATTTCTTGGCTCTACGCAAACAGAGCAAGAAGTCAGCCCCGGCCTCGAAGAGCTCGGCGCGACTGCCAGCCCCACGCGCTCCGAAAGGTCAGGAGTCTGGTTCGCCCCCAAATCAAACGATGATGTTTTAAAATAGAAAGCAACACATCTGGGATTGCTTTTTGGGTTTTTTTGGCCATTCGTATTTTTCCCGCAACCACAAACACCAGAGACTTTCTCCTCCCAAGAAAGGGCAACGTGACTCGCGCCCCATCACGGGAGTCCAGGAGCTGGGAATTTGCTAAACCAGCCCCAGGACTGGTAACGCCCGGGGGTGAAGGGGCAAGCGAGGCTGGCGCTGAGCGGGCAGGCAGGATTGGGCTCGTCCCTCGGGCAGCGGGGCGACCGTTCGAAGCCCCCCCCCTAATTTCAGCCGTGTTGTCCAAAGCCACGCGACGAAAGGGAGGTGGGGAGGGGATCTGACGAACCTCCCTGTCGAGAGACTACAAAACAAATCAAATGAAGATGTTTGGAGCGGATCCAGATGTTTACTAGTGACGCACACGGAGGTATAAATAATTATCCGGTAGGAATTTTGTTCACAGGCAGCTCTCCCTTATCTAATCAGATCTCAGCGCGACGCGGCCCCGGCCCCCCCCCTTCGCTTAAAAAGTCTTGAGAAAACCAGATGCAAAATAAAAAAAACCTCACTAGGGGCACCAGTTTAATCCCATTAATCACTGGGCGCTCCGACCAGAGCTGCCAGGACTCCGACCTCATCCAGGCACAGCTCAGGGAGGGAGGATTTTTTTTTTCCCGCAGCGGGAGCGCTGGCCGAGGGCCGGATCCTGCGCGAGGGTGCGGAGGGGGGGCCGGGGAGCCGAACCCTCGCACCCAGCCCCGCGTGCGGCACCGGGTGCAGGTAAGGCGGCGTCTGCGGGGACAGGGGCCGGCCACGGCATCGGCCGGATCCCTCCACGCCGGCACGAGGAGCTCACCGGCGGCTCTCGCCTGTAAAAAACCGGCTGCTTAAAATACACTCGTAAACAAAAAACCTCCCTTGTCCGGCCGCGCGTTACCGACCGGCGACTTCAGAGCCCGGCCGCTGCAATTACCCAAAAATAAATGGACCACAAACCCCGAGACGCCAAATGGCAGAGGGGGATGAAGACGGCAGCGAAGGCGTGCTGGCAGCGCCGAGCCCGGCAAGCCGGAGGGACCGCAGCCGCGAGCGACGGTGGCGGCATCACCGAGAAGCCCAAGCCGAAGGGTTCGCACGCGACCAAAAAACAGGTAGAAAAAAGGCTTTAAGAGCCAAAAAAAAAAACCAACCCCACCTGAGCTGAGTTTTCCCGGCCAGTAGCATCGCCTAACCCACCGCCGGTGCCGTGGGAGGCGCCGGCACACCGAGCGGCGCCGGCAGCCCTCGCCCCGCCGCCCCCCCGCCGGCATCGCCGATGGTTTTCCAAAAATCCAACCAAGCCAACCCACCGTAGGCGAGGCCGCAGAGGGTTTCGCAGAGGCCGGAGAGGAGCAGGGTTGGAAACTTACTGTAGAAAATTGGCCGCTCGGCTCTGGCTCCTTGTCCCTACTGGTGGGAAAGTCTATAAATCTCTAATAAAGAAAGAAAAAAAAGAAAAAAAAAAAATCCCCTCCCATTTTATTCCTTCTCTCTCCCCCCCTCCAAAGGATTGCGAAACCGAGAGGGCAGCCGGGGCTTGGATCTGCAGCATTTCTGAGTTCCTACGGAGTCTGGGCTCCCTGCCACCAGCAACAGCGGCTCTGGGGGTGTGGAAAAAGGGAGGGAAAAAAAAAAAGAAGAAGAAGAGGAGAAAAAAAAAATTAGGGAAAAAAAAAAAAAGAGTCCTGTTTATTTTGGGGGATGAGAGAGAAAACTTGCAACGCACAAACCGGGGGGGGCTGGGAACGCAGCTCTGGCATTCCTGCAGGCACCGCGCGCCGTGTAATAGAAACGACTTTTGGTTCAAAAGCCTGGATTTTGGGTGGGAATACCGAGCTCGCAGAGGATGCTCTTTGCCGGGGTGCACACAGGCGACGAGCGATCTCCTATACAGGGAGCGCAGCACCTCCCGGGGCGGCCGGAGCCACCCCGGGGAGCACCCATGGGTGCTAACGGCGGCTCTGCCCTGCCGCGTCCCCCCGGTCACGGTGAGAGGAATTACCAAAGACAGGCTGGAAGAAAAGCCTGCTCCAGCCGTGACCCAGATTCCCCTCCAGCCTGATCCCTCGCTGAAGTCATAATCCTTGGAGGGCTTCTGGTCCTCTTTTTTTTTTTTTTTAAATACATCCCTGCGCGTTGCCATGGCGACGAGGGTGATGCTATAATTTCAGCATTATAGACTTCAGCGCGAGAACGGGAAGGAGAAGAAGGTTGAAATATGGACGAGCTGCGCTGGTAATGTAGTTAGGGAAAAAGAATTTAAAAAAAGAAAGAAACGACCGAGGCGGCACCGCGGTTTCGTTAGCGGACGCTGGAGGAGCGGGGCTGACCCGCAGCTGCGGGGACGCAGGGGACGGGGGGTCAGCTCCTGCCCCCGGGCCAGGGTACCCGCTCTCGGGCATCCTTCGGGCAGCAGCTTCCCCGGGGGATGGACGCTCCAGACCCCGCGGGGTTTTGGAGGATGCGGACTGCCGCCCCGCCAGGACGAGGTGCCAAGTCCTACGCTCCCAGGCGGCCCCGGCAGCACCCGAGGCAGCTCCGAGCAGGAACACCCTATTTCGGGGCGGCCTTAGCTCTGCCCACCACGGCTCAGCACCCGGCAGGCGGCAAAACCAATCAACTTTGCGAAAGACGCAGCTCCGAAAGAGCTACCCAACCCTTTTTTTACCTTTATTTTCCACCACCTTTCTTTTCCACCTTGCTCTGCCCACGTCAGGTCCCGGTGGCATCCCGTCACCGACGGGATGCGGGAGTCCCCGAGCTCCTGGCCGGCTCCCGACGGGAGAAAAACCCACCGTCGCTCCGTGTTTCTGCAAGGCCATGAGATACCTCTGGGTGCTCTTAGCGTCACGCTATCATGGTTCGGCCCCGAAGAGCCCCTGCGCTGGCGTCAGCGAGTTTTCAGGCGGGAAGGCGACCTGTGACACCACAGGAGGGATGATCCGGGACCTGAGCCGGAGCCCCGAGGGCTTCAGCCGCCCCAAATCCCAGGAGCCTCAAGCTTTCCTGCAGCACAGGAAGAGGAAAATTGCACGAGCAGAACTAAACCAGTTTTAACCGCGTTTCCATCCCCGCCCCGTGCCCCTTCCTGCCCCATCGCCGGGCACTGAACCGGCACCCGCCGTGGCGAAAAATTTCCGAAAGACGCACAAACAAAAATAAGATGGTGCACAAACATCTCTGCCTAAACGCAGCCCAACGGCCCGTGACCCCCCACCACGAGGGAGACGAGCTGCCAGCGGGCTCACGGCGTCCCAAAGGAAGCCAGAAAGCCCCGGGGGACACCTCGCCCCACGCCACGCTCACCCACGCGCCCTTCCAGCGCGCGGCTGCAAGCGGGGAGGTGAGAAAAGGGCGCTCCGGTCCGGTGCACGGCACCTGGCACAGCATCCAGCGCCGCTCCAGCCGCGCAGCCTGCACCCCTCGGCTTCTCTCTCTACGAGGCGCGAGAAAGACTCCGATGGCAAAACCCGGGCGGCCGGCGTCGGGAGGCACGTGGAAATCATCATCATCGGTCCCGTGCCGCAGCCAGGGTGCCTGGACGGAGCTCGGAAAGGCAGCTTAAAGCGGGGATCCTGGGAGTGGGGCATGATGCTGGGACAAAAGGGTCTCCCGAGTTTATAAATGCTTGGGAAAAAAAAAAAAATCGCAGCGCATCATCGCAAAAATGGGAAATCCAGGAGTGGGGCAGCGGGTGCTGCACACCGTGGGAGCCCACGCCGGGGCTCGCAGCGCTCCTCGGTGCAACGTCCCATCTCTACCAGGCTGGGACCAGACCTTCGGAAAAGCTTGTATAACCTCAGGGGGGGGGAAAAAAAAAACCTAAACAAAAAGATACCGAGCGTTTCGTTTCAGTTCCCAAAGGGAAGCCAAACCCCCAAACCACCAACCTTAGCGTCCGACCTGGCAGCCCTTGAGCCGTCAGGGTTGCTTTTAGCAGTGCCCCCGAGCTCCATATTTAGCCTCAAAGGTATTTATCTTTGAGAAGCTAAAAACAAAGCTGCATTTGCATAACAAAACCACCCCGGTTTGCTCGGTACATGTGTAGCATGGCGGGGAGAAGGCATGCAAAGCAGCCTCCCTCCCTCGCCAAGCAGAAGGCGCTGAAGGTCACCCGAGCGGATGCTGAGCTCGCGGTGGCTGGTCCTCTCCGCTGGAAAGGACAAGGCAAGAACATCTTCCCTTACGGGAAGCCTCTTCCCGACCTTCCCGCTTACATCCCATCCAGCTGGAGCAGCCCTCTCCGGCGCAAAGGCGGGCGTGAAATCCTGCTTGCTAAAGCACACGCTCGCGTCTGGCCTTAAACCTCAAAGATCAGAGGGCAAGGGACAGGTTTTTTCCCAAACTCTCTTGATTTGCAACCAGAGCCGGTCTCACCGTATCCTCTCCTGGGTGGCAGCGGCCGGCCGGAGCGAGGACACGCGGCTTTGTCCCCGCCGCGGGAGCAGCGTCCGCGGGGGAGCGGGGCGGCGAGGAACCCGACCCTTGGCAGGGTGCAGCGAGGTGCTGCGGTTCAGCCGGGCGCGGTGAGCCCTGCGCCAGTCGCGCTCCTTCGGAGGAGGGAGAGGTCGGCCCGAAGGCGGCTGCCACGAGCGACTCCAGGAGCGCCCAGGACCTCACCCCGCCGGGATCCCCACCCTCCCGCGGGGGCAGGCAGAAGATACGGCAGCTCCGCGCTCAGCCGTCCAACAACGCCGGGTCGGCACCCGCTGCCGCGCCGTGCCCGAGGCTCAACCCGGCACCTACGTCATTGTTTTGGGACAAAGTCCCTTCGCGAACCGGCGCCACCCAACTCCCCATCTCCTCCTTATCTCGCACCGGCGCACACCGCCGCCGCGCCGCTACCGAAACCCCTTTCGCCCCACTGCCCCCACAGCTCGATTAAAAGCTCAACCGGACTGAAAACCAAAGGGGGAATCGCACCGAACCCCAAAAAGCTCCGGCGCGCCCAACGCCGTCCCAAAAGACAGATGCTCGCCTCTCCCCCCTGCAATAAAACGCCAGCTCTGGGGAGAGGATTGATGGAGGGAGCAAGAAGCAGCATACCAGCCACCAGCTGCCGCGGGAAGAGGCTTGGCTGCCTTCGCCACCAGCATCCTGCTCCAACCATTTGTTCTGCTTCTATTTTAGAAAGCGATGGGGCTACGCGGCTCCCAACCTCCCCACCGCCGAGCGAGGCGACAGATTTCTGCAAAGAGGTAGCGCCGACTCCGCTCCCCATCTTGGCAGCGGCATCCGCGCGGGGCCGGGGATATTTTTGAACGAGCGAGTCGAGAGGTGCTAGTTTTCCCGGCGGCTCGTTGCCGGCGCGTGGGAAGGACGGCCGTGCCGAGTCAGGGAAGGTTGGGGATGGATCCGTGATTGATCCCCGTGCCTGAAACCCAGGAGATGGGGCATCGAGTCCTCGTAAGCCGCGCAGAGCGAGACGTCCAGCGGCGCATCGAGCTCTCTGGGAAAGCATCACCCAAGAGAAGAGGCTGGAGAGCAGCCTGGCTCCTGCTGCGCCCCAACCCCGAGCCCTTCCCGGGGGACCCCCGAGCCCCCCACGCCGGTCCACACGCTCGGAGGAGCGCCCGGCATGCGCACGCTGCTCGTGCGATCCCAAGCGCTGCTCCTCATCGGAATACCAGACTGAAAACCGCCCCGAGCCCCCGTCTGAGCGAGCCCTGCCTTCCCCCAACTCTTCCACCCCGGTTCCCAGTTATCGGAATAAATTTGCCGCTATCACCAGGTTTTCTTAAGGGCAGAGACGCATCTCCAGGGAGCACGTGGCTTATCCCCAGGGATAACCGCGCCTGGAGGGACCTCCTCACCTCCGCCACGACCTCCCCAGTGGTGTGAGCCCCGGAGTTGATGCTTGGTGCCGCACACAAACACTTTCCTTTCTCCCATGGTTTTTCCAGCAAGTTCTCAGCCGGTCCGAGCGCCACACGCCGGGCTCTGCACCCGGCCAGCTGGCACTGCCAAAGTCAAAACTCCCTTCGGCACAATTTTAAAGGGCAAAATTGCCCCCCCTGAGCTGCCGGGGAGGGAGAGGGTGCCGGCTGGCAGAGCCAGACTCCGGCGACGCCGGGTTTTTAACCAGCCGTGGGTTCTTCAGCCACTCCAACTCACCACCGCCTCGACCAGCCAAGCGGCACCAGGGTCCCCTCCCGGCCAAGGTGACGCAGAGCCCAGCGATGCCGCGGGTGCCGCAGGACACCCCACCCCGGGGACAGCCGCGGTCCCCAACCGCTTGCCTTCAGGCAAGACGGGTTGTTCCCCCCAAGGCTGAAAGCTCGCTCGCACGCCGGCGGGAAGCCCGCAGGTACCAGCTCCGCGGGGGCATTTATCACGATATTTAGACAACGCACGACAGCTCAGACCCCACCTACGGTTACGCAAACACACAGCCCCTCTCCGCCTCCGAACCGCCGCAAGATCGGTAAAAAAACCACTCATTGCTTTGCAGCCGCCAGCTTTGCGGAAGGTCCTCTCCCGCGGATGCCACCACGGACCGGGAGCACCCACGCCTGGAGCCCGATCCTGGCCATTCCCCGCCGCAGCCCCTAATTGCGCTGGTTTATCTCCTGCGGGACAGGGCGGTCTCGGTGACTGCACTGGTGAAAAAAAAAAGTCTGGCCAGTCAAAATAACTTGTCTACATTTTTTTTTTCTTTTTTTTTCTTCCCTGTCAGTGGAAACTCCTGCTACGGCACCATGTCTCAAGGTTACTGCTTGGGGTGGGGGAGGATTTCAGGTTTTACAACCGAAAAATTCCAGACAGAAACGCAGAAACGTTGCCAGATTTTTTACTAAACAGAAGTCCTTCGTCCAATTTATTTAACTTTTTTTTTTTTTTAAGCTTGATGCAGCCGGTTTTAAGCAAACCCCGTTTTTTCCGCCCCCAAAATTTTAACCGCTTTGATAGAAAACCGTCGCTGACGCCGTGAACATTTTCCATCCTCCATTTCTTTTTTTGAGGAAAACCAAACAAAACAAATCTGACCCCACATATTTTCCCCACCTGCATGACATGGGATGTGTTCCTGGGTACTTGTTTCTGCGGCGCCTAGCAGTTTTTCCCTGAAGCCTTCCAATAATTGGAAAGGAAAAATTCTCTTTTAAAAAAATAAATAAATAAATAAAAATGTTTCATCTTCAAAATAAGAAAAAAAAAAAAAAAGATGCTTTCCAAAGGGATGGAGAAAAGTCACATTGTTCCAAAAGGCACTTTCATTTAAAAAGGAAGATGAAAACTTTCAACCAGGGCTATTTATAACCGCCGCTTATATCCATCAATAACACCTTCCCCCCCGCAAGCTCCGCTGCATCCTCCCGGGCAGGTAACACGCTCCCGACAGCCCCCAGCACCCTGCCGCGGGGTGCAGGATCCGGCCTCGCAGGCGACACAAGTAATCCCCCCCATATTGCAGGAGGAGGAGGAGGAGGAGGAATCCCTTTGCTACCTTCCCCGTGGAGCCTACAAGAGGTGACCCCTTTGCAGCCCCGGGGTGGGCTCGGGTCGGGGACGTGGCCCCGCGGGGGGGCTCTGCCTCCCAAATCTCTTCACTATTCTTTTTTGGGCTGGGGGGGAAAAAAAAAAAAAAAGAAAGAAAAATGAAAAAAATTTGGGAGCCGCAGCTTTGTCCTGCCTCCTTCCCAAAAAAAGGCCGATGCGGCAGCAGTGCTGCAGCGGGAGGTCGCCTTTCCCTGTGGCACCCGGTCCCCCACCCGCTCCCCGAGCATCCCGGCTGGGGGGCGATGGGAGGCACCTCCTCCTGGAAGCGGTTTTGGGTTTGCGCCGGACGCTTGCTGGAAGCTGTTTGAAGTTCTGGAAAGAAAAACGATTCCTCCTCCTCTTCCTCCCTGCCCAGAAATAGGTCATTTAATTACCACCTTTCCAACCCCAAAACAACACTGACTCAAGGCAGGAGGTGGGAGCGCTTCAACCCCGCGCCGGCTCATGCCCAGCAGCAGCCCCAAGACGCCGCGGCACGGCTTTGACCTTGAGACGTTCGCGCCGGCAGGACCCGGGCGTCGGGGCAACGTCGGCGTGGACGGCAAGGACTCGGCCGCTCAGCGAAAGCAAGGAGGGTCGGCGACGCGGGTGCTGCTGAGCCCCTCCACGCACAGCCACCGGCCACGGCCGCGCGCCGGCTCCGGGAAAACCAACGGCTTAATTGCATGTTGTGAAATAATACGTGTCCTGCTCGGCACGGAGCGAAACGTGCGGCCCCGGCGCGGTCCGGTCCGGCTGCTTCGGGACGGGACACCGCGGTGGCTCCTGGGTGGTGGCCGGAGCCTGACACATCCCAGCGCGGGCATCATCCTGCCCTACCAGCTCGCCCTCACCGCGCGCACCGAGGCACCCGCCCCGGCACCGCTCCTGCCGATTCGGGCTTCGCTTTCGGCAGGCCAGGGAGCAGCGGCACCACCTGCGCATTCCCGCAGGGACTTAAAAGCCCCATGGGGCACCGCGGCGGCACCCGGCATCGGGAATGGGCCCCGGTGCCGGCATCGTGAATGGGCCCCGGTGCCGGCATCCCAGCGCTCAACCGCAGCCGGGACATCTGACTGCGACCGGACCCCTCCAGGTGACAGGGACCCCGGCAGCGAGGAGCTCCGACACCACGGCACGCACCTCGTCTCATCCATACCTACCGCCCCGCTTTTATATAGGGGAAGAGGCTCACCTATAGCTCGGGAGAGAGCGGCCGGGGAATTGGGGAGCAGGCGCTGCACCCCGCCAGCCTCGGCGCGAACCATGCGGAAACACACCGAGCTTCCCCAAAAACCTCTCCCCGCGCAGCTCAGAGGCCCCACTCCCCCCATCCTTTTAGCCAGCGTTTAAGAGAAAGCCAACGCGCAGCACACCCCCCCCAAAATAAATCCCTCCGAATTGATTTCCCGCGTATTTAACCAAGTCCTCGCTCCACGCGGGCTCTTTTTTTTTATATATATATTATTTTTTTAAAGGATCAAGCCCTTGTCCGTTTTTCAAGCGGCGGGGAGCTACAGCGGGGAGACCCCAGGAGCGAGGGAAAAGGAAAAATTATAGAAAAGCCACAAGGAAACCAAACTGGAGCGCGAGATGAAAAGCGACAGATCTGTGGAGGTAGAGCTGCTGGCAGGCAGACGGCTAGATCCATCTTGAAAGCAAAAGCAAACTGCTGCTCAAACAAGGCAGAGGGAAAAACCTAGAGGTCTTCCGGCACTGCCGAAGCTCCCATCAAACAAAATGATTAACAAATTTCAGCTTTTTATTGAAAGCGGCTCTAATTAGAGGGGAAAAAAAGGAAAGAGAAATTAAAATTAAAAAAAACCAACCCTGAGAGGGGCATGGGATGGTAAAGTAATAAATACCGTCTCGGGGAGGTGAGAGGCGGATGCATCCCGTAGTCCTGCCGAGCGAGCGCGGCCGGGGGCACCCAGCTCCCACCCTGCGGCGCCCGGCACGGCCGTGGGTTCCCACACCTCCCCTCCCTCCCCAACCTTCCTCCTCCTCCTCCTCCCTGCTCTGACTCACTTGCTTTTTGCTCACCGCGTCTGGCTCCGCGGCAGAGCCGTACCTTCCCGGGGGCAGGAGTGTCATCTGCGATAGAGTCACCTCTGAACTCCGGACGGCTCAGCCTCTAGGAACTGCCAAAATAGCTCTAAAAATACGAAAGAGTCCCCGGCCCGAGGAGCTCGCCCTCCGAACAGATGGGACGGCTACGGGGCGAGGCAGAGGGGATATTTTTAGCTCTGGTTGCAGATGGGGAAGTCCGGCACGGTGTCTGCACGGCAGCCCCCGTCGCTGCCCGCGCTAACTCGCCACGGCCCCGCTCCGGCCACCTCCGCGTGCGCTCCCAGGCGTTAACGGGATTTAACGGGATGCTGCCTGCTCACTTCCCAAGCCTCCGGCACCGCCTGGCCGTGGCCCGCTCGCACCGTCGCGGCTCTGGATGGCATCTCCACCGGCACCAGGCTGCCAGGGGCAGCCGGCGGGGCGGCAGCGGTCCGGTGAAGCGGGGACGACGCCGGCGACGCACGTGCCTTTCCCCTCCGTTCCCAAACGAGCCAGCAAAACGGCCGCGGCCCTGCAATCCCTCGCGGCGGGGGGGACGCCATGCGGCATCCCATGGCGGGTCTCTCCCGGCACGCTCCGAGCGATGCCGGCCTGACCCTGGGAAGCGCCCTGGCTTGGAAAAAAAGAGGGAAAAGCGATTTCTGCCCCTTACCACTGATGCTTTTTTAGGTTTAAATGACTCGCCCGGGGTCACAGTGGCAGAGCCCGTAACTGAGCCCTCCCCTTCTGGTCAAAGCCCTCCGGCTCCTTCGGGATGAGCCGGGCGGCATCACCCCCCCACCCTGGCTTTCATCCTTCCTCCGGGAGCGCGAGCCGGGGCCTGCACCAGGATCGACACCTCCCTGCCAGGCAGCTGCCGGCGGCGGCTCCCGGCACACGCCAGCACCGCGGCAGCTGGGTCCCGCTCCCGTACTTTTCGTCCGACACTTTCGGCTTTGTTCTCCTTCGCACAAAGCCGCCGTTACGCTGCCCTGGCAGCACGGAGGGACCTCGAAGTGGATGTGGTTTATGACCATATTTAGGCTCCTTTACGTTGCCAGAGTCGCAGTAAAGGGCTGCGGCACTAAATGAGAATCAGACCCCACTTGTTTCACTTGGCAGCCTGGGAAAAATCCACCCCGGGCGACTCCGGCACCGTCCGTGCCTCCACCCTGCCCGCTCGGGGACAGGATAAAATAGCAACAGCCCTTTCCAGCTCCACGGTTGCACTTCCCAAGCGGAGCTGAGAGCCCCACACCAGCGAGGAGGGGGGGAATTAAACACATTAAACACCACCCCCCCTCCCAAGAGCAACACCGAAGCGTGGGGAAGCAAAGGGACTTGCCCAAGGTCACCCGCTGACAAAGCCGGCACTTCCCAAGGTCCCCGGAGCCCCCCAGCAGGACCGAGCACATGCGGCGACGCCACCGCCCGGCACGAGGAGCGGCGGGGGGGGTGGGTTGGGACAGGAGTGGAAGCGCCGAGCCACCAGACGCGGGAGCTAATGCCCCTTCGACAGCAGCACAGTTAAATCCCCGCCGTGGCGGAGGCGACGGCGCTTTTCCACCGCGCTGGCAGCACCGGCGAAACCCGAGCGGCGGCCCCCGTCGCTTCGGGGACATCGGCCACCTGCTCCGAGCCGAGCGCAAGTGCGGATGCCTCAGCCTGGCAAAGCCACGACAACTGCAGGGGCTGAAGGGCAAGGTGGGGGGGGAGGAAAGGAGAAGCCATGAGGCCCATCCGGAGGTCCGTGACCTTCAGGAGCCGCCGGGCAGCAATCCCGAGGGCAGGGCAGGCAGCTCACTTTGAGCTCCCAAGGGACACGGCCAGTCCCAGCGCTCCCCAAGCCGGGGCCGGCAGCACCGAATCGGCCCAGGGAAGGAAAGAAAATACCCAGAATAAACCTTACCTACACCCAAAACGGGCAACCCCTCGCCTGGATGAGGGGACGCGGCTGCCGCAGCGTCCCCGTCGCGCCGAGGCCGGCACAGCCCCGTCCCCTGTCCTGGGACAGCGATTTAAGAGCACCCACCTCGGCGGAGCGACACCAGCCCGAAAATCCACGTGGGGCCACGCACTACGGGAGAAGAGGCTTTGGAGGGGCAGGATCGGGCCTTCCCCGGCTTGGGGGGGCACAGGCAGGGGTGCCGTGCCGAAGCGCTGCCCCGGGAGGAGGGTGCCGGGGGGATTTGCACCGGCGGTGAACCGGCGTCTGCCTCGCTGCCTGCAGGTGGGGGGGGGCAGGTCGCCGGCCAAAAATGCGTGGCAGGTCCCGAGAGCTGGGGAGGACGGGGGGGATGACACCCCAGCTCGCGGCCGTGGGGAGCCGTGGGGTGCCAGGGGGCTGCCGGGGCGCGGAGGGAAGAGCCGCCTGCGTGCGCACACGCGTGTGTCTCGTTGGGTGTGCGCAAGGTGGGGGGGGGGGGGGGAGAAAATAAATAAAAAAATAAAATCCAATAACAAAGCCAAGGGGGAAGGAGATAAGCTGCTGGCGGACGGGCGTTACGGATGCTAAACAGCACCCAGATGCCAGGACGCCCTGTCCACCGCATCCCTCCCCCGGCATCGCAGGGCCCCTCGCCGCCAAGCCGAGGGAAAAATCGCCCAGTGTCCCGGGGAGGCCGCGGTGGCGATACCGGGTGGGGGGTGTGGGTTTTGCCCCCCCCCCCCCCACCACGGCACCTCGCTCCGGCCGCTGTCAAATGGCAGCCGCGGCGCTGTGTCCCCAGTGCCACTGCCACCGGGGCCGGAGGAACAAACAATCACAGCTGTCAGCTCCGGTGCCGGCACCCGGCCAAGTCGTCGAAGCTCCAGGACTCGATTTATCTCCGGCTCTCCAAAAAAGCTGCTCTTGCCAATCAAACCACAGCCCCGCCACCGGCACCCCGAACCTCGCTGGCGGCACCCTCCCCCGGGGGTGCCCCCCACAGCACCCTTAGCATCACCCCAAGCCCCAGTGGGACCCCCCCAAAAGCTGTTGGGCCCCACATCTCCCTCCCTCCTCCAAGGCCGCTCTGGGGTGGCCACGGCCGGGCTCGGGGACTGTCACCAAGGGGTCCCACGGGGATTCAACCCCCGCCCCGCAGTGGGGTGAGCACCCCCCCACCCCATCAGCAGCACCCACCCGTGGGTGGGTGTCCCCCCCCCCCACGCCGCCCCTCTCACCTCTCCCCCGCAGCGCTCAGGCCGAGGCGACGCTTCTTCCCCTTCCTCCCTCTCCCTCCTTCACCTCTGCACCATTTTGGTGACGGTTTGTTTTGAAGCGGTGGAGGGGGGGGGGGGGGGGGAAGGATGTGCTCTCCGCCCCCCCCCCGCGCTGCGCGCCCCGCGCTCCGCCGCCCATCCCCGCCGCCTCGGGGCGGCACCGCGCAGCGCGGGGGGGGGGGGGTACCACAGGGCCCCCCCCTGAAACACACACAGACAGAGCTCATGGCGCGGGGGGGGGGGGGGGGCGTTCTCGGAAGTAACGCCAGAACGGGGGGGGGGGGAGGAAAATAAATAAAAAATAAAAAATCAGCATTCAACCCAACGCCAAAGCAAAGGAGCCATGGGAGGGAGGAAGGCGCGGGAGAAGGACGCGGACCCACCTCTAGCGCGGCGCGGAGCACAGCCGCCTCCCGGGGCTGCGGCGGAGCCGGCGGGGAGCGACCATCGCCGGGGCCGGCCCAGCCCAGCGTCAGGACGCGGCGCGGCGCAGGGCGCGGGCGGCGGCGCGGGCAGCCAATGGCCGCGGCGGCGCGGAGGAAGCGGAGCGGGGCCGGGGGCAGAGCCGGGGCCGCGGGGCGGGGGGGGCAGAACGAGGGGGGGGGGGGGGGGGCGGGGGAGGTGCCGCGCCCCACTCGCGGCGGTGCGCCCCCGCGGCGGCAGAGACGTGGGGGGCCCCGTGTGCGGTGGGGTGATGGGGGGGGGGGTGTCCCGAGCTCCCGTGGGGGGGGGACACGGGGCGCAGGGCAGTGGGGTCGGTGGGGTTCGAGTGTCGCCGTCCCGGCCCCGAACCCCGGGGTCGGTGTTGGTGTGTCTCCCCAAAAGCCGCGCTGGGGCACGTTAGTCACCCTGAACCCCGGGGTCGGTCTTGGTGCATCTCCCCAAAAGCCACACCGGGGCACATTAGTCGCCCCGAACCCCGGGGTCGGTGTTGGTGTGTCTCCCCAAAAGCCGCGCTGGGGCACATTGGTCGCCCCAAACCCCAGGGTCAGTCTTGGTGCATCTCCCCAAAAGCCACACCGGGGCACATTAGTCACCCTGAACCCTGGGGTCGGTCTTGGTGCATCTCCCCAAAAGCCACACCGGGGCACGTTAGTTGCCCCAAACCCCGGGGTCAGTCTTGGCGCGTCTCCCCAAAAGCCGCGCCGGCGCACATTAGTCACCCCGAACCCCGGGGTCGGTCTTGGTGTGTCTCCCCAAAAGCCACACCGGGGCACGTTAGTCACCCTGAACCCCAGGGTCGGTCTTGGTGCGTCTCCCCATAAGCCGCGCCAGGGCACATTGGTCGCCCCAAACCCCAGGGTCGGTCTTGGTGTGTCTCCCCAAAAGCCGCGCCGGGGCACATTAGTTGCCCCAAACCCCAGGGTCGGTCTTGGTGCGTCTCCCCAAAAGCTGCGCCGGGGCACATTAGTCACCCCGAACCCTGGGGTCGGTCTCGGTGCGTCTCCCCAAAAGCCGCACCGGGGCACGTTAGTCGCCCCAAACCCTGGGGTCGGTCTTGCTGCATCTCCCCAAAAGCCACGCTGGGGCATGTTAGTCACCCCTCGCCCCGGTGAAAGGGCCGGGTCTGCAGTAGGGGTGCCGGATCTGGCCCTCAGAAGTGGCAAAGGGTCCCGGTTCAGCGTCCAGCACCAGCACAGATCCCTCATGGGCACAACGTGGCCCGGTGTGCCCCGGTACGAGCCGCCTCACGCCACGGGGCCGCTCTCGCCTCCTGCATCTCCAAGGCGTGGGGCTCCCGCGGGATATCGGGGCGAAGCCAGCCCTTCCCCAGCCCTTCCCCGCAGCACCAAGTCCTTCAGGCCGGGAACATGTGGCCGAGTGCACACGCACCACCGGCACCGACCGGCCGCGGCAAAGGGCTTCCTGCGCTCCTTGGCTGCGGGGCCGCAATGCTCAGGCCCAGCTCCAAGCCGGGGCCTTGTGTTCCCTCTCCTCCAGCTCCTCCGGTAGCTTCAACCCGGATAAATTGCTCTGTGGTCACCCTCAAATCCAACCTGTTGAACAATGACTCCCACTGCAACACTCGCCCCGCGCCAGGACTGTTTGGGGCCATGGATTGGGGCAGGACTTGGATTTTTAGGGAGTTGGGGACCTGCTGCCGGCCCTGTCTTACCGCCTTGGCTGGTGCCGCGCACCCGCAGCGTCGGGGCAGCGCTGGCGGCGGGTGCCGGCGGCCTCGGGGCTGGGGATGCGGATGGGGCCGGTGGCTGGAAGGACGCGGACCTCCCACCTGCACCCCTGGGTCTGCACCGATGGGCATGGCAGGCGCTGGTTCTCCCGGCGGATGGGCTCTCCTGCCGCCGAGCGCTGGCCGGAGAAGTGCCGTATGGCACGGCTGGGGCTCGGCGTGGGCTCAGCGTGGGGCACCTTTCCTCTCCCAGGGACACACGTGGCACGGCGGGCCTGGGCGGGCTCCCACGTGCCACAGAAAGCAGCAAAAATAAAAATCAAGCTGGCGGGGGACTGCGCCCGGCGGAAGCAAGCTCGTGCCAGGGGTCAGAGCCTCCACCGGAGATGTTTCACGGGTCCCCCCGACCGGCGGACATGCAGCCCACCTTCCCATAGAGGCGGTGTGGAGCCGGCACGAGTCCGGCGTGGAGCCGGCATGAGTCTGGCAGGAGCCTGGTGCCCCGGAAGACGGGGACGCCGAGTGACGACTGTGTCACGCACAAGGCCGCTGTCCCAGTACAAGGGGGCTGGGGACTGGTGACAAGGATGTCCCAGCCCCGTTGGGTCGCATCCAGCTGGAGCACTGAGACTACGGGTGCTCCCAGCATCCCTGGAGCACAAAAACAGCCGCGGGAGAGTTGTTGGCGATGGGGGAGCAGAGCCAACCATTGCATTTTTACCAAGACCATGCCTGTGACCGGTGACCGTCACCCGTCTCACAGCGGCACGCGGTCCCCCTGCGCCGGCCTCCTGGCTCCCGCGCGGCACAAGGTGCTGCACAAACCCAAAAAACCCCAATTACCTCCCCAAAAGGCCTGGGGTGATTTGGGATTCTGGAGCTGGGGGTGTGCTCCCGTTGGCGCCGTTCATCACGGCCGGCTCTTCCTCGAGCCCCATCCCGGACCGGGAGCGCAGGAAGAGGTTCCCCGATGCCGGTGACTCAGCCGAGGGGGACGTTTTGCAACACGCCGGGCGTGGGAGGAGGCTCCCGGTGCGTGGAAAGTAGGCGGCGAATTATCCGAGGTGTGTGGTGAGCGCGCGGCTCGGAGAGGTTCGCGGGCGGGGAGCAAACGCTGCAGGGAAAGCCGGGGGGACGAGCGGACCTACAGCCCGGAGCTGGGGAAGGGGGTCCCGCTCCGGGGCTCCCCGGGAGACAGCGGATGCTCGGGGCCGGCGTGGCGGCACGACCGCAGCCGGCCGCTCCGGGATGGGTTTTCTCGGGGTCTGGTGCCTGCACCCCGCGCCGGAGCGTGGCCCCTGCACCCTTCCCCGCATTAATCTGGGACAAACCAAGCAAAGACACAAATCTCTCCGTTAGGGCGAGAGATAAGACGCACTCGACGGAGAGGCCGGATCCGACCCCGAGCATCACCGGTGGCACGGGCACCTCCGCCGTCGTCACCCCTCTGACTCAGTGACACAGTTTCCCGCTGGCTCCTTCCCCCATCACGATAACGTGTTTCTAGTGGACTTTTCAGTGTGTTTGGCTTTTGGGGGCTGTTTGTTGTCAGTTAGTTATTTTATTATATTTATTGTTAGAAATAGGGCTATTTTTAGCACCCTGTTGGTTTAGATAGAGATGGGATTAGTCATCTCACCAAGAGCTCTTTCCAGTCTCTCCTCAAGGATTCTCTGGGGTTTGTTTTCCAATCAACTGAGCTCATGTATCCAAAGAAATAAAAAATAAAAATAGTCATAATAACACGCAGCAGCCGAGCTCCGGTGCCTCTCCGTGAGCTACGGGGTGGAAACAAGGGAAGGATCCAACCCAGGATATTTATGAGACGAAGACGAGAACATTACTATGAACCTCAAAGTATTTTGGAAAGTCAGTTTGAGCTGGGTTTTTTTGGGTTGGTTTTGTTTTTTTTTTTTCTCTTGGGAACCAAATGCTGAGTAACTCCCTTCCCACACCAGGCTGATGGCTCCGTACAGCTGGTACGCAGCCTCTTGACAGTGGAAATTGCTTTCCCTTGCCCTATGCCAGCGGGTAGGAGGCAGGACTCCTGGGTCTTCCAAGATATGCAGCCACCTACACCCTCAGGCTATTAAAAAAAAAAAACCAAAAAAACCCACCCAAAAACCTAAAGTGGCAAAAACATTTGCTCCTTTCCTGCACGGAGCGCAGGGACGGCGGGAGAGGAGCCGGTTGAGGGCTGGTTTCGAAGCCAAGGGGCCGAGAGCAGCATCCCGTGCCGCGGAGCGGCATCTCTACCCTCCTCGCCGCCACTTTCGGTCTCTCTCTGCCGCCGTTCCTCCCTCCCAGCCGAGCGGGAGCAGAGCTCCCACGCTGGTTTTGGGGAGCCCAGTTTGGCTCTTAAAATGGTCGGAGTCAGATGCGGCGAGGAATCAATGTCCGCGGCTCATCTCATCGCTCGCTGGCGTGGAAGTGCCGCCGCCGGCTCGTCCCCCGGCAATGCCGGCGCCCTTGGGATGCCGGAGAGCTTAAAGCGAGGGAAGGGGATGTGGGTCTCCTGCCAGCCCCACGTCAGCTGGACCCTGACCCAGGGGGTGGGTGGCAATGCCCTCGACGGGGGCACAGCCCACCTTTGGGGACGGGGGGGACAAACACCGAGCGGGGAGAGGAGCCGGAGCCACGCAGCGAGATGCGCTCACCGGGTCACTCCAGGCTCTCCAGCCCCGAGCCGAGGGACAGCCCCGGTGACCCCCCGGGGTCCCTGCCAGCCCCTGCTCCCTGTGGCACCCACGACCCTCCCGCCCGCGGGGCGACGCGCCCAGGGCACGCTGCGGCGCAGAGGCTGGCACACTCACCGCACACCCGACCCGCGGGGAGGACGAGGGTGGCACACGTGCGGTGACGAGGCGGGGGGGCCGGGGGGGGGGCCATGCGAGCGGGGAGGAAGCGTCGCCTTCACGTGGCCTACCCCGGCCCCCCCACGCCACCCACCCCGGCACGGGCGCGCTGGAGGCGGATTATTTGCCCTCGCAGCTGGCGGAGGCCCCAGTGTTTGCTGGGGGGGGGGACACACACACACACACACGCGTCGCTGGGAGCGAAGCCGCCGGCGATGCTCCCAGGGGACCCTGCAAGGCTGGGTGGCGGGTCCCTCCTGTCCCGGCCGTGTACCCCCGCCGGCCCCACGGCCCCCCGCTCCCTACAAACGGGCCCTTCCTCCCTGCCCCCCCTTCCTCTCCAAGTCTAAATTCTCCCACAGCGTCCATTGACGTCCTGCCTGCGTCACCGTCTCCAGCACAACCAGACAGCACGTGGGAGAGGCAGGTTTAAAGCGGCAGGGCCCTGCGAGGGCTCCAGCTGCGCGCCCCAGCAGCGGGAGGGGGGCACAGGAGCCCTGCGGGTGGGGGGGCTGCCCCCCCAGACCCCGCTCTAACCCCCCCCCCCAAATTGCACCGAGGCCCTGGTGCAGCCGGGAGGGGTTTCCCGTTGTCACCCCAGGGTGAAGCCGAGGCGGGGGGGAGCAGCGTAGGTTGGGGTGAGATGAGGCGTCTCTCCCGTAGCAAGGCTTGCGCGGGAGCGTGAAAACATTTCGCTTCCAGGTCCGTGCCCACATCCTCCCTTCCTCCCCGCCGTTCTCCAAACCCACCCCAAATGTGGACCAGAAGCGCTGGCGGCCAGGGAAGGCAGCTTGCGTTAGACGTGCAAGCTCACCGACCCGGCTCCAAAAGCCAGAGCCAGACTCCCGGTGTTTTTTTCCCGGCTGCCCGGTCCCGGGCCACTCCTTGTGCCTTGACATCTGGGCTTTGCCTGTGCCCAAAGTAAGGTCTGGGTCCTCAGGGCTGCGAACAGCGTTTGCACGCAGGGAAAGCGCAAGAACCTCTGCGAGGGTGTGGGGCGCAGCGAGTTTGGCAAGGGCTCAGGCGTGGGGTGCAGCGAGTTTTGCAAGGGCTCAGGTGCCTTTCCTGAAGCTCGCTCATCGTTTCTACTCCTGGATATTGTCTTACAGCTGCAGCGCTGCAGGACCTCAACTTACCCGTGACTCAGGGCTTCGGGGTGCGTTGGGAGAGCAACCCCCCCAGCCCCGAACCAGCCCGGCTTCCTCTCTGTGTCCACACTGCAACCCTGGGGGCTATTTTTGTCCCTTCCCTTCTATTTATTGTGCCAAAGCCGTGTGCGGTTGGAGAACGCTGTGGTGTTTGCTTTATGATTGCTTCCTTCCCGCCCATAACCTTTTGCCTTAAAATGGGATTCGCCCTGATCCTGCACCCAAGGCCGGGAAGCCTGGGCAGCGTGCCACCGGCGCTGGCACCACAAGGCTCTTGGGGGACAGAGATTCCTGGCTCTGACCCTGATTTTGATGCAAAGCTGAGTGCAAATGTGCTGCCCTTCAGCTCCCCAGGCACTTTTCCCAGGGCACAAACTCACAGCCCCAAACCTCCTCCCCTCAGCCCCAAACCTCCCCCCCTCAGCCCCTGCTCGGTGCCGCCGGCAGCGCCCGCACCGCCGCGCTCGCAGCCAGACGCGGCTCTGCTTTCGAAGGCAGACAGATGGGTGAGTGGGAACCATCGCGGCGAGCCCTCAAACAGAAGCCACCAGGAGAGAGGGAGAAAAAAATTAAAAAAAAAGAAAAAAAAGCAAGTTGCAGAAGGCAGCCACCACCCTCAGCGTCCTGCCCGAAGTCCCACAGACCGTCTGCGGCCGAGAGAGGAACTGAGTCAGGGCCACCCCTTCGCGGGGGCCAGGCAGCGGCAGCCCTGCGCCAGCGTCCCCGAGGCCAGCACCGGACCCGCCGCAGGGACGGCTCATTCTCATCCTCTCCGACACCGCGCTCGGGGCGCCGAGGCAAAGGGAGGGTGACCCCCTCCTGAGCCGGGCTACCGGGGCTGGCCGGAGGCTTGGACCAGCCTGGAGATCACCGGGCCACTGGCCTTGATAAATCGGGGCGGGTAGGACCACACGGTTGTCCCAAAGCATCGGCCGAGCCTTGGCCCGGCCACCGGTCAGGGCCGTTTGCCAGCACCCCCAGCATGCCGCTGCCTTCACCCCTCTGCGGTATGGCGCGGCGTGGGATCTGGACGCCACGGCTTCGGCTCCCGGGGGTGACCGCCGGGGCCAAGCCCTGGTGGGATATGTCCAAAAGCTTCTGCAGGCAGCAAACCCGGCTGGGGCTCAGCTCAGCCCGTGCTGGCGGCAACTTCGCCAGTCTGCATGGGAGGTTTCCAACTGGGACAGCAGCAGTACCTGGGGCAGAGCGGGCACAGCGAGAGCATCCCCCGGCTCCCGCTGCTGGGGCTTTTATCAGCAAGGGAGACGTCTTTTAGCACCCCCGAGGGTTAAGCCCAGCACGCAGCTTATCAGCTAACCGAGGCTGTGAAAACTGTCTATCTGGGAAGAAAACCACTGCGGAGCATCTTGCAATTTCAAATTAACTAGATCTCTCCTTTTTCTTCCAAAGCAGAAATCTGCAGCTCTGCTCTCCCTTTTCTGGTGCACGCGGTGGCTGCAGCAGCCGGCGGGGTAGAGCTTCAGCAGGTTCCCCAAGCCGGTGCGTATCCTTCGTGTGTAGGAGTAGCTGCTGATTGGGAGCAGCCCAATCTCAAGGAACTCCCAAAAGTTACAAGCCTTAACGTCTTGCTGAATCAGAGCGCGAGATCCAGAGCAGCTCCATGCTCTGCAGCCTGGAGAAAGCAAAGATCTGGGTTTCTGCAGCCAGGGTCTTTTTGCTCTACATGACAACCTCCATTCCCCTCCTGCAACCCTCCTTGAGACGCTATCTGCAATTCCTGCACGCACGCCTGCCCCTAATGAAAGGGCCCAGCACCTTCCCCATCGCCCAGCCAGTTAAACCTGCACAAACTGAGCCCAGCGCACACAAAAAAACCTCTCCTGGGTGAGGTCCTTATCACCCGTGAGTCAAAGCAGCCTCCCAGCCGTGGGTCCGACCCATCTCAGCGCTGCCGAGCTGCGATGTGGATGGGAGGTGCCGCGGGGCTCTGCACGGCGGCTTCGGCTGCGTGCGACCGCGAAAAAAGGCTGGAGCCCTCCCAGCCGTGGCCCTCGGGAGCGTGACACCCTGCAAGGCAGCGGCCAGGCTGCCCTCGCCGCTGCTCACTTGATCCCATCTCCTCCCCGCCTAATCCGCGCTCCCCTCCCGGTATCCTCTGCTCCACTTTAATGCCAAACGTTGGCCGGCAGCCACTCGGCTCCAGAGGACGCCTTTTTTCCCGGTTATGCAACGCGTGGCTGAGCTGTTTGCCTTTCGCTGCGAGGGAGTTTTGGGAGGCTGAGCCGGGAACCCCGTCTGGGGAGCGGGCAGGTCCTGGGGTGCCCCAAATGGGGACCGAGAGGCAGTAACGCCCTGCCCCTGGCCGGGGCTGCTACCCATTCCTAATCCCTTCCCTTTCTCCTCTTTCCAGGCATCCCGGCGCTCCCACGGGGTCCAGCCCTGCTCCCTTTCCCCGGGGGCTCCTCCACACTGCAAGAAGAGCTTGCTGCAAGCTCGCGGCGCGCCCGGCGCAGCACCTCGCCTAACCCTGCCGTCTCACAGCCGGAATAATTAACGACACTCTGAGTGGCGGTTGCAGCCCCGTTTGGCATCTCCGTGCCCTGGGACCACTGGCACCAAGTCCCATTTTGCTTCTCCCCATGGGACAGAGAGGCATAAGCCCCCCTCAAAGGGACAGCATGGCACGGGTCCCTGCACCCCAAGGGGCCGAGCCCCCCCAGCAGCCCTCTCCCGCGAGCAGGGGCTCCAGCAGCACCTTCACCTTCCAGGTGATGGGCTTATCTGCTCCACCGCAGACCTGCTTTCATGCTGGAGAGCTTTGAAGATAAGCGAGGGCTTGGGAGAGCGGGTATTTAAGGCTCAGGCTGCCGCGTCTGGGCACGCTATTCCTCGGCTGCCATACGCGGCGGCATCCGAACCACGGGCTGGGTGGTCGACTGTGCCACCGGCTTATTTTTGGGGTAGAGCTGGGGTGCCTGCTGCCGGGGAGCGGAGTGGAGGAGAAGCCTCCAAGCTATGCCGGGGTACCCAAATGGATCCCTTCCCCACTGCAGCCTGGGACCCCCAGCCGAGGCTGCCGTACCCTTCCGAAACCCACCACCACATAAAAAGCTGCCAGAGAGCCTCGTCGGGGGAAGAAAACTTCCCCAAGCCCGGCTCCTTTGGAGGACAACCCGGCCACGCGCCGCCGGACCCTTGCTCCCGCAACCCAGCACCTCCCCGCGCCCGGCCGGTGCCCACCGAGTCGTCGGGGGGAAGGTTGGGACACAGAGGACATTGTGTTCCCTGCTCTCCCCTTAAATTATCCTGCCACATATAGTAGATCTCGGTGCTATTTTTAGGTCTTGCTTGTTTAATTATTGAGAAAGATTTTGAAGGATCTCTTGAAGGCGAGGAGACGAGCACCCGCGGGTGCTCACCAGATTTCTCCTCCCGCCGCTGGCGACGGAGGCTGCTCAGCCCTGAAGCACCGGGCAGAGAGCGGGGCCGTAACCGCCAACATCCCCTTTTGCCGCACAAATCCTCCGACACCATCGTTCGCCTGCGGGGATGGCCGTGGGGATGGGGAGAGCGGGGCTGGGCTTTGAAACCGGTGGGTGAGCAACCCCTCAGCCGTAACCCCAGCAATAACCGCACGAGGAAAGCGGCGCAGGGGCTGAAACCAGGGACAAAGCCGGTCCCCAGAACGACACTTTGCCGGCGCAAGGGACCATGTGCACGAGCCGTCGGAGCCGGGAAACGCTGGCTCCCAGCTAGCAAGAACCGGCGCGATCCCAGCGCCGGCTTCCACCAGGAATGGATGTGGCCCAGAATTCACCATTTTTATTTTTAACTAAAATGGTCACTTTTCTTGCTGAAAAATGACCTGATTCTCAGCTTGCCGAGTGGAATCGCAACGGCAGGAGATTTATTTTTTTTTTCAAACTGGTTCCTTTCATGGTTCCACTTACAAAAAGCCAAAGAGAGGATGGCCTTTATTTGAGATGAAAGGGTTATGGTCAACATGAAGTCTGCTGAGATTTCAGCAAAATAATACATAATGAAGTAAGAGCCAGATACTCAACTGGCATCAACTGCCGGGGCTTTATTAGCTTCAGTTTTGCAACACCTATTCCTACCTGGCCCAGGGACTTCAAGGAAAAGACTGATTTACCCCAGCTGCTGGGCGGGCTCAGCCAGCCGGGATTAACTTCCACCAGCTGAGGATATGGGCTGTTCAGGGTATCTGCGATCTGTCCGTGTTTCCCAAAGAAACAAGATCTATAGATAGATATCTAGATAGTCGTGTATTTGTCTGTTCATCCTCTCCCTCTCAACCATATTGGGTACAAAGGTAAAGATACTAATTTTAATAGTGCAGATACTAAGGTGCTACATAACGATCCTCTACGAGAAACCCCACGGTCGCCCCGGGGAAGGACGGCGGGGTGACCCCGACTCAGCCACGCCGGAGGGTGGGTGCCCCAAGGCGGGAGGCACCTTCGGAGCCAACCCCACAAACCCTCCTCCTTCACCTGCACCCGGCCCCCGGTCGTGCACCCGCTCTGCCTCTCCCCAGGGAGGTCACCCAGTGATGCCACGCTGCCAGGATGCTCCAAAAACCAGCCCAAACTAACTGCTGTAACTAAGGGCGGTGTGACGAAGCCGGGCTGGAGCGCTTGGGGTGAGCATCCCCAGGCAGAGCCGCTCCCGGCGCTGGAGCCGGGCTGAGCTGCTCCGGCAAGCGCAGGCGGGGGGGCGAGTTGTCAGCCCCTGCTCCTTAACACCCTGACAAGCTTATAACTATTTCATTTGTTACACTGTGAACCTTTTTAAATTAATGAACATAAGGTTGTCACGGTTGCTGTGGCGACGACACGTTGCCGGGGTAACGGCAGCGATGCAGAGCCTGCGGAGTGTAATCAGGGGTCAGGCTAACGATGGAGCCAGGATGCATGTGGAGGCTGCGGGAAGGGGCAGCCAGCCCCGGTGCTCCCACCAGCCCGCTGCCCCCCGCGCTCCTCTCCGACCCCCAAAACCAGCACCGAGGGATGGGAAAAACCCCACTGCAGCCCTTCCCCGCCACTGCCGCCCTGACCCCCGGGAGCAAAACTGCCTTGACGCCCTCCATGCCGGCACAGCCCAAGGATGCACGTGCTCCGAGCGAGCCCCACCCCATTAACAGGGCAGACGGCCGACTCGCAGACCCCATCCCACGGTCACACCGCCTCCCCTTTCCATCCTTCCCGTCCCCCGGGGGTCTGTCCGGGTCTCCGGCTCCCCACCCCACAGCGCGGGTCCGCCCAGACCAAGGGTGACCAAACAGATGTGGCCGTGGGGCAAAACTGTACCTCCAGGTCCCCTCCCAAAGGGACACGAGGACAAGGGGGTGGTTTGCAGGCGGTTTGGGAGCAGCTCGCCCTGCCTCGCTCTTCTCCGGGCACGGGCTGGGACGCTCCGTCCCACCGCCACAGCCCTACCGCGGCATCTCCCCACCCTGGGCGTTCGAAGGCTGCGCCTGATCCAGAGCGGCGGCGATTTCGCAGCCACAAAACTCTTTAAAGGCATTTATTTCCCCCGCCCGAGCAAGGCACTGGCAAAGGGCGGGGAGGGAGGGGGCAACTGAACACCTCTGCAAAAAAACTCACTGAAATTCGGGGCAGGAAAACGCCTTTGCGGGCTTCCAAGTCCAAGCAAAAGGACCTCTCGCCCCTCTCGCTCCCCAGGGTGCAGCTCGGCGGCCCCACGCACGCGGTGCTGCAGAGGTGCCGCCGTGCACGTGGCACCCACGTCCAGGGAGCTCACGCAGCGCGGACCCAGCTGGGTGCCAAGCCCACTGGGACGGCGGTGGCTCAGGGTCCGGCCGGCCCCGGGGAAGGCAAAGCCCTGCCGGGGTGCGGAGGGAGTCTCTCGGCCCCCACGGAATTCGGCAAAGCGATGGGGTGAAGCCTGAGCGGCTGGGACCACGGGAGTGGGGTGCAGGATGGGAACCGTCCCCTCCCCAGCGCAGGGTGCGGTGGCCGCCCTCCGCTCGGGGCGAGGCGGCCAGCCCTTCTCTGCGGCTGACATCTCCCCGAGACCAAAACCGGAGGGTGTGAGCGGGAGAAAAATGGGGTGGGGAAGGCAAGTTTCGGGGCTGGGGATTTCTCTGCCTCCTGGGAAAGGAGGTCTGGACTCATCCCAGGGCCATCAGCACGGAGGAGGGTGGCTCTGTCCCCAGCAGCCCTCACCGACCCCCCCCAAGGACCCTGCAGCATCGCAGGGCTGCGGATGCGCTTTTCCCCCAGCCCTTCCAGGGTACCAACGGCCCAACCTCTGTTGGCACCCAGAGACCCCGCTGAGCCCTACGGACAGGAAAACGGGTGGCTGGTATGAACCGCAAACACCAACTCCCTCTCCAGCCCTGACATGCACAATGTAAAGCAAAATATGTATGAGAAATATATTTTTTATGTGTATATATATAACATTTGTAGGGGTTTTTTATATAGATATATTCCAAAAACCTCCCCAAAACCAGCTGAAACCCATTTTCTTATCTAGCTTTTGAAGGCAACTTTGTGCTGGGCTGCTGGAAGGAGGAATGACCCATCGCGGGTGAGCACCGACATTCCACCCTTTGGGGCTTGTGATGCAGCTCGGAGCACGGCTGCCGAGGACGCACGCGTCCCCGAGCCCGACTCTTTGTGCTGAGGTTTCATAAGCGCACACGTGCACGATGCCGTACCGCAGAAGAGCTTTCAGAACCCTTCCAGCTCTACCGCCTGTCAGGGAAATGTCTAAATATTTCTGTTTTCCCCAAATACATTTTTCATCAGAATTGGAAAGGGGGAAAAAAATAAAAAAAACAAAATTATGAAAACACTGAAATCCATATTAGGGTTTGAACAAAAACAGTGTCTCATGATTAGGAGGGGGATGCACCCTCAGGCCCCCCCAGGGATGGATCCGCACGCGCCTCTCGGGGCTTTGCTGGGGTGTAGCGCACCATAACGCCCTGTTTCCATCCTATTGATGGGAGGTGGAGCACGTGGAGTCCCAGGGGGACGATCTGCCGTGCTATCTCCTGAGGATATCCACCGCCAGCGAAGAAACAGTGACCCGAGCGGAGCCCGGCTCTACTTGTGTCCCAGATAACGCTGTCACCCCACAGAAACCAGGCTTGTCCCGGCAAGCTCCGCAGAGAGGCCAAAGGGTGAAGGAGATATGTCAGAGCCTCCCTCCCGCTGTTAAAAGCGGGACTGTGACGCCCGGGAGGGACGAGTGTCCAGGAGACCTTCCCCGGCTCTGCTCTCCATCACTCGCAATCAGCCGCCGGGAGCTGTGGCAAAACCTCACAAGTGCAAATCAGGAGGAGGGGGGAAAAAAAGAAGTAAATTAAAAATGAAAAAAATAAAATAAACTTAAAAATTTTAAAAATCTCCATGAGCTGCAAGGGTGCTTGGGTTAACTTGGGACTTGTTTTCCAGCACATCGCCTTCGAGGCTGGATGGTTTGCAGTGGGGAACGGCACGGAAGCCGGTTTCCCCGCAGCCCGGTGTGACCGGAGCGGCTGGGGCTGAGCCCCATCGCTGCGAGGCCGCGGCGCGGCAGCACCCAAGGGCTGAGCATCGCTCTGGGTCGCTGCTCGTGGGGTCCCTCGCTCCCACTCCAGCCGTCCCGTCACCCAACGTTGCCACCTCTCCCAGGGGTTGGGGGGGCTCCGCGAGTCCCCTGACTGAGCTTGGCAAGGCGACCGACGCTTATCTTTCCAAGAGGGTCATTTCCAGAGGCCAAAATATGACCCGGCAGCTAAACTGCAGCTTCCCCTTCCAGCAGCACCAGAGTCAGCATCATGTGCCTCGGGTGATGCTGTGCTCCCTCCCTCCGCTTTCCTTTTTTATGTGCAAGAATTTAAAAAAAAAAAAAAAGACAAGGAAGGAAAGAAAACCACGAGGCGCCTGGCCTCGCTGAGCCCTGCAAATTCAAGCCAGGGCCAGCTTCAGAGAGGAAAAGACCAGCAAAATCTGCTCCAGCAGCAGTCAAGGCTAATTAAATAGCAAATGCATCCGTTCCCAAAGGATTCGGCACTTTCTAGCTGCAGCTGCCGCTGACCTGCGGCGCGACCTTGGGCTGCAGCCAACCGTTGTTACCTCTCTCACGGTGGCTCAGCACCCCAAAACCCGGGGAAAAGCTTGCTGCTGCGGGTACGCCGCTTGGCACGACCCTCTGCGTGCTCCCCTCGGCTCTGCCGGGGACCGCTGGGTGCCACGGGGCGCGTCCCGGGGGCTGCTCGTCCCCTGCCAGGCTCCCTTCCTGCTGGTTCCCCTGCCCTAAAGTCAAAGTCACTCGTGCAGAAAGCACCTCCCGGCTCCGAACATCTCCGGGCACGAGGGACTAATCCCGTTTTACAGATTAAGGCAGCATCTCGCCACGTGACGGCTTGGAAATAGCGCCCAAGTCCCTTCCCCGCTCCGACCCACGGCCATCCCGACTGCTCCCTCGCCGGGGGCCAGCACCCCCGTTTTATTGCGTTAGCCCTAATCCCAGCATTTCCTTCCTCCCATTCCCCAGGCGCAGCGCTCGGCTTCTCCTGTTCAAGCCCAGGGACGACCTGCCACCTCCCTCCCCACTCCCTCTTTCCCAGCACCCGGCCTCTCCCTGCCAGCGCCGGGCACCCGCTGCGCACCCACCTCCGCTCCCTAATCCCCCCTGATCCTCATTTCTGCCTCCGCGTTCGAAAGCCCTTATCGAGCTCCCTTGTCTGACTCGGGAGCAGAGATAACTCGCTATCTCCCACCCCAATCTCTTCCATAGTCTATTTTCTTCCTGCCCAGAGTTGATTTCCCTCACCTAATTGCCCGGAAAGCTCTTTTCCCTTCCTCTAATCAGTCTGGAGCAGACTTTCTCTAGATAATTGTGCCGAGACCTGATCACCCTTCTCATCTCCATCTCTCCAACACTCCCATTTCTTCACTAAACTCATCTGCTGGAGCTGCGTTCCTTGGTCTAATTATTTCAAGGCTCCGTTGGGTTACTTAATTGCTTGCTCGTCTGGTGCCCGTATCTGAAAGCTCCCAGAGCATCTGGGACGGGACTCAGGTCGGAGTTAGCCTGGTATAAGTGCGTTTTCAGCGAATAAACCTGCTCCAGGTGTGCGACGGTGCGAGCCCAGAGCAAAACCTGCTTTAAAAAAATAAATTCTCCCAAAAGAAAAACCTCGCTGCTTCCCTTGGTCAGAGGAGCAGCAGCCTGGAGATGCTTCGCTGCATCCCACGCCGCGTTGCACGGGGCTCACGCCAGCCACAGCCGACGATAAACCCACCTTTAGGCCAGGCGGCGAATTTACCCGTGCTAACGTCAAGCTGAAATAACCCGTTAAACCCAGCCCGGTGCCCCAGGTCCCCACAGCCCTTGGAGGATCCAGCTGGGACCGTTCTCCTCCCGTCCCATCCCTGCAGCCCCACGGCAGGAGCCGTCGGGGCGGTTGGTTTTACCGGCTCCGCTCCCCTAGTCTCGTTATCGCCCAGCCTCCTCCTCTTTCCCAGGCTAATTGATCCACTGTTTTGTTTTCTTATCAAATTGCTCTCGGCCTCTGATGCTCCTTTAATCAATTCGCAGCCCTGTCTGTACCCAGGACCGCTGGGAGACCTTTCCTCGCGGCCACCGCTGCATCTAATCACTCGGGGACTTTACCTAATTGGTGTAAAACCCGATTTCTCTCTCTAATCGCTCCGAGGCCCTGATTCACTTATCTAATCGCTCCAAAGCCCAGGCCTTGCACACCTCTTCTGCAGCTCCGGCATATCGTCCTCCGGAGGTTTTTCCGCCCCCCCCGCAGGTGCCTGGGCTCTCTTGACTCCCTAATCCCTCGGCTGCTTCATCTCTTTAACTAATCCAGCCGAGATTTGGCACCCGTGCTCGGCTGCTCCCCTAACCCACTGCCGGGAGGAGCAAACCCACCGCGGAGCGATTTTCTCCATCTTCCGCCCCCCCCGCGGCAAAGCGCAAACCTGCCGCGCTTGGGTTTTTGCCCGCTCCTCCCCTCCGCCTTGGGAAGGGCGACGCACGTCCCCAGCACCCGGTCCCCTCGGGGTGCGATGGCCACCCCGGTGACGAAGGCGCAGGTGTGTCTCGCAGCCCCCCCTCCACCCCACCCAAGGGTCACCCCCCTGCCAGAGGAATCTCCCCTCTCTGCCGGGACGGGGTGCGCCGGCTCAACCAGTTCCCACTCTGCTGCACCCACTGGGCTGGGCACGGGGAGGGGACAGTGATGGGACGGAGGCGATCGGCACCCCGCGGTTTGCCTCCTCGCGGGAAAGGGGGTTTGCACCGCCGCTCCCGTGGCGTCCGGCTGCATCGGCCCTTGTACCGAAAGGGACCCGATGTCGCCTTCGCCGGCCGGAGCCCTTTCTTTCCTCCTGGTGAGTCACGTCCGCTGATTCAAGCAAAAGATGTTGATGGGGGAAAACATTCACGAGCGCCAGCCTGGAAGGATCCCAAGGCTGAGGACAGGGTGGCAGGAACGGAGCAGAGGGGAGACTGATTTTTTTTCCCTCCCCGGAGTTTCAATGGAGAGCGAGTCCTGTCCCAGGGTGCCACTCGCCGAGCCCCGGAGCACACAGCCTGGTGGGACGGGCGGAGGGGCCAGGAGTGCCCAAATCCTCCCTCCCTGCTCCAGCAAGCCCTCACGCTCTCCCCTCAGACCTTCCCTGACCTCCCACCTGTTGCTCCGGTCCCCTCCGACCGGCGGTTTGAGCCCCGGAGCTCATTCTTTCCCCTGGAGCATCCGTGCTGAGCCAAACCTTCCCTTTCCCGTGGCCGGTGGGGCCACGGCCCCTGGTCCACGCTGGCTCAGCGGCACAAGGTCGCTCCTGCCTCGCCCTCGGCAGGAGCCGTGCGGGGTGACTCACGGCTGGCTCCCGTTTCTGCTCAGCCCCACGCGGGGAGTTTTTTGGGGTGGAAAGCACTGCCCCCCCCCCGCCCCATCCTGGGAGTCGGAGGCGGCTTCAAGTCCCAGCTCCGTCCTCTTACAGCTTCAGTTTTCCTTGGTCCGGAGGCTTGGGCTGATGCTGCACCCAGAGATGCTGTGATGGGAACCGTACGCCGAGGAGGGGATGGGGCCACGCAGGGCTGGGAGCAAAGGCAATGGGATCTGGGTCTCACCTGGTAGCTCCAGCAAGGATGCAAGAGAGCTGGGGCCCGATCCTTGCTCTCTGTCTCCATTTGGAAGAGGGAACAGGGCAGTGAATCTCTGTGCTTTGGGATTTTTCAGACCCTCATCAGAGCAAAGTGGTGTTTTCCGCACCCCCACAGCCCCCGAGGTTTTTATTCCCGCCCCGAGACGGCTCCAGGTGCCACCGAAGTCCCCCCTGCTCCCAGGGTGGGAAGATGCAGCGGGAGGCAGGCGGATACCCAGCCCCTTCCCGGGTCCCTGCCCTCCGCGCGGGGCCGGGAGCACGTTCCCAGAACCGAGCAGTGGGAATTTGGTGTGTTTATTTGCAATCCAGCGCTGACCCCGGGACTGGAAGGAGAATGAGTCAGCTTCCAGTTCAGGGCAGGATTCCTCATCAGGCCTCTCCTTTCAGTTAAAACAAGCGCCATTTGGAGATGCGGCAATTAAATCATTTAATTAAATTGGCACTTCTGACCAGCGACAGGCTGCAGCCTTTCCACACTGACACGCCTCGTGCAAAACGGGATGGAAAGCAACAGAGCCCCCAAACCATTGGCTTGCAGGAATAACTTGCAAGCACTGGGGTCTGCAGGCTCCGGGAGGACCAGGTCTCCGAGGAGCTCGGTTCTCCAGCCCCAAAGAGTTAACCGGCATCTCCGGTGCTGCTTTGGCTGCACAGAGCGGTTCCTGGCCCCCAGGGGCAAAGCCTTCACCCACCCCCTGATTGCTCTGCCCTGGGGATGCTGCGGGGCACACAGCTCCTGTTCTGATGGATGTCAGCCCTCGCACAGCTCCCCGGAGCTGCGGGAGGGAGCGAGGGACTCTGGGAGCATCGCCATCCTCCCCGAGCCCGCTCTCGGCCCCTCTCCCCTCCTCTGCCCTGGTCACCCCAGCCCCAACCCACCCCCCGGGAGCCTGGCTCCATCCCTCGCTGCCTGCGCAGGCGGCAGCCACCTCCGCCCCGCGCTGGAGACAAAGCTACAGGAGGTAGAAAGCAATTTAACCCTGCCTGCGTTAGGCCACGGTTTGGTGCACTGATATAAGAGGAACGACGCCTGTCCCGGATGGATACGGCTGCACCCACCCACGGCATCACCCGACGCAGCCCCTCCTGCGAGCTGGGCAGGGGGCTGCACAGCAGCAGCCACCCCCCCAAGGTTCCTGCTGGTGTGCTCCCTTTCTTCGGGACAAGAAGGAAGGGGATGAGCCCAGACACTCCCCGGGGCACCCCAGGGAACAGCCGGGCCGGTGAGGGTAACCCATCAGACCTTTAAGCCCCGTTTCTTTGCTCATCTCAGATCCGGGTCCCTCCCGCCGTGGCCCAGGGGTGCGAAGTAAGCGCCCGCCCCAGGCTCACCCAGGAGGGCAGCGGCTGAGCTGGGCGCGAACGTCACCCCATCAATCCCCCCCGTCCCAAAGCTCCCCATCCCCACTGGGTGCTGCTACCGGGATGGCAGCTTCGCCCTGCCGAGCCGAGCCCCGGCTCCTCGCCACGGAGCGCTGGTACCCGCGATGCTACAGCCTGGCATCTCTTCCCGAGGTTGCCAAAGCAACCGCAGAAACACAACAAACAGCAACAACACGCAGCAGACAGTCGGCAAACATTCCCCTCTTATTTTCTCCCCAGTTCGGTTTGTGCTTTTTTTCCCCCTCTCCCACGAGGAAGCTGCTACCATCGGAAGGGAACAACAATATTATTCCTAAGCGCACGAAGCCTGCGCCATCCCAGCGGGAGCCGTGTTGCAAAGCTCCCGGCACTGCCGGGAAGGTGGCTGCTTCTGGGGAGGAGCCCGGCAAACCCGTGCTGAACCCCGAGTCCGACACGGGCAGGCTGGAGCCGCTCACCTACCTCCTCGGTGCTGCAGGCGAGGTCTTTGTGCGCTGAGTAATCGGTGCTGTGTCGAAGCCAGGTTGGCCAAGTAAGGTGAATCCTTCCTCCTGGGCAGCCGCGCTGCTTTCCCGGGATCTTGGGATGTCCTGACCCCAGCGCTGGGATGCACCCGCTATGGCCCAGCCCCGCCGACTTTTACATCAGCCTCTATCCAACAGTGTGTTTTGGGGGGGGTCCGGGACTCAGCACCCTTTTGCGCAGGGCAGGGAGCACATCAGCATCCTCAGGGCTGAAGCAGGAGCAGGCAGAGGATGCAGACACAGCCGGGTGCTCCCATGGAGGGGCCCCGGGTGCACGGACACCCTGGGGCTCGCCGAGGCAGCGCCGCAGCCCGAAACCCCGCAGCCGCGTTAGCGAGGGATTAGCGGGCGCAGCGTGGGGCGCGGGCTTTCAAAACGGGATTAGCATCGCTGCGGCACGTGACGCCGGGGGAGAGCAGCTCTCCGGGAGCGCTGCCTTCGAGCCAGCCTGCCCAGCACCCAAGCACCCCCAGCACCCGCTCCACCGGGCCAGGCAGCCCCCGAGCTGGCGGCATCAGGACTCTCGGCAGCAGCTTTCTGAGCCCAATTTAACAACTTCTCATCTTTTTTGGGTTTGGGGGTTCACTGCAAACTTATTGGAGTAGGTAGAGGATGCTCCCAGGACGGGGAGCTCCCAGCCATGAACCTTCTTGCACTTCTCCATCCCGTCTCACCTCTCCCTCCCAAAATCTGGGATATCCCACACCCAGCAGCCCCTTTCCCACCCGGGAGCAGGGCAGCAGCCCCAGGGTGGGTCTGGTGGCACCTTTCCCCACTGATTACACTTGGCAGCTGCCTCCAATCTCCTTAACGCCTGCAAATGCCGAGTGCCACGGGCTGGAGGGGTTATATCCGATGCCCTGAGAGCCAGCCCGATTAGATTTGAAATACTTAACGCATATCCCGTACCCGGTGCCATTTTTTTCTCCCTCTCGCACACACATATATACACATGCATACACTTATATGCATACTGCTGTCAACCCTCTCTCATGCCCTTTTTTCCTCTTCTTTTTTTTTAAAATCCACCCATCTGGCAGCTCATTTATGCTCCTGGAGGCAATTATGGCAATAAGTAACGAGGGAGAGGGAACAGGGCTGGAGGAAGCGGGGCCGGTGTAGCTAAGGGGCTGCATGGCAACCAGGGACGTGGCATCTTCACCAGCACCCTCCGGCGCAGCGTGGCACAGCCGACAGCTTCTCTGCAGAGCCGGGGACACCGGATCGCGGCCGGGTGGGAGAGTGCGGACCTGGGAGGTCAGCAAGGGGCCTCACCGCAAGCACGATGCATGCGGCCATGCAGGGAGCGTATGTGGCCCCAGGCGCTGGACGGTGCATGGGTGCAAGGCGCTGCACAGGACCCATTGGAACTGGAGTAGGTGAAATTGAGCCAGGGGAGGTTCAGGCTGGATATTAGGAAAAATTTCTTTACCGGGAGAGTGGTGAAGCACTGGCAGAGGCTGCCCAGGGAGGTGGTAGAGTCACCATCCCTGGAGGTGTTCAAGGAACGTGTGGACGTGGCACTGCGGGACATGGTTTAGTGGGCATGGTGGGGTTGGGTTGGTGGTTGGACTTGATCTTACAGGTCTTTTCCAACCGTAGTGATTCTGTGAAACACGAGCCTCAGGGGGAGCCCAAATCTCTCCCTGTCTCCTCATCCCCAAATAACACCTTTCAGGATGGTTTTAGCAACAGGTTGGGGCAGGACCTGACTTTCCTCCCTGTCCCCTTTCAAGTTGGCTGTCCCAGCCTGGACAAGCACCACGCAGCCCCCAGCAAGCCCAGTGCCCCGGGGAAAGCCCACAGGGCAGAGGAGAGGCCGAGGCGTGCGAGGACAAGTCCCCTCCACCCGCATGCCTCAGTCTCACTAACGACGTCCCAGATTTGGACTGCGCACCCTGGGAGCGGCGCAACCGATCCGTCCCTCCAGCCGGGACCACACCACGTGTGTTTGCAGCGCGGTCACATCCAGAACCCCGCCACGGGAGGCTGTTGGTACCCGCGGTGCTACAGGGTGCCCAGAGCACCCACAGTGCGCGGCACCGCACAGCACCCATAGCCGGTGCCTGGGATCCCACCGGCCACGGCCACGCCGCTTTCTCCCAGCTTGCAATGACATCTAGTGGAGCTGCCTTGGGAGATCGCTCAGCCTGGGCCTCCTTCGGCATTGCCAGGGCCGGATTTTCCCCTCCAATCTCCTCTCCAAAATGCATGGGCAGGAGGCAAGAGCCGGCACCCGATTTCCGAGTCGTGGCCGGCCACCGCACCGCTTTCCCGGAGCCAAAAAATTCACCTTTTCCACGGCAGCACCGAGCCTCCTCCAGCCTGTGCCGAGACTGATAGAAGGTGCGTGCTTGACGAAGAGCTGGGGATTATTATCATTATGCAGAGCCTTTTCCATCAGCCTCCCCCTCCATCCCCAAAACATCATGAATAAATGGTTTCAGGGTGCCAAAGGCTGTTCCTGCAAAGCCAACGGCTGCTGTAGGAGGTGGCTGGTGGCAAACAAACCACATCGAGCCACAGGCAGAGAAGCACCAGTTCTTCTTCCTCTGAAGGCAAGGAAGAAAAAAAAAAAAATAGGGTAACCAGAAGATTAAAAAAATGTGGGAAGGGGTAACATGCACCAGCACCTCCCAGGGAGCGTGTCCCTGCTGCTGGTGCAGCACCCAACAGGTTAACCACAGCCCAGTCCTATTTTAAAACTGGAGGAGCGCTGTAGCTTGATCCCAATTCATTCCTTAAGAGATATAATCATAGTCTTTATGAGATGTAATCATAGTATTTATTTAAGAATTAAGTGTGTCTGAAAGTGGCCTAAATTCCCCGTGCAAGAGCTGAGTCGATGCCTCAGCGTCTGACTCAGCGCTGCATCGAGGGAGCCGCTTCCCGGCTAACGTGGCAACAATTCCCATCGCCGTAAGCCGAGGGGGCACCTTGCTTAGGGGACAGGGTGCCGTAGGGAATGCCAGAAGCCTGGAAGCACCCAGTAAGCGAGAGGAGGGGCAGGTGAGAACCACAGGGCTGGGTGAAGGAGAAACAATCATCCAGAGCAGTTCTGTATTTTCTTATAAGTATTTATTTAGAGTAAATGAGCAAAGGCAGCGCAGCTGGGATGCAGCACACAGACAGTGGAGGGGTAAGCGCTATTTGCAGCTTTTACATGACAGAAGGGAAAGAAAAGACACATAAAAACCTCACGAACAAACATCGCTTTCCAAAGACAAGACAGACGCCCTAGATGCCAAAATATCAGGGTACCGTTGAGCCGCCTCAAGGTGCAGTTACCCAAGCAGCGATGGAGACTCCCATTCAGGTCCCCCAAAAAAAAGCTCCTTTGAGCTGCCCCAAGGTGCTAAGGCAGGTACCGAAGGAGCGATGGAGACCCCCATTCAGGTCCCCCCAAAAAAGCTCCTTTGCGGAGCTGCTCCTGTGCCTGAAGGAGAGAGGGCTGGGAAGAGGCTTGGGACCATTACCAGCTCCTTTCCCATGACATGCAAGGGGCTGGGGAAGGAGCTTACCTGGAAGAGAAAGTGCTTTAAAAGCAGCCACGGCCAAACTCAGTCATTATGCCACGCTTTAAAACTAATTAAGCCGCAGAACAAATCAACAGGGGACAGAGCAGCCACCACCCTGGCTGAGACAGGGGCTTGGGGTTGCTCGCACCAGCTGCCAGGCATCGACGTGGTCCCTGCTCCGGTCCCCCGAGGCATCCCTGGGACAGCAGTGGCCCTGGGCCACCCTTCTCTATTTCTGTCCCCAGCCTGGCTGGCGAGCAGGCAGCGAAATTCATTTTTAAAAACCAAAATTCTCCTAGTGCACCTTGATTGACTAGAGAACAGCCCACGGGCGTCTTCACGAGTAGTTATTGCCTCTATAATCTCCCTCTCTCCCTACCCCCATATAAAGTCTAACTCGACATTTCCCCATCTTTAGTGGGAGGAAGAAAAAAAATATATTAAAATACTTTATTTAATCACTAAAAACATGTGTAGTGTCCAGAAATCTATAGTGTCCTTGAGCAGCCGGCTGTTAGCAACACAGGAACTGAACAGCCAAAATACCCACAAAAACTAGGTTTTAAAAGCTATGCGTGCTGCAAAAGCTGGGGCAGCCGCATCCTTCCTGCGGCGAGGGTCGGGTACCGGCTCACGCCCGCGCAAGCCGCAGGAGCGGGGGGCTCGCAGCCGGCCTCCAGCCAACTCCGATTTCGGGGTGCCGCCCAGGGCTGGGGCTGAGCTCTGAGCGCTGTTTGGCTGCGGATGCTCAAGCACGCTGCATCCGGGCAGGAAAGCTTCATTGCAAGCAGCAGCTTTCCCCCCACACCCCCCCCCCACAGGGACATGCTGCCCCAGGACCACCGACCCCGAGGTTTCTCTTTGGTAGGTTTGCATCGCGCCCCCCCGTAGCCCTCCCCATCCACCCGCCCCTGTTACTTCTTGAAGAACTTCTTGTTGAGGAGGAAAATGAGCAGGTTGACATTGACCTTGGCCTTATCGAACATCTTCATGACGGCTACGCCCTCGTATTGCAGCTGCAGCAGGTCCTGCGGGAGAGGTGACGGTCACCACCGCCAGCCCCACGCGTCCAGCCAGGGGAGGGGGCTGCCCCACCCTGGTACCCAGCCGCAGCACCGAACTGGGTTCGCATCGGGACACGCAGCGGGGAGATGCACGGTAAAGCTGTTCCCAGCTCGGGGCAGGGCCCCCCCATGGGCGCCAAGCCCCCCCAAAACCAGCCAGGTGTGGGGACACCATCCACCCCCTGCACCCCCAGGCTGCCCTGGCCTCGCTGGGGCAGCGGCAGCCCCAGGGTGGGCTCCCCACCTGGTAGTGCAGCTGGAACCGTTCCATGTCGATCCCCATGAATTTGGCTTTCACCTGGAACTTGCCCGATTCCTCGCAGGGGATGATGTCGAAAATCACATTCCTGAACCTGAAGGGAAGGAGCCGCTCGCTACCAAAAGGGGCTTCACGGCTTTAACGCAACCAAAGAGCAGGACACCCGCCCAGCGCAACCCCCTCGGCACACATGAGGACAGACCCACAGCCCAAAAACCCCCCTCCAAATCCCAACTCTCCCATGTTCTCCTGATAATACCCAAAACAACTCACCCCATCCTCGGGGGGACGATGGTGGGCCCACGCGCACCCTCCTCCCGGGCTATTTTCCTCTACCTGCCCCAGCTTTGCGCTGCAATAGCTCATCCCACGGACCAGGGGCTACGTACTGGCTAGGCGGCAAGTCCTCGATCTCCAGCAGCACCCCCTTCTCGAAGAGCCGGGCCGCCGTGTAGCGCAGCGACTGCAGCTTCTTGTTCTTCCCATTGACCCTTGAAGAGAAGGGAACACGTGCTCGGAGCTGGTCTCCAGCCACAGGTGACCCCTGGGATCCCCAACATCTCCGGGACTCCCAACATCCAGATAGCAATGAAAAAAAATATGTATATAGGTGTTTTTTTAAATTACTTTTTTTTTTTGTAAGGAAACGTACTTGTTGCTGGCTGCCAGGTTGTCGAGGCAGGTCTTGATGTACTGGTTGTAATAATCGATTTGCTCCTCATAAAACAAGGTCTTGGCGTTGAGGCCCTGCAGGGTCTGTCTCAGCTTCAGGAGCTCTCCTTTGCGGTGCTGCCGGTAACGCCTCTGATTGCGGATGTCCTGGAGGAAACGAAGCCGTACAAGAAAGCCGATATAACTCGTTCTGAGCTTTATCGAAGCACCGGAGCGGGATCTCAGGTGGGTTTAGAGAGGTGACCTCCCGACTCCGTCTCCCCCAGCACACCTTGGCCAACTCGTTGATGAGCTCCTGGTACTGATGGGCAGAGTCCACGAGCCCCAGGCTCTCCAAGCGCCGCAGGTTGCGAATGATCTTGCGCTTCTTCTCCTCCATGGACAGCTGGCTGTTAGCAGCCAGGGAGCGGTTGCGTTTCAGCTTGGCAGGGGTCTGGGCGTCCCGCAGCGCTCGCCTGTGCATGAGATGGTCGTGGGAGGCTTCCTAGGGGCGAGAAGGGGGTGAGCCTGGTGCACGGCTGGAATGGGATGCGAGATAGAGCAATCAAACCCCCCCTCACACACACACACTTTGAGATGAGTCTCCCCAGGCTCAAAACAAGTGCTTTCTCTGAAATACAGAGCCCAGCCGCTGCTGGAGCATAAAAGCAGTGGTCAAGCCTTCGAGAGGAGCAGGGCAGCTTTTCACTGAGGGCTTGTTTGCCGTTTCCCCAAGAAGTTTTTTAGCTCATCCCCAACAGCAGCTTCGCACATCCCACCTCGTGCTCTGAGGCCGCTGTCCACAGGATCTCCGGGAGGGAATCTCCTGGCTGGGACTGGATCACATCCACCAGCATCTGCTTGGTGCTAGAGACCAGAGGGAGAGGTCAGGCATCCGCTCTGGACCATCACCTTCCTCCACCAGAGCCGCACATTATTTAGTTGCCTCCCAAGGCTTTCTTGGCCCCCCTCGAGCATCCCAGCTGGCATCCCGGCAAGCTCCCCTGAAGCCCAGCTAGCCAGAAGCCCGCAGAGCCCATCCTCACCTCAGCAGCAAGCTCCTCGCGTCGCTCTCCTCGCCGCTGGCTGCCGGCACCAGCTTGTTGGTGAGGGTGAGGGAGATCTCCATTTTGCTGAGCTGGGAGAGCGCCTGCTCGGCACTGCTGTCCGCCGGGCTGGGAACAGTCTCCCCTGTGAGGGCAGAGAGAGCCCTAGTAGCCACGTGGGGCTCAGGAGGGCTGGTTTCCCCATGCCCAAAGCAATCCAGCTAGAGCTTCATGCAAGAAAAGCATCCCGATCTCCATCCTCCTCCTGCCAGGGTGGGCGGTGGGCCCCAGAGCTCTACCTACCAACAAGGGACTGGACCGTAGGAAGCTCATCAAGATCTTCCAGAAGCTCATGCAAGGGGTCTCCGTGGTGCGGCGCGATGGAGTCCTGGTGCTCGAGCAGGAGCTGGATGGGGCAAGGGAGGAAAGTCAGTGGCAGAAGAAACAGGGAGCGAAGGCCAGTCGGGAACGATGCAACGCCCTTTGTACCCGAGAGGGGACTGCAAAGTTATGAGGTTCAGGGAAGGACAAGCAGCAGACAACCTGCAGGATCTGGTGGTGGGATACAGAGGAGCGTGATGAAACGCAGCAGAAAGCCCAGGAGGTGGGAGCAGAAGAAACGGAGCCCGCTTGTTTGCGGATGCCTTTTATGCCTTACCTTGTGCGTGTTGATGAGCTCCCCCACTGTGATGTAGATGACCGGTTTGGCCACCGCCACCATCTCCGAGTACTCGTCCACGTTAAACCTCTCTTCTGGCTCGGGAACGCAGCAGGCAGCAGAGATGAACCTCCTGCAGAGAAGGACCTCTTCGGTCAGCCCCGAAAACCCTGCCACCGGCTCGCAGCCACCCTCTCACCCCGATGCCATCCTGGTGCCCACCTGAACTTGTTGTGGGTGTCCTCCAAGTACTGGTTCACCCCACAAAGATGCGCATTCTCCCCATCGAAGGCCTTGCGGGCAGCTGCGTGCTGCAGCACTTTGGCGATGGAGCCCAAGCTGCGGCGGTGGTCGGGATGCAGGGTCACCCCGGCTGAGATGTCCACGATGTCGAAGCCGTCAGGGGCCACCACCGCCGGGTTCATGAAGCGGTAGTAGAGCAGGTTCCCCACAATCTAGGGCACAAGACAGGCTGGGTGTTGGGGAGCACGTGGGCTGGTGCCCAAGGAGGCGATAGCTCCGCAGGGAAGGCTGTTTCCTGCTCGGTGGGACCCTCCCAGAGGGGACAGCAGCGCAGAGAAGAGCCCACCGTTGGCATTTCCTTAATGGCTCAAGGAAAATGTTGACTTCAAGGTGTTTTTAAGTCAAGAGGACTTGAGCTTCTATGGGGGGATACTGACCCTTCACACGCACACACGGTTGAACCCCACCAAGCCAACGCAGACCCCCCAACCTCAGGGTACCTTGTCGATCTCCTCCTCCGAGGCGTTGGGGAATTTCTCAGCCAAGGATGTCCTCAGGATTTTGGCCACGTAGCGCATTCCGTAGCTGAAGAGAGGGCAGGGAGAGATCCGTCAGCATGCAGGGCGGCACCAGGCTCAGCCACCCTGCCCCATCCCTACTACCCGTCACCAAGAAGCCCCCAGCCTTGGCACGATGGAGGAACCCATAGGAGAGGCTGGGGGCTGCAGCATCCCTGAGCTCCCTCCCCTCCCCTGCTGCCAGCCCAGACATCCCTGGAGGAAGCCTTCATCCTCCGAGACTACCGCAAAGCTCAGCTTCTTCCTCGCAGACACCTCAACGCCAGTAGTAAAGCACTCGGAAACGGAGCGGCAAGAAGAGCCAGCCCACCGGGGCACTGCTGGAGGAGCAGAAGCAGCAGCACCCGCTAATATTTGGATTTCCCCTTGTTGACAGTGCAGTGACTCAGTCCTGCGGCAGTTAAGGGGCTGGGAAGCCCCCCCGTCACCCAACCTCCCTTTCTAAGGCCTTGCTGAAGCTATCTTCAAGCTGACAGCGCTGCAGGGATGCGCATACAAACCATCGAGATACATACGGGATCTTGTCTACAGAAGAGGTGATGGCAGAGACGAACTTGTCCGTCATCGCGAGAAGGTTGCGGATAGAAATATCCAACCGCCTTTGGACCTCGGGGTGGCTGAGAGCCTGCTCAGGGCTGACCTCGTACGGGAGCTTGCTGTGGATGGAAGACAAGGTCCCCATCACCATCCCAGTGCCCGGCACCCTGTGGTCGGACTAAGCCTCCTTGCCCAGGGCCTGACCTTTTCTGCCCGCTCTGCGACTCGGTCTGGTTGATCCATGCCTTGTAGATGTCCACGGGGTTGGTGCGGATGCTGAGGGTCTTGTCCTGCAGGACCTCCCGCACCGGGCCACCCAGGATCTGCCGCAGGGCGTTCTGCCCGCGCCCGTTGCGGTAGAAGCTGACCACCAGCCGGATCACCGTGGCGTTCCCCGTCAGGATGTCATGGATGTGGTCCACCTTGGACCTGGGGAGAGAGACGGCATGGATGGGATGAAGGGGATGGACCGGTGTGTTTGTTCTCCAATGCAGGAGGCAGCAGCCAGAGGAGATAACTGCATCCAAGCTGATGCCCCTGGTCCTGCCTTTTCCCAGACCTGTCCCCAGATCGGGGCACCCAAGACCACTGACCTGATCTCCTCCTGCAGCGCTGCTTTGAAGAGCTGGAGCAGCAGGTAAGCCTCCCGTGGGTTGGACGCATAATTGTAAAGTGTAAAGATCACCGACTCCATGAACTTGGTGGACTTGTTCTGGGGCATCTGGAAGATCAGCCTGGCCAAGTACACAGGCTGGGTCTGCAAGGACGAGGAACACCAAGCTAACCCCAAGCGTTGTGGGGTGGCAGGGGGCCAGGGTCACCGCACTGCTCCCCGAGCTGTGGTGGCCACAGCAGCGCCCCACCAGCCCCACCTGCAGCAGGTAGAAGAGATGCTGGTAGGCCTCCAGCTTCTGCCGCTTCTCCTTGCTGAGCGACTTGAGCCCCTTCTGCTTGTCTATGGACATCATCTCCGAGAGCTGCTCCTTGTTCTTCTTGGTCAGCTTCTTGCAGTGGGAGACCACCTCCTGGAGCCGCGTGGGCAAGGAGAGAGAAGCGTTGGTGACTGCCAGCAAGCTCTGGCATTCAGCCTGGCTTCTGGAAAAGGGAGTCAGAGGCACCTCAATGCTCCCCCCAGCCTCTTCAACCACTTTAAAAGCAAAGCGGAGAGAAGCTCAAGCCGTGATGCCGAGGAGGGAAGGACCAGCTCTGCGCTGGCTGAACAGACTTGGGCACTGCGGCAGAGCCCCACGAGGTGGCCGAGGTTCTCCCCCCACCACCACGCTCCCCACCTGCAGCGTGATCCTGTTCTTGACCAGCAGCCCGATCTTGATGTCCATGAGGTCCAGGTCACTCTCCAGCTGCCGACTGGCGCGGATCCTCTTCACCACCTCCTCCTGCAGCCGCAGCACCTCCGACTCCTCCCAGAAGTCATGCTGGCTCTGCTCCAGCAAGTGGATGAAGCGCCGGACGATGCTCAGCGGCGGACTCCTGGCATGGACTGCAGCAAGGCACGGCGTCTCCGTGAATGCTTGCGGGGAAGACTGAGCAGCCGCCCCCACCGTGGACCCTCGGACCCCCAGCGTCTCGCCGAGACACCCCATCCTCCTCCCCAAAAAAGCATCCTCTTGCAACACCAGGACACAGGGCAAGACAGTGCGGCGCTCTGCAACACCTCCCCGGGAAACCTTCGGGAGCAGAGGGGCAGCAAGAACAGCCCCAGCGCTGCTCCAGCTGATGTCGAGGGGCCACCGAGCCTCTGCCACCCTCATGCTTGCCATGGGGACACTGGTGGCCAGCCTGCCACTGCCTCCCCACTGTGCAGGGGCAAGGAGGGAGGAGGCAGAGTCCTCTTCCCAATTAATTATAGCCACTTCAGAGCAGAGACGAGCAGGCACTTACCCAGCATCCTGTAATCCCCACGGGCCTTGTTAGCTCGCACAAAAGCCTGGATTTTAATTACAGCTTTAATCTGCCAAGACAAACAAGGGGGTGGGGGATGTTTCCCCACAGCATCCCTGAAAACACGCAGGGAGCGGAGGAGAGCTGGACAGGCAGCCGTCTGCCTGCTCCCACCGTTGGGAATCTGCCGATGACCGGGATGAGGGTCTCCACGACCCAGGAGGGATTTCAGGATTTCACCCTCCTTAGCGGTTGTTTCCCCTCCGCTTGCTGCATTTCACATGCTGCAGCACCTCCAGAGGCGCAGCTTCGCTTCCCGCAGCTGACACACCCCTTTCCCCCAAAATTTCCTTCCCCTCTGATGGGCATCTTGAAGTCCTTGTTGGGTTTTGATGGAACTGGAGTGGTTTTTCCTCTCCTTGCGCTTTACAGAGCCCGATAGTTTGGCTTCCAGACCCACCAGGCGCCTTTTCCTTCCCATCTCTCCCCGTGCAAGGATGCACCAATTTCTCCCTCCAGCTGCGCCGCAAGCACGCGGGGGCAGAGGTCCTACCGCACGCTCAGGATCGTCCCCTTCCATCCCCACAGACCGTGACACACTCCCAGGAGCCGTTTTACTCCCCATCCCACCACTCACATTCTGCCTGAAGTAGCGCAGCCTCTCCCGGTACTTTCTCCGAGCCTGCCACATCCTCACGCCCGCCTGGATCTGGGAGAGATGTTCAAGCAGTTGGATACTGGAAGGACTCGCTTGGCCAAAGCGGGCGGGTGGAAAGGGGGAAAACCATGGGAATTTTTGCAAGACATTCACCCCCAGCCCGAGCTCCCCCCATCCCCTCGCATGCCGCCCAGCCGTGCCCTGGTCCAGCTGCCGTATTCCCCCCCCAGCCGCCTCTTTACTTGGCGGGGGGGAAAATGCCACGCTCATTGCCGAGCAAGCAGGCAGCCATGCCCAACGTGGGAGCAAAAGGGTGAAGGAAGAGTCTTCCAAACCTTTATCGCAGCATCTGCGTTGGCTTGCAGGTAGCGCAGCCTTTCCAGGTAAGCCCTGCGCTGCTTGTACCCTCTCCAACAAGCCTGGGCATGAGAAAAGACAACCAGCTACTGAGATCTGCACAAGGTTGCTGCGACGTCCGGTGGGTTTTTCAGAGAGCACGCGATAAGGGAGGATAACGCAGCATGCGGAAACAGAGGAAACCAGCACCCAAAGCAGCTGCTGTGAGAAAAAGAAGCCCCGTACCATCCTCTGCAGTGCCCTGGGTGAGTCCTGGCTATTAAACGTACAGAGCAGCAAGCATCGGTGCTCCCCGGACCCGCCAGAGGATGCTGCGAGTAGCCACCCATGCTTTACATCCCGCCGCAGAGACAAGAGACTGATTCTGGCTACGTCACCTGGATCCTGATGGCAGCCGGCCACTGCTCCCGCAGGACGTGCCGTCGTGCCGCGAACTCCCGGCGGACAAGGAAGCCCCGCAGCCGAGCCTGCAGCCTCACCACAAAGGCGACGTTGGATGCCCACAGGCGCTCCCGGTCGTGCGCCGCGGTCACTCGGGTGACGACCGACTGCAGGGACACGATCCACCAGCTCAGCCCCAGCGATGCCGCCAGCGCCCACCGAGCCCCATCCTCCCCGTACCTGGATCTCCTCCCAGCACCCACCGAGCCCCATCCTCCCCGTACCTGGATCTCCTCCCAGCACCCACCGAGCCCCATCCTCCCCGTACCTGGATCTCCTCCCAGCACCCACCGAGCCCCATCCTCCCCGTACCTGGATCTCCTCCCGGCTCAGGTGCGTGGTGTTGAGGCCACCGTCGCGTGGGCGCTGCCAGCTGCCCTCGAAGGTCTGCAGGCTCAGGTAGTACTCGGCACCGTCCGTCAGCCTGTGCTGGATCCAGCACGGCTTTGCGCTCCCTGCACACCGAGGCAGAGAGGTGCTGTTGGGGGGTGCTGCCCCCCCCCAAATGGCTCGGGCACGGGAGCACCCCAGGCTCCTGGGGGAAGGAATTTTTTGCAGCCCCCAAGCTTTTACCTGTTTGTCTCTTGGTGGCCATCAGAGACGCAAGCTGCTCCTGGTACGCCACGGCGCAGGCGCTCACCACGCCGCACAGGGCCACGTCAGGGTTGCACAGCACCCGCAGGGTCTGCGCCGCCTTCCCCTCCTTGATGGCCTGGTTGATGGCGGCGGTGCCCAGAGCCACTGCGGGAGCAAAGGGGGCTCACGTGAGCCCCTTCTCCCCTCGGCCCCACAGCAGCCCCCCGCCCAGCGGGCCCCGCACCCAGCACCCGTGCTGGGGAGAGCACTCACTCCGCCTGGCTGCCACCGTGTCCTGGTTGGCCCTGCAGACCCCTTCCTGGATCTCTTCCCACCAAAGCACAGCTCCATCGTCCTCCGTGGCCTGCGAGACAGGGGGAGACGGGGGGGTTATGGAGCCTAGCGAGCTCGGTACCCCCCTCCGAGAGCTTCAGCCACGCTGGTCTTGCGCTACATCACCCCTCGAGCACCTTCTGCTTTGCAGGGTGCCGCGCTGCCGAGGGGGGATGCCGCGCTGCTGAGGGGGGATGCCACCCCACCTGGGCTTTCAGCCTCCGCGCCCGGGCCAGGACATCGTGGTAGCGCCGAGCGGTCGGGAGGGCGATGTCGGGCAGGGCGGCCGCCGGCAGCAGCAATGCCGCCAGCGTCTTCTCAGGGTCCGCCTGCACCAGAGCCTCGTTGATCAGCCGGACAGCAAGGACTCCTGCACAGGAGGGAAGGGACATGCAGTTCAGCCCCCCCTGCTCCGATGCTCCGGGTGCCCAGTGGAGTTGCAGCCCAGGCTAGTGCGAGCTTCTCTAGTGTCTTGTTAGGGCTGGGCTCTCAGCACCACCTCCCTCCTGGAAAGTTTGCAGAACCCCCTGCTCGACCAAACCCCACGCAGGCAGGACTTACGGTCGTTTTCATCTTGCACTGATGAATTGGTGTTGTTCACGCTATCCTGAATGTCATTCCAGCTCAGGAACTCAGCTCCCGCTTCCCTAGATTGGCCTTTCAGCTGCAGTAAGTCCTCAAAATACCTGCGGGAGAGACATGGGGCAATGCCTCGGTGCATTTTAAGCAGGAATGGCACCTGCCAGAGCCAGCTGCCTTGCTTTTCAAAGGGGAAAAGGTAAGGCACAGGGCAGGGAGGCTGGTGAAACAAGCCCACACAAAGCCCAGGCCCCCGGACCATCCCCTCCCAAGGGATTGCTCCACACCACCAACCCCAAACACAGAGACCATCTCCTTACCGCTGCGTATTTGCATCCTCAATGCCTGAGAGGCCCAGGGCAGGGCTGACCAGGCTGCTCCAGAGCCCATCAGGGTCCCCGGCATCCAAGGCTCGGTTAACCATGGCCACGGCCGAAAGCATCTCCACAGCCACGAACAGCTCCTCCTGCGCCAGCTCACCCTGCACAGGGCAGGCAGAGATGCTCACCGCCCGTAAGCCCATCCTCCAGCCCCAGCAGCCACCCCAGGCGTGCGGGAAGCACCCCCCCATCCTAGCAGAGGCACCGATCCCCCCATCGCCGATGGGACCCGGAACGCATCCCTGGAAAAGAGCTCACCCGTGGGTGCTGGCGCTGCAGCAGGGCCAGCTGGCGCTGGTACAGGGGGGCGGCGAGCGGGTACACGTTGGGCAGCTGCGCCGCAGGGTCCATCAGAGCTTCCAACGTTTCGGCCGGCATCCCTTGACGGATGGCCGCGTTGATCCGGCTGACGGCCCGCAGCACTGAGGGAGAGGCCAGGGCGAGCCGGCATGGGTGGGCTGCAGGAGGTGGCTGTGCCCCATCGCCCCTGGAGCACGTGGCCGAGCAGCCGGCAGGGCCACCGGCTCCAGGGGATGCATCGGGCAGCAAAACCTGCTGCAAGCACCGAGTCGGCCACTCACTGGCTCGCTCCTCCTCGCCCTTCTCGTTCGCCATGAGGATCCCTGCCTCCACCTCCTCCTGCTCCAGCAGGTCCACGTAGCCCAGCTCCTGCAGCGGGCGGAAAGAGGGGCTTCTGCTCTCCCACCACGTCCGGCTCGTGCTGACGGAGCAGCCGCGCTCAGACCCCTTGCAGAAAGCTGCTGATCTGCAGAGCGACCTCCCGCCCAGGGGGGAACCCCCCCACACCTCCTGGGGACCACTGCAGCCCTGGGGTGCCACCCCAGCACAGGGACCCCGCGCCCGTAAGCTCCTGCCAGCCCCTACCAGCGCCTTCTGCTCCCGGTCCATGCTGAGCTGCTCCAAGTAGCGGTCGAGGTTGTCCCGCTGGAGGCAGCGCAGGGCCAGGACAGGGTCCTGCAGCGCACGGTACAGCGCCGGCGCATCCTGTCTCTCCAGGGCATCGTCCACCTCCTCCAGAACTCCGTGCACTAGGAGAGACACCAGTTTACGCCCGGAGAAGGCGAGCGAGTAAATTACCCCGCAGCTCCGGGGAGCAAAAGAGAGCTACAGTTGAAGCCTGCATGCCAATAATTTTAATTTCTCCTTGGAAATGCACGCCCAGCCCTGCTCCCCGCCGGGTCTGAGGCTGGCCTGAGCAGACAGCTCCTTTCTGCTATGCCCACCACCCCGGGCAGCTCTCCCCTGCGGCCTGGGGTCCCCACGGTCCCACCGATAAGCTCTGGAGACCCCCCCCCGCTAAGGAGAGAAGCCACAGCTTTGCTCACCATTCACTTTGTTGATGTTCCCTTGGATTTCAGCCTGCGTCAGACACCGGTCGTAGATGTCCTCTCCCTCGGGGATCACCTGCAGGTACTGGAGAGGGACTCCCCGCCCTGAGCTTTCCACCCAAGCGCACCCCAACGGCACGCGCCGGGGGTCCCCTGCAGATGCCCGGGCTCGCGTCCCAACCCCAAACCCTGGGTCTACCCACCCCCAAAGAGGAATCATTTCCCCACCACGTTCCCCCCCATCTTCCGATCAGCCCAAGGGCTCCCAGGCTGTGTTTCACCCACCGAGCATGGGGACGGTCTCTGACCAAGAGGGACCCCTCCAGCGGGAAGCACCCACCAGCACATCAGCGAAGGGGCTTGCTCCTCTCCCAGTCCCCCCCCAGGACCCCCCTGTGCCCTCCTCACCCTGTTCCTGGCATTGCTGCCCTTCTCCAGCTTCGCTCGGTGGAGCACCTCCTGGTAGGCGCCCGCCAGCACCTCGCGCAGGTCGAGAAGCATGGCGCTGGGGTTGCGGAGGGCCGCCATCGTCTGCGCCGCCACCCCCCGATCCACCGCTTCGTTGATCGCCAGCACCGCGGCGTGGACTGGAGGCGAAGCGGGAAGGAGGCGGGTGAAACGGGGGCACGGAGGGCTGCGAGGGACCAACCGCTATACCCCTGCGTGGGACAAGCCGCGCCACGCGCGATGGTGGGAACCCGCCCCATCCCAAAGAGCAAGCTGCAGTCCTCAGCACCCGGGAGGTCTCGGTGTCTCTACGGCAAGCCCAGCTGCCGGCTGGGAACGGGCTGCGCCAGCCCTTCGCAGCCACGCACGGCTCTGAAGGAGAGCATCTCTCAGTTTGCTGGCCCCAGATTTGATGTTCGGGGGGCCGAGCCGAGATCCTGCAAGGGGCTGAGGCACAACACCGCTCCCCACTGCGGGCACCCGTTTACCTGCTGCTTCGTCCACCGAGAGCTCGTTGGCCAAAATGCCCCCGATCTTGCTGAAGGCGGGCAGCTGCAAGCCGTACTTCTCCAGCTCCCGCTTCATGTTGTTGATTTCCTCCTCTGGAGCAGAGCACATCACCGCGGTCCAGCACCGGAGCGGGGGACAGCCAGCAGAGCCCCCCGCTCCCCTGCCAAACCGGAGCGGTGCAGAAAACACCCGTGCTGGGGTAAACACCGCCAAGACAAACAGCACCGGAAAAGCTCGCCCGAGGTCTTCAATTCCCACATCCCTCCCACCGCGGCGCTCCGAGAGCGTTGTCGGCAAACCGCTCCCCTCGCCAGCCCCCAGCCCAGGTTCCCCCGCGCGGGGCCGTACCCGTGAAGTCCACTTTGCCATACAAGTCCTGGATCTGAGGGGCCAGCCCCAGCTTGAAGAGGTACAAGCTGAAAGACAAAGCAGACACGCACCATGACCGTGGAGTCACTCGCTTCTCCCTCCCGACGCTTCCGCAACAACCGAAGCCGTCACCCCAGCCCTGGGGGCGATGCCACCAAAGGGCTCCCAAGCACGAACCATGACAAGAGTTTTGGCCCCGGGGCCGGACCAGGGACACCCACCTGAGCGCGTGGATGCAGTAGACCACCCGGGGCATGTTCTTCTTGTCGTAGATGTCGGTGGTCTCCGGGTGGAAGATCTGCCGACAGCAAGAGACGGCTCAGGTGGAGATGCCACCGAGATAGTCCACGGGGAGGACAATGTCCAAGGGTGGGGGGACAGAGACAAAGTCCCCCCTGCGCCGCCAGCGCTCCCCGCAATGAGCCGAGCCGGCGGCACGCGGCTCCGGCACTGCTACAAAGGCAAAGGCCAGTGCATCCCTTGGCCCGGGGAGAGCGGAGGGGGGGACACATTACCGAGGGAAGCCCCACGTGGCTCATGGCGTCGCGCCAGTAGTTGATGTTATCCGTATGCCGAAAGTGAAGCCCGGCTGCCTGGAAGAGAGGAAGATGGGGTCAGGCTGAACCCCACCTTCTCCCATCCCTGGGGTCCCCCTCTCCCCCAAACCCACCCAGCCGGGGGATGAGGTTGAAGGCAGAGGCAAAGCCTGCGACCCCCCCGGGGCGGCTCAGGGACCCCGTTTGCAGCCCTGCTCTATTAAATTATCCCTTAACGATTGCGATCGGTATGTCCCCCCCTCACTTTGCACTCGCCCAGCAAGGGAAAGGTCCCTGCAAATTCTGGGGTACGCCCTAAGGAACGCGCACCCCCGGTGCCGCCGTCTTACCTCGTACCGCGTCTGCTCACGGTCGTAGATCTTCTTCAGAGGGACCACGGCGGGGGCAAAGCAGTGGCCCAGCTTGGCCAGGACGACCCCGTTGCGTAGGCTCTCCTCCAGCTCCGTGGGGGGGGGCAGCTCCTCGCTCAGGCAGGCCTCCATCCAGCTGGGAGGGCAGAGACGGGGCGTGTCACGGACCCCCGGGTACCCCCCCCAGTCCCCTCCGGACAGGAAAAGCAGCACCCAAAGCAGACACACACCCCCATCCCCATAAATCCCCCCCCCCACGGCAGGGAGGGGTCGGCCCCATCCCTTTGCCGCAGGGTTTAGCAGACGGGTGTTTCTCAGTTTGGGTGCAACGGCACGGCTGAGCGCCCCCCCAAAAAACAACCAACCCCCTTGAAGAGCTGAGAAGCACCAGGCGCAGGCAGGATTTTGCCGCGTTACGCCTCCCCCCACCCAGACCCCCTGCGCCTTATCCCCTCCCCACCACCCTTGCGCTCCTTCCCCTGCGCCCCCCCCGAATTTGAGCTCGCGGCAGAGGGGCCCCCCAGGTCCAGCCCCACCGCTTGGCTTCCTCCAAGTGACACAGGTACTGGTAGGCGACGTTCTGCCTCCTCCGCTCGTCCATCTCGTCGGCGGTGAGGCGCTCACCTGGGCGGCGAGAGGGGCGCGCTGTCAGACCCCACTATTCGGGTTGGGGGGGGACAATGGGGACGGGACTTTTTTTAAGCACCCGTCCCCACCCAAATTAAGATTTCGCAAAGGAAAGGCAGGTTTTGGGCACAGCAGCCTGCCCGCGCCTCCCACGGCACCGGCGTGGGTGACACCGCGCTGGGACGGGACGGTGACACCGGCCAAACCCTTCTGGCAATCAGAGGAAAGTTTCCAATTTCCCTTTTTCCTAAAGATTTTCCCTTTTTCCCCAAAGAAACGGTCGTGGTCGGCGCCCGGAGCCAGCACCCGGGAGGGAGCACGGCTGCAGGTCTGGGGTCCTCTGGTAGTGCTGGTGGCACCCATGGGTGCTGGGGGGCACCCACAGGACCCCCAGCAGAGGCGTTCCTCAAAATGTGTCCCCTCCAGCTTGTCCCCAGGAGCCTGGGGCCCGACACCCCCCTGCACCCCCAGACCTGCTGTACCCCCACATCCACCTGCAGCCCACATCCCCCCACACACCCCTGCAGCCCACATCCCCCCACACCCCACACCACTGCCTGCCCCCCCACATGCCCCTGCACCCCCAGACCTGCCTGCCCCCCCACATCCACCTGCACCCCACATCCCCCTGCAACCTACACCACTGCCTGCCCCCCACATCCCCCTGTACCCCCAGACCTGCTGTACCCCCACAGCCCCCTACACCCCACACCACTGCTTACCCCCTCACATCCACCTGCACCCCAACACCCTGCACCCCACATCTCCCTGCAACCTACACCACTGCCTGCCCCCCCACATGCCCCTGCACCCCCAGACCTGCTGTACCCCCACAGCCCCCTGCACCCCAACACCCTGCACCCCACACCACTGCCTGTCCCCCCACACCCCCCTGCACCCCCAGACCTGCTGTACCCCCACAGCCCCCTACACCCCACATCCCCCTGCACCCCCAGACCTGCCTGCCCCCCCACATCCACCTGCACCCCAACACCCTGCACCCCACATCCCACTGCACCCCCAGACCTGCCTGGACCCCCACATCCCCCCTCACCCCACACCACTGCCTGCCCCTGCACCCCCAGACCTGCTGTACCCCCACAGCCCCCCGCACCCCCAGACCTGCCTGCCCCCCCACATCCCCCTGCCCCCCCACATCCCCCCGCACCCCCAGACCTGCCTGCCCCCCCACATCCCCCTGCACCCCCACACCCCCCCGCACCCCCAGACCTGCCTGTGGCCCCCCCCGTCCCCGGGCACTCACAGCGCACCGGCCCCGTTCCCTCCATCGCTGCGGCCGCGGCGGCTCCACCCGCGATTTGAATCTCCCGCCGCCCCACGTGACGCCGCGCGAGGGCCGCCGGGAGCTGTAGTCCGGTACCGCCGGCGGGTGCGCGCGGGGGGGGGGGCGCGGGGGGGGCGCGGGGGGGGCCCATGGGTGCGGGGGGGGGCCATGGGTGCAGGGGGGGGCACACATGGGGTGCGGGGGGTGCCCCTGGGTGCGGGGGGAGCCCATGGGTGCGGGGAGGGCACACATCGGGGTGCGGGGGGGGCCCATGGGTGCGGGGGGGGGCACACATCAGGGTGCAGGGGGAGCCCATGGGTGCGAGGGGGGGCACATGGATGCGGGGGGGGCACACATCGGGGTGCGGGGGGGGCCCATGGGTGCGGGGGGGGGCACACATGGGGTGCAGGGGGGGCCCATGGGTGCGGGGGGAGCCCATGGGTGCGGGGTGGGGCACACATCAGGGTGCAGGGGGAGCCCATGGGTGCGGGGGGGGGCACATGGATGCGGGGGGGGCACACATCGGGGTGCGGGGGGGGCCCATGGGTGCAGGGGGGGGCACATGGGTGCGGGGGGGCACACATCGGGGTGCGGGGGGGGGCCCATGGGTGCAGGGGGGGGCAGATGGGTGCGGGGGGGCACACATCGGGGTGCAGGGGGAGCCCATGGGTGTGGGGGGGGGCACACGCTGGGGTGCAGGGGGGAGCCCATGGGTGCAGGAGGTGGGCACGCACCGGGGTGCGGGGGGTGGCACACATGGGGGTGCAGGGGGGGGCACATGGGTGCGGGGTGGGCACACATCGGGGTGTGGGGGGGGCCCATGGGTGCGGGGGGTGGCACACACCAGGGTGCGGAGGGAGCCCATGGGTGCAGGGGGGGCACACATCGGGGTGCGGGGGGGCCCATGGGTGTGGGGGGGGCACACATCGGGGTGCGGGGGGAGCCCATGGGTGCAGGGGGAGCCCATGGGTGCAGGACGTGGGCACGCACCGGGGTGCAGGGGGTGGCACACACCAGGGTGCGGGGGGAGCCCATGGGTGCAGGAGGTGGGCACGCACTGGGGTGCAAGGTGAGCCCAGGGGTGCGGGGGACATCCTGGGGTGCAGGGGATGGGTGCACCCAGGCACCAGCACAGCCACGGGGCACACCCCCCCGCGGGCCAGAGGCTCAGCCGACACAGGGACCTGCAGCACCCACGGGCCACGCCGGGGTCTGCCCACCCGGGCCGGGGCTGCTGGGGGACCCCGGGATGTGCCGGCCGACCCGGGGTGCCCTTCACCCTCACCGCACCGTGCCCGTACGTCGATCCGCTCCAAACCATGACCGTGGCCCCCCGTTAAACAAGACCACAGCGCCTGCCACGAGCTCGCCGGGACAGCGAGGGGCTGGTTGTGCCATCCATCACCCGGTTCACACCGGCGCTGCTGAACCAAGTTGCCATGGAACTGTACACCGCGCCGGTGACGGAGACGAAACCGGAGCCAGCCGGGCCATTGCGGGAACGTGCCTTCCCCAGGAGGAGACGTGGCTTTGTCCCACTTTCGTGCGTGCCACGCACGACCCTGACGTTTTCTTGGCGCTCGGAAGCTGTCAGTGCTCCAGCACCAGCCCCCGGGCACCGGCGTCCATCACTGGGGGGGCTCCGACCCCCTCCGGCCGCCTTTCCAGGCAGCCCAGCCCTGCGGGACTCGGAGGCCCTTCGGACACCCTCCGTCCCCATCCGGAGAGCGGTGGTTTGCAGCAGCGACGCGGCTGCAGGCGGTGGTGATGTCCCATCCCTCCCCTCCACGCTTTCAGCACCATTTGCACCCAAAGAGCAAACAGTAAGTGTGTGCAACCGGTTATTCCGCCTCCCAAAAAAACACCCCAGGAATGCCCACCCCGTGCTGTGGCGTCCCCCCCTCCTTCCCCAGCTTTTTTAACATTTTTTTTTTAAATAATATAAAATAATGCCGCTCGTTTCAAGAAATCCCAGGACCGTGCCGGCTCGGGCTGCCTGCTGCGTCTCTCTCTTGCAGGCGGGTCGCTCACCCTGCCCATGGCTTCGGAGGAGGCTGCTAACCCCGGGGTGCAGCCCGCGGCCCCCACGGTCAGGATGAAGAGCCGGAAAAAAGGGAAGGAGAAGCCGGAGGCTGGGGAAGATGCCCAGGAGGGAAGGGACGAGGCGGGAGGATGGGCGGCCGAGATCGAGGGGCTCACGCGAGCCGGGCACCGGGCACTGGCGCTGGGCGATGCGCGGGAGGCGGTGGGGTGCTTCAGGAAGGCGCTTCTCCTCTCCGGGGGCACGGCGAGCCCCCGGCTCCGCAGGGCTTGTGCCTTCAACCTGGGGGCTGCCTACGTGGAGACGGGGAAGCCCAAAAAGGGCCTTGAGTTCCTCCTCCAGTCCCAGCCCTCGGAGGGGGAGAGCGGAGAGCGCTTGGGGGACCTTTATTTCAGCATCGGAGCAGCTCACGAAGGGCTCCGGGACTTTCCGAAGGCTCTGGAGTATTTCGGCAAAGCCGTCGGCCACGACCGCGCGGCGCAGGCTGGCAGCCGAGCAGGGACCCGCGTGCAGATGGGCTGCTGCTACCTGGGGATGCGGGAGCCGGCGCGAGCTGCGCGTTGCTTCCTGGACGCGGCGCGGACCTACGCGGCGGCCGCGAGCCCCGAGGCTGCCGCGGTGGCTCTGAGCAGGGCGAGCGGCTCCATGCTGCAGAGCCGAGGGTTCAGGGCGGCGGAGATCGTGGGGGTCCTCACCCAGTGCCGCTCACTCTGCGAGAGCATCCCCGACCCAGCCCTGTGAGGTAACGCCGCGCCGCACCCTTTCCTCTCGGTGCCCTGGGGAGCAGCACCCGCACCCAGCTTTTCCTCTCTGCCCTGCAGGGAAACTCTACACCGACATTGGCCTCAGCTACTCCCAGCTCCGCATCTTCTCCCTGGCTGCCGAGAGCTTCGAGCGGGCCCTTGCCCTCTGCGGCGCCGAGCCGGACCGGCGCAGGGAGGCTGCGCTGCTGCAGAACTTGGGTGCTGCCCACAACGCCCTGCGCAGCTTCGGCACGGCCCTGGGCTGGCACCGGCGCGCGGCGGCACTGCACAGTAGGTCGCACCGGTATCTCTTGCTTTCGCCTTTGCCAGATGTGCCGGCTTGGGATGGAGCCCCGTGTTCCCAATTCCAGGCGCTCTAGGGAACCGGAGGGCGCAGGGGCAGTGCTTCGGTAACCTGGCGTATGCCTGCAGTCGGCTCGGGAACCACGAGGCTGCCGCAGAGAACTACCTGCACGCCTTGCAAGCCTTCCGGGACTCGGGTAAGGGGAGGTGCAGGCAAATCACCCCTGCGCTGGGGGCTCCGCAGCATCCGGACACCGAGCGGAGTTGAGCCAGGCGTGCGCCGGATCCAAAGGGCATCAGCGATGGTCCATCCCCGGGACCTCGGCTGCGACGTGCTGGGCCAGTACCGATGCTGCCCTTCGCCTGCCAGGGGACGTGCAGGGGCAGTGGCAAGCGTGCGAGGGGCTGGGAGCAGCCTGCTTCCACCTGGGAGACCCCCAGAAAGCCATCGGGCACTACAAGGAGGCCCTGACTTTGCTTTCCCGCTGCCAGGTAAGGCGTGCCGGGGAAAACCCCCGAGGCCGGACCCTCCCGTGCGTGACGGGGCGACTGCCCCAGCCCTGGGGGCGACCCACTCGGCCCAGCCGGCGCGGGCTCTCTCCTCCGCAGGACGCTCCCCGCGCTGCCCGCGAGCGGGTGGTGCACAAGCTCACCGACGCCATCCGGCACCAGCTCTGCCTCCACCGCCGCCTCTCCCGCGAGGGTGGCTGGGCGCCCGCCCCAGCCCCGGTGAGCATCACGCCGGGGGCGTGGGGGAGAGTGGGGTGCTGGGGGCTGACACCCCAGATGGGCGTTGGTGGAGAGAGGCACCGGGGTTTGGCGGGCAGAGGGACACGTGTGTGTAAACCCCAGGCCGTCCCTCCATCCGAGCAGGTCCCCGGCCAGCCGCGGTTTTGCTCCACGCCGCCCCACGCCAGCGGCACACGGCTCGGGGGGAGCGAGGCGTGAGTAGGAACGCTGCCGTCCTGTCTCTCCTCCCTCCGTGGATGAGTTCCCAGCATCACCCATGAGATAAAACTTCCCTTTTTCCATCCCAGATCCTTCAGGGGGAAAGCCCAGCCTGGGGACGAGCTGTACACGCCTGTGCCGGGAGCACATCCCGGGCGTCCAGGTAGGAAGGTGCAAACTAAAACCCAGACAACTTTCTTGAGCCACACCACCGATTTCTGCCGGAGCCAAGGCTTCGGCACGGTCTGCTACCGGACTCCTGCCTATTTGCCCTTCCTCCCCGGAGGAAGAGGAGCGGCCCCGACTGATGGCCCTACACTGGAGCCCTGCGATCCACGCGGCTGCCTGGACATCTCTGGGAAGGATGAGGATGGTCCCAGCGCAGCTCCAGAGTGTCGCAGTCAGCCCCACGCTAACAGGTGGGTGGGCGAGGGGGGGGCACCCCAATACAGTTCCTGGCACCCCAATACCCTTGCAGCAAATGTAATGCAGCGAGTGGCATCGCCCCAGCGGCTTCTCTCATGGTTCGAGGTGAGAATCCAGATATTTTAGAAGATCCTGGGGAGCGCGTCTGGGGTAATTCAGGCTGGGATTTGGGGAGGGTTCGGTAACGATGCGATAGGGGAGAGTTGGTCACACAGATCCTCTCCATCACCTCCACATGAACCGTCTCTGCTTTGCCCCCAGTAGCCTTAACACCACCCACCCGTGCCCGGCCCCGCCGCGCCATGGTGGCCTCCGGACGAGTAAGTACCAAACGCAGCCGGAGCTTCGCTTCCCCAGTGAGCCGAGGGCTGGGGGTCTCACGAGCCAAGGGCTGCGGGTCTCATGAGCTGAGGGCTGCGGGTCTCGAGCCGAGGGGCTGGGGGTCTCACGAGCCGAGGGGCTGGGGGTCTCACAAGCCGAGGGGCTGGGGGTCTCGAGCTGAGGGGCTGGGGGGTCTCATGAGCCGAGGGGCTGGGGGTCTCGAGCTAAGGGGCTGGGGGTCTCACGAGCCAAGGGGCTGGGGGTCTCGAGCTGAGGGGCTGTGGGTCTCACGAGCCAAGGGCTGGGGGTGTCACAAGCCGAGGGCTGGGGGTCTTGAGCCGAGGGCTGGGGGTCTCACGAGCTGAGGGGCTGTGGGTCTCGAGCTGAGGGCTGTGGGTCTCACGAGCCGAGGGGCTGTGGGTCTCATGAGCCAAGGGCTGTGGGTCTCGAGCTGAGGGGCTGTGGGTCTCATGAGCCGAGGGCTGTGGGTCTCGAGCTAAGGGGCTGGGGGTCTCACAAGCCGAGGGGCTGGGGGTCTCGAGCTGAGGGGCTGGGGGTCTCGAGCTAAGGGGCTGGGGGTCTCGAGCTGAGGGGCTGGGGGGTCTCATGAGCCGAGGGGCTGGGGGTCTCGAGCCAAGGGGCTGGGGGTCTCACGAGCCAAGGGGCTGGGGGTCTCGAGCTGAGGGGCTGGGGGTCTCATGAGCCGAGGGGCTGGGGGTCTCGAGCTGAGGGGCTGGGGGTCTCATGAGCCGAGGGGCTGGGGGTCTCGAGCTGAGGGGCTGGGGGTCTCATGAGCCGAGGGGCTGGGGGTCTCGAGCTAAGGGGCTGGGGGTCTCGAGCTGAGGGCTGTGGGTCTCACGAGCCGAGGGGCTGTGGGTCTCACGAGCCGAGGGCTGGGGGTCTCGAGCCGAGGGCTGGGGGTCTCACGAGCCAAGGGCTGCGGGTCTCATGAGCTGAGGGCTGCGGGTCTCGAGCCGAGGGGCTGGGGGTCTCACGAGCCGAGGGGCTGGGGGTCTCACAAGCCGAGGGGCTGGGGGTCTCGAGCTGAGGGGCTGGGGGTCTCGAGCTGAGGGGCTGGGGGGTCTCATGAGCCGAGGGGCTGGGGGTCTCGAGCTAAGGGGCTGGGGGTCTCGAGCTGAGGGGCTGGGGGTCTCACGAGCCGAGGGGCTGGGGGTCTTGAGCTAAGGGGCTGGGGGTCTCACGAGCCAAGGGGCTGGGGGTCTCGAGCTGAGGGGCTGTGGGTCTCACGAGCCAAGGGCTGGGGGTGTCACAAGCCGAGGGCTGGGGGTCTTGAGCCGAGGGCTGGGGGTCTCACGAGCTGAGGGGCTGTGGGTCTCGAGCTGAGGGCTGTGGGTCTCACGAGCCGAGGGGCTGTGGGTCTCATGAGCCAAGGGCTGTGGGTCTCGAGCTGAGGGGCTGTGGGTCTCATGAGCCGAGGGCTGTGGGTCTCGAGCTAAGGGGCTGGGGGTCTCACAAGCCGAGGGGCTGGGGGTCTCGAGCTGAGGGGCTGGGGGTCTCGAGCTAAGGGGCTGGGGGTCTCGAGCTGAGGGGCTGGGGGGTCTCATGAGCCGAGGGGCTGGGGGTCTCGAGCTAAGGGGCTGGGGGTCTCACGAGCCAAGGGGCTGGGGGTCTCGAGCTGAGGGGCTGGGGGTCTCGAGCTGAGGGGCTGGGGGTCTCATGAGCCGAGGGGCTGGGGGTCTCGAGCTAAGGGGCTGGGGTTCTCGAGCTGAGGGGCTGTGGGTCTCACGAGCCGAGGGCTGGGGGTCTCGAGCCGAGGGCTGGGGGTCTCACGAGCCGAGGGGCTGGGGGTCTCGAGCTGAGGGGCTGGGGGTCTCACGAGCCAAGGGCTGTGGGTCTCGAGCTGAGGGGCTGTGGGTCTCACGAGCCGAGGGCTGGGGGTCTCGAGCTGAGGGGCTGTGGGTCTCGAGCCGAGGGGCTGTGGGTCTCACGAGCCGAGGAGGGGCTGGGGGTCTCACAAGCCGAGGGGCTGGGGGTCTCGAGCTGAGGGGCTGGGGGTCTCGAGCTAAGGGGCTGGGGGTCTCGAGCTGAGGGGCTGGGGGGTCTCATGAGCCGAGGGGCTGGGGGTCTCGAGCTAAGGGGCTGGGGGTCTCACGAGCCAAGGGGCTGGGGGTCTCGAGCTGAGGGGCTGGGGGTCTCGAGCTGAGGGGCTGGGGGTCTCATGAGCCGAGGGGCTGGGGGTCTCGAGCTAAGGGGCTGGGGGTCTCGAGCCGAGGGCTGGGGGTCTCACGAGCCGAGGGGCTGGGGGTCTCGAGCTGAGGGGCTGGGGGTCTCACGAGCCAAGGGCTGTGGGTCTCGAGCTGAGGGGCTGTGGGTCTCACGAGCCGAGGGCTGGGGGTCTCGAGCTGAGGGGCTGTGGGTCTCGAGCCGAGGGGCTGTGGGTCTCACGAGCCGAGGAGGGGCTGGGGGTCTCACAAGCCGAGGGGCTGGGGGTCTCGAGCTGAGGGGCTGGGGGTCTCACGAGCCAAGGGCTGTGGGTCTCGAGCTGAGGGGCTGTGGGTCTCACGAGCCGAGGGCTGGGGGTCTCGAGCTGAGGGGCTGTGGGTCTCGAGCCGAGGGGCTGTGGGTCTCACGAGCCGAGGAGGGGCTGGGGGTCTCGAGCTGAGGGGCTGTGGGTCTCGAGCCGAGGGGCTGTGGGTCTCACGAGCCGAGGAGGGGCTGGGGGTCTCGAGCTGAGGGGCTGTGGGTCTCACGAGCCGAGGAGGGGCTGGGGGTCTCACAAGCTGAGGGGCTGTGGGTCTCGAGCCGAGGGCTGGGGGTGTAACGCTGTGTTTCACAGGGCATCATGACCCCCAAACCCTCCGGCCGAGGTCCCGGGAGCGGTAGGTGATGCACCGGAGGAGCGGGCAGGGGAGCGGATGGGTGTTCTGGGCTCCGGGGCGGCCTCCAAGGTGGGGGGGGGGGGCTCAGGGGTGGAGACCCCCCGCAGGGCTTGGGGGGGCCCCTTGCAACGGCCGCGTCCCCACACCCAAAATGAGGGGGGTTGGGGATTTTGGCACCTTGCAGCCGACCCCAAAGCCCGACCCCACAGAGGGGGACAGCAGATCTGAGGGTGACCTCACGCGCCCCCGTATGAAATCCCCCCCCCACCCCCCGCACGGGACCCCCCCACCCCGTAACGCCCCGGTGGCCTCGCCGCCTCCCAGCCCCGCCGGCTGCCGGGAGCCCCGCAGGGGGAGCAGAGCGCCGTCCCTCATCTGCAGCCTCGTGTGACGGCGGAGGACACCGGGGAGACGGCCGCGTCCCGCGGGGACTGGGGGGGGGCAGCGGGACCGGGCAGCGGGATGCGGCCCGGCCCGCGCGTCCCCCGGGGCAGGGCCGAGCTGCCGCTGGGAGCCCGCGGAGGGTGCTTGAGCCAACACGGTTTTGAATCCGGTCCTTTGCCGTCCTCCGTTCCGTGCTGCGGGCGGGGGCGGGGGCGGGGGGGTCCCGGGGGCTCCCAGGCCTCGGGGGGGCGGCGGGCTCCGAGCCCGGCGAACCGCTCCGCCCCGGGGCCGCGCCTGCGCCGTGCCGAGCGCCGAGCCGAGAGGAGCCGAGCAGAGCCGAGGAGAGCCGAGCAGAGCCGAGCGCCGAGCCGAGCGCCGAGAAGAGCCGAACGCCGAGCCGAACGCTGAGCGGAGCGCCGAGCCGAGCCGAGCGCCGAGCCGAGCCGAGCCGAGTCGAGCCGAGCAGAGCCGAGCGCCGAGCCGAACGCTGAGCGGAGCGCCGAGCCGAGCCGGGCCGAGCGCCGAGCCGAGCCCCGAGCCGAGCCGAGCCGAGCCGGGCCCGCCGCATGCCGAGCCCGCGGGCGCTGCTGGGGCTGGGGCTGCTGGTGGCGGCGGGGGCGCGGGCGGGCGGGCGCTGCCCGAGCCGGGGCTGGGACCGGAGCTGGGACCGGGACCGGTGCCGCCCCCACCGCGCCATGCACGGGCCCAGCGCGGGGCCCGGCCCGCGGGGGCTCCGCTTCCTCGGGTATGGCTGCGGAGGGGGCGTGCGGGGATGCGCTGGGGGGTGTGTGTGTGTGTAAAAGGGGGGGCCCGAAAATTGCAGGGGCGTCCGGAGCGTGGTCGAGGGTGTTTGGGGGTCCGCAGGGTGCGAGGGGGGTTCACAGGGTGGAGAAGTGGGGGGGGGGCTGAGGAGGGCACGGGGGGGGCTGCAGAGGGGTCGGGCGGGACATATGGGGGTGCAGAGGTACACGGGGGGGGGCTCAGCGTGGGGAGCTGGACCCTGTCCCCCCCACCCCGACACTCGCAAAGTCGGGGGGCTCCCAGCTGCCCCCCGGGCCGGTGCGGCGGAGCCGGGGTGCGGCCGGGTTTGGAGGCCCCCGGGGTGCCATCCTCCCTCCCCAGGCAGGAGGAGGCCCAGGCCATCGACCAGGAGCTCTTCACCGAGTACAAATTCAGCGTGGACCAGCTGATGGAGCTGGCGGGGCTGAGCTGCGCCACCGCCATCGCCAAGGTGGGCGCAGGAGAGGCAGGCGGGGGTCCTGGGGGGGGGTCCCGGCCCCATTTCCCCAGCGTAACCCTCCGCCTCCTGCCCCACACCAGGCCTACCCACCCAGCTCCTTCACCACGAGCCAGCCCGCCGTGCTGGTCGTGTGCGGGCCGGGGAACAACGGCGGCGACGGCTTGGTCTGCGCCCGACACCTGAAAATGTTTGTGAGTCTCTCGTGCAGGCGGCTGCGTCCTCCCCCCGGGGAGGGTGCCGGTCCCTTGCACCCCCATAGCCGCAAGCTTTGGGGTTCCCACTCCTCCGGCTGCTGCCGGTGCCAGAGCGCTGTTCAGGTCCCTCCTGCTCTTGCAGGGCTACGAGCCAACCGTGTATTACCCCAAGCGCCCCAACAAGCCCCTGTTTGAAGGTTTGACCACCCAGTGCCAGAAGATGGACATCCCCTTCCTCCCCGAGTTCCCGGCTGAGGTGAGGAGCAGCCCCCGGCTAGGGAGCAGCCGCCCTCGGAGCCGTGCCCAGGGCTGTTTTTCACCCGTTGCCTTCTCCACTGCAGGCTGCGCTCATCGATGAGCTCTACGGCCTGGTGGTGGACGCCATTTTTGGGTTCAGCTTCAAGGGAGCAGTGCGGGAGCCCTTCGGCAGCATCCTCAGCACCCTTGAACGCATCACAGTGCCCATCGCGAGCATCGACATCCCCTCGGGTGAGTAACAGCTGGACCTGCCAGATGAAGGTGCCGGGCCGGCATCTTCCCGGTTCCAGCCTGGCCTCGGGGCTTGTTGCAGGCTGGGACGTGGAGAAGGGGAAGGCGGACGGTCTCCAACCCGACATGCTTATCTCGCTCACGGCACCCAAGAAGGCGGCAATGCATTTCGCAGGCCGCTACCACTTCCTCGGGGGTAGGTTTGTGCCCGCCGCGCTCCAGGAGAAATACGCTTTAAACCTGCCACCGTACCCCGAGACAGACTGCGTCCTGCAGCTGACCTAGGGCTGGGGCTCAGCAGGGGCTTGGGGTGCCGGGCTAAACTTCGGCACAGCAAATCGGGGCCTAATTCTGCCAAAGCAGCAGCTCTCTGCTAGGAGGATGCTCAGCACCTCACTGAGCTCCAGTCCTACCCAGGTCTGCCAGCGGGATCGAAGTTCACTGCAGAACAAAGCCCCCAAGAGCTTGGGACCGAGGGGGCAGCTGCCAGGCGGGCTCTGTTTGGGGTTGCTACCTAATTTGAGTGCTTCTAGGATCTTGGGGTCTGCCACATATCTTGCACTTCAGGATAGTTTACTGCAATAAAGATTTATTCATGCCCTTGAAAAAATATTTCAATACTCTGTGGGGTCTGTCCCCTCGTGTCCCTCTGCGACAGACCCACGGCAAAGGGGTCCCTGCCCCAGGGCCTGGTGGGAACTGGCGTCAGCCCTGATGGGAGGAAGGCTCAGAGAGTGAAATAAAGCTGGATCCAGCTCCAGACCAACCAGTCCCAGCCCAGCGAACACTTACGCAGCTGGGCCACAGCACTGGGCTCCACCAGGAAGAGCCCAGAGGACCCTTGGGCACCCACCAGCACCAGCTGACGGGATGGGGACCCTCACAGCCAGATGATACTAGCAGCTGTGCAGCACAGCAGCCTTGGCCCTTGCTTACTCTGGCTCCCTCTTCCTCTTCTTCCTCTTCTTCCTGGGGCTGTGCCCAGCCTGGTCTGGCCCATCTGTGTCTTCTAGAGGTACCTCTCTCTCAGCCAGCTCTTCTTTGTCTTTCTTCTTCTCTGTCTCAACTGGCTCTTCTTTGTCCTCCTCCTGCTGCTTCTTCTTCCTCCTCTTTGCAGTCTTCCCCTCCTCTCCTGCCACCTCCTCTTCCCCGCTTGGCTCCTGGTTCTTCCTCTTCTTCTTCTTCTTCCTCTTCACGACCTTCCCTTCCTCTCCTGCCACCTCCTCTTCTCCACTTGGCTCCTGGCTCTGCAGCACCTCGGGATCGGTTCCGTCCCTGGACTGTTTCCTTTTTTTCTTCTTCCTTTTTTCCTGCCTCCCTGCTGGGGGGCTGCTCTCTGAGGGCTCGTGCTGCCGCTCCTTCTGTCGGTACGTGGCCAGGAAAGCTCGCTCCTGCTCCTCCAGGCGCGCCAGCTTGGCACTCATGGTCAGGCCGTGACGGGCACCCCTGCAACGATGGTGGGCAGCCGGGGTCCGGCACCTCCCTGGCAGGGAACGTGCCCCCCAGCCTCCCCGGAAGCCCCTGCCAGGAGCGGGGAGCCCAACCGCGCAGCCCCCACCAACCACTTACTTGTGTGCCGTGCGGCCCCCGCATGCTCGCATCAGCTCCTCGTCTGTCAGCCTGCAGGACAGACAGGACGTGTCACCCCCAGCATCGGCATGGAGGGGGAGCGCGGTCCGGACCAGGGCTCCCCCTCGCAGCCCTCGTCCCTCCCCATGGCCGCACTGTGGGGATGGGGCATGCACCGCTGCCCCAGCCTCACCTCCTGGCCGAAGAAAGGTCCAGCTTCTCCTCCTCCTCCTCGCTGCTCTCTGAGCCGGTGTGCAGCTTTGTGGACTCCTCCCCACGTGCTGTGAGCGTGGCTGACTGCAGTAGGGAGAGGCAAAGGGGCCGTGAGAAAGGGGGACAAGGAAAAGGGGGCCCTGGGGGCCACAGCAGCGATGGGCTGAAGAGGCTGCGCCGCAAAGGCGGGGTGCAGAATTCACAGCAGCCTTCACAGAGACGCCAGCTGCTCCCCGAGCCATGTCCCCAGGGCCGGTTACCTTCACGAAGCGGCCGTACAGCATGCTGCCGGTGCCGCAGGCCTTGCGGGGCTTCTTATTGCTGATCTTGACTCCCTGCTCGGAAAGCGTCTTCATGGAGATGCCATCCTGGGGGGAGAGAGACGCAAAGGGCTCGGAAGCGTTTTGCCCAAGGGGCTTTGCCCCCTCCAGCAGCACACCTCTGCCACTGCATTCCCCGTGCAAGGAGCTGCGCGCTGTTAAGGGCTGCGGGGACGCACAGCGGCAGTGCAAAGGCCACCAAATGGGACCCCAAAGCCCTCCCCTGCTTTTAACCCCACCCCGGCCCGACTGGGGTGCCCCCCGCCGCCCCCCAGCCCTCCTACCTGCCCGGCCTCCACGGCGATGTTGGCAGCCGCCTTGTTGAAGACGTGGTCCCACCAGTGGAAGGAGAACGGCTCCGCCGCATCGTGTCCCACCTGCGGGGTGCAGAGAAGCCACCGAAATGGCTGCAAACCGGCGGTGGCGCCCGGGCCCGACCCCCCGCGGGGCAGGGGGGTGTACTCACCCCCGTCGTGTCACACTTCACCTTCACCCGGATGGCCTCGGCGATGCCGTCCTCCCGCTTCCCCAGACCCTGCCCTGGGGACAAGGGCACCCGTCACTCGCCGCAGCGGCTCCCCCCGAGCCCCCGGCGGAGGCCACCGGGGGCTGGGGCTGCTGCGAGAGCCCAAGTGTGGGGGGGTGAGGCCGCGAGGCCGAGCGCTGCTCCTCCGGGCGAGGGGCTGGGGACAACCGGGGACCGAGGGACGGGCCGCGAGACCCGGGAGGGCCGGGGACGAGGGGGATCGGGGGCCTGGGGACGGCCGGGGACACCCAGGGAGGGCCAAGGGTCGGCGGGACACGCCGGGGACCGCGGAATGGGGGGATCCAGGCCGGCCCCCACCTCGCCGCCAGCCGTGCCGCCGCAGCTGGCTCTCCGCGAAGCGCATCCCGCGGCCCGGCGGCTCCGGTGCGCTCATGGCGGCGGAGTCCCGGAGGGTCGCGGGAGGGTCCCCTCAGCCGCCGCCACCCGGCAGGAAGCGCCGACTGCGCATGCGCACGCGGGCAGGCGGGGCGGAGCTTATGGCCGAGGACGGGAGAGCTGCGCAGGCGCACTGGGACGGCGGCGGAGCGGCCGGGAAGGGGGCTCTGCGCATGCGCGCGCGGTGTGGCCGGGAACGCGCGCGGCGCGGGGGTGCGGTTTGCGGGAGTGCGCGCGCGCGAGCGGAGGGCCACGGACACGGGGACACACGGACACACGGACACACGGACACGGGGACACACGGACACGGGGGCACACGGACACGGGGGCACACGGACACGGACACGGGGACACACGGACACGGGGGCACACGGACACACGGACACACGGACACGGGGACACACGGACACACGGACACGGGGGCACACGGACACACGGACACGGGGGCACACGGACACGGGGGCACACGGACACGGACACGGGGACACACGGACACGGGGACACACGGACACGGGGGCACACGGACACACGGACACGGGGACACACGGACACACGGACACGGGGGCACACGGACACGGGGACACACGGACACGGGGGCACGGGGGCACACGGACACGGACACGGGGACACATGGACACACGGGCACGGGGGGACACGGGGACACACGGACACGGGGGCACACGGACACATGGACACGGGGGCACACGGACACGGGGACACACGGGCACGGGGGCACACGGACAGGGGGACACACGGACACGGGGGCACGGGGACACACGGGCACGGGGACACGGGGACACACGGACACGGGGCACACGGGCACGGGGACACACGGGCACGGGGACACGGGGGCACACGGACACACGGACACGGGGACACACGGACACGGGGACACACAGACACACGGACACGGGGACACACGGACACGGGGGCACACGGACACACGGGCACGGGGACACACGTGCACGCCCATACAAACATGCGCCCACATACGCTGCCCTGCACACGCACCCATATACATACACGCCCACCTCCACGTGTGGACGCGCACCCACAGACGTGCACCCACGGTCACCCGCACGCGCGCGTGCACGCACACATAGACGTGCACGCACACGCACATACAGGTGTGCATGTGCACAGACACGTGTGTGCACGCACAGACACGTGTGGGCACGCGCACAGACACATATGAGCATGCACACGCACAGACACGTGTGTACACGCACAGACACGTGTGTGCACACGCACCCACCCATCCCCGCCAGCTGAGCCTTGCACGCACACCCACCACCCCCCCGTCACCTGGGTGTGCCACCCAGCTAGCCGTGCATTGCACACACGTGCGCACACGCACACACGTGGCATTTTACACGCCGGTGCCTGCGCACCGCACGTACCCGCACCCTGCGCGTTGCGTGCACGCCCGTTGCTGCCTGTGCGGTCACGCGGCACGTGTGCGGGCTGCTCGCCGCCTGCTTTGCACGCGTGCCGGTGTTGCCACGCGTGGGCCGGGGGCAGAGGGGGCTCTGCAGCCTCGGAGGGTGCGTACGCACGTGCACGCGTGTGCACGCAGGCGCCTGTGCCCAGCCAGCGAGCGCAGTGCAAACCCCGGCGCAGCGCTTGGCCCCGCAGCCGCGGGCTCTTCGCTTTTCTCCGGGGCTGTGCAGTGGGCAGGGGCCAGATCCTGAGCCGGTGCCGTGGGGACCCCTCTGCCCCCCGTTACGCACAGCCCTGGGGCCCCCATTCCCTGTGCATCCTGCAGCTGGGCCAGGCCAAGCCACGCTGCGTCCTTGTCCCTCCCAGCTCCGTCCCTTCGCCAGCTGCCACTCAAAGCTGTCACCAAGGCCAGCCTTATTGCCAGGCCAGTCTCGCTCTGAGACTCCCAGACGCCGGCAGCTGCCGGCACCCTGTTCTTGGGGATGCCTGCAGAGCTGGGGGCACCCCGCTCTGGCACCCCTCTCTCCAGGGGGTCTGGCCCGGGTGATGCCGCAGGGATGGCGACACGCACCCCTGGATCTCCCTTGGCTCCAGCAAAGCTGTGCTTCCCAAAGCGGGAGGAGGACACCTCTGGATCTCCCTTGGCTCCAGCAAAGCTGCGCTTCCCAAAGCGGGAGGAGGACACCCCTGGATCTCCCTTGGCTCCAGCAAAGCTGCGCTTCCCAAAGCGGGAGGAGGACACCCCTGGATCTCCCTTGGCTCCAGCAAAGCTGCGCTTCCCAAAGCGGGAGGAGGACGTGGTCCAGCGGGAAGGCAGCGTGGAGAGGGGTGTCCCCGTGCAAACGCCTCGGCCTCCCTGCGCGGCTGCTCACGCCGTGCTCCGGCTGGGCAGGAGCAGCGGCAGAGCTGCCCCGAACTCCTGCACGTCACTGCTCCGCCGGCACCGGCTGGGAGAGTCGGCGGGGACGATAGGCAGCCGGCCCTCAGGTGAGCAGGGGTGCGATGAGGTGCGTGACGGGGTGTGTGGCGTGCAAGGGGTGCAATGGGGTCTACAGGGCACGCGTGGGGTTTGCTGTGCAATGGGGTGCGTGATGGGGTGCACATGGGGCGTGTGGCATGCAAGGCGCGCAGTGGGGCACGTGATGGGGTATGTGGCATGCAAGGCGCGCAATGGGGTGCGTGACGGGGTGTGCACGGGGCATGCACAGGGCGCGTGGCATGCAAGGTGCACAATGGGGTGCGTGACGGGGTGCGCACGGGCGCGTGGCATGCAAGGTGCGCAATGGGGTGCACGTGGCGCGCATGCTATGCGACGGGGCGTGCCCGCAGACAGCAAAGGCAGCAACTCTGTACTTTGCGCTGCTGCAACCATCGCATGCAGCGGCAGCGTTTCGCCGGCGTGACTGACGGGGTCAAGGGACATCCACTCCCCTGCTCCAGCCCCACAAGCATCACTCCTGCATTTCCTTGCACTTTGCTTTCCGCCCCAGCCCCAGCATCCCGGCACCTACTGCCTTCCCCTCCCATGCCCCTTGATAAGAGCGCTGGGGGCTTATCTCCAGGGTCATGCCGAGCCGGGAGACCGCAGCAACCCAGAGTCTGCGGGACAGCAGCCTTGACTGCTCCATATTTCACTGCTATCTGCTCTGTCTGCTAGGATTAAAAAAAACAGCAATAACCTTCATGGAGGAGTCGTCTCATGGCCGCACCCCAGATGTGTCTCATGGGGCAGGGAAACTGAGGCAGCAAGGATGGGGATATTCCCACCAGGACACCCAGGAAAACACCAGCAGGGCAGGACCGAACATCCCAGCACCGCAAAAGCTGCCAAAAGCAGACACCCTTCCCGGAGCGGCGTGGGAGGCTTCTCCTCCGTCCCTGGCAGACGGGGCTGGAGCAGTCCACTGGCAGCCCGGGCTCCCGCACAGATCGGGGCTGAGCTGGGGCTCAGACCCAGCGCTGGCACTGGGCGGGGGGGGATATTGGGCACAACCACTGCCCTTTATGTCACCACTGCCAGCAGCGGCCAAGGGCTGCGAAGCCCCTCTGGCACCCTGGTTCCTCTCCCGGTGCACATTAGAAACCCACGGGGTTTCGCGGGTGACACAGCCCCCCACGCACCCATGGGTGCAAGCACAGGGGCATCAGCCAGACCCAACCTAACCCCACACGGGGCCATATAGAGGCACACGCAGACCCAGAGGGAAGGGCAGGTGCCCAAACACCCCCCCTCTCCCTTTCTCTCTCCTCAGGGCAGCTCCAGCGAGGTTCTCCGACGACCCTTCGCCGCCCGCACGTCCTTCAGCCCTGGGGCAGGCTGGAAGACTTGCGATTTTGTTGTTTCCAATGTCAAGGGGAGCAAACAACAAATCCCAGTCTCCGTCCTGCCCTGGGCACAGGCTCCACACCGGTGGGCACTGCCGGCTCCAGCACAGCCCACCCTGCAAGCTGCACCCACGTGCAAACCCCGGCAAAACGTGGCCAGGACTGGGCAGACAGCTGCAGGGAACAAGGTATCAACTTGTTGGAGAAATTAAAAATAAACCAAGTCAGAGCAATGTGAATACGGACCCAAATGTGACATGGCCACGTCCTGCTGGCAGGCAGCCGAGCGAGCTGGCGATGTCCCAACCACTCTCTAAATCACGGTTTTCTGCCCTGAAATGCTGCAGAATTGAGCAGAGAGGCCAAGGAGCATCATCCAGCTGGCTCTACTGCTAACCCTTCCTTACGGCTCCCATGGCTGCACAAAGAAGATGCTGCAGCAGTTCAATATACATATATATGTGTGCGTGTGTATGTATATATACACACATATATTTTTTTTCCAAGCCATCCCACTCCCTGACCTCTTAATCCTGGGAGATTTCCCTGCTGACCCCCTCTTGCAGCACATTCAGAAGTTATTAACTTGAACAGAATCAAGTTTGAACTTGCACCCCCATTATCAGGGCTGTGGCCGCAGGAAACGGCCCGTGTTGCGGCCAGGGACCTTAGTAATAAAAACCAGTTTCTTGAAAGAAATGTAGATGTTCATTTCCTGCAATATTTCCCTCCTCCACATTTAAGAGGTTTGATCTCAAGGTTGAAAGTGTCACATTTGGTTATTGGGGGAAAAGGCTGCGGTTCTCCTCCAGGGAGAAGGGAATAAAGTGAAATAAGTCCTTGACAGCAGAAATCTCTCCAAATCAATCAGCCAGATTCGCCACTACCTGCTGAGGAAATTGCTCCTTCCATTATATTTTAAAGGAATTAATTCTATTTATCAGAGAAAAATGAGAGGAAACAGTCAGCAAGGAACACCTCTGGGCAATTCCTTGGGGAAGGGGAGATACAACAGCGAGAAAGTGCAATTGTTCCTTTGAAAGAGGGCTTTTGAACAGCACGTTACTGAGGATTAGGGAAAGCTCTCTGGAGGGGACTAAGGTTTCACTGAAAACCTCCCTTCTCACCAGCCTTCAAAGCCGCCTTTTCCTCCCAAGCCTGGGCCGACCAAAGGCGAGGGCGCACTGGGTTGCAGGCGAGCGCTGGCCGCAGAAGACCCGAATCCCTCTGTAGATACCCAGGGCTGGAGTGGCCGCATCCATCCATCGCACCTCCAGGCTCCTCCGAGCACAGCGTCCCACCGCGCAGCCCCTTCTTCCTGCCAGCGATGCTGGGGAAGCCACAAGCCCTTCCCTCCCAGCTTTTCTCCCCCATTTTGAGAAGGGGGGAACGCTGCTGCTCCCACTACCCTGCCAGAGCCGAGGCCAGAGACTCCCCGGGCAGGCGTAGGGCAGAGCTCCGAACTCAGCACTTGGTCCCTGTGCGTGGGCACAGGCGGATCACGATGCTTTGCTGCTCCCCGAGGAATAAGGAGGACCAGAGCATCGGTTGTAACAGCTGCAGGGAAGAGCCTGCAAAGGCCGATAAAGAGACAGTGCTCAGCACAACCTTGGGGGAAATACCAACCCCTCAGCCCTCTCGGGAGTTAAAAGCTGCACCAGCGGAGAGCATTTCCCTGAGCAGGGGAAAGTGACTGCTCCCCTCTGTGCTGCTTCAGCGCCAAAACCAGAGCCAGGAGTCCATCCGGCTGCTCCACACAAGGATGGCAAAGCCCCTCCGGAGCAGCAAGGAGGGTGGCGGCTTTGCCAAATTGCCTGGGGGAAGCTGGAGAGCTGGTAGATGAACATCAGATGCAAACAGAGGCTGCAAGCTGAGATAGCAGGCTGCCCTGTTATCTTTATTTTAGCACCTTGGCTGGTGGGCTGGCAGCAGGTGAGGAATGATCTCAAACTGACATAAGAGCGGATGCTGCGACATGGCGAGACAGGAGAAATATGTTTTCCTGCTTAAATGAGCAGAGAGATACTGAGGACTGAATGGCCTGCGAAGACTCAGCATTTCCCCCTCCTGCTTCTCCCCCAGATAGATGACGATCATTATCCTTCTACGGGACGCATCAGAGAATGGCTTCCACGCACTTCCACGGTCCAGAGCCCTCACTGGAAAAAGCAGGACCTCAGCTTAAGAAAAAAAAAAATAATCCTCGCAAGAACTTCTACAAGCAGCACATTAATTCTCCTCAATAATTCGCAGCAGTCTGCCTACGCTGCCAGCAGGATCCCTCCACCACGCAGGTATTTCCAGCCAGCTTTGCTCGCAGGCTCAGCCTCCGCGCGGCTCAGCTCCAGCCTCACCTCAGCAATGCTGAAGCATCACCGACTCTGCTCCACCTTGCCGGTCCAAGCCGAAACAGCGATGGCAGCCTCACAGGAGCCCTCCATCGCGTCGGGTTCACGGCTTTGGACCCCCCCACCGCCCCTCCAAGTCCCTCCTATGTCAGAAGCAGAGGGACAGGCCAGAAGGTTCTGTCCTGCCAGCAAGGAGCACACCAGCTCCCCTCGCACGCACGCAGATCCCTTGCGTTGGTGTGATTTACACCATGCCAGCACGCGAGGAGGGAGCTGGAAGGGCTGTGGCCGGCCAGAAACAACAGGGTTTGGGACTAGTTTTGCTTTTCAAAGAGGTTCAACGGCAGAGCACGACCTCATCGCAAAGATGGGGGTACGTCTCTGCTTCCCGCGGCCCAGCAGCACCACCTCTCCTTCCAGCTGCCTTCTCTGCTCCCTCTCGCTTACCCGGTTACCCCATCCTCCCACAAGCGCATTCTTTGCAAGAGCTGGCTTGCATGGGGACAGAGCCTTTGCAGAGATAAACAGACCTTAGCGCAGGCAAAGGACATCCGCCAAACCTAAGAGATCACCAAGGACCGTACAGGCCTTTTTATAAGCCGATTTTTAGCTTCAAAGGGGACAATTAGCAACATTAGGAAAGAGCTCCGACCCTGCCAGTGCGATCAGGAACTCCAGTACCCATCCTCACACAACTCTTTGCAAATTCTTTTTGCGTTTGAGGAGAGGCTGCAAAAAGAAATCCACATGTACGTGCACAGCCTCCAAGAGAAAAGATTAAAGCAAGGCTTTCCGAATCCTCATCTGAAAAAAAGCCCAGTCTCGTTGTGATGCACATACACAAAGGCAGGAGCATGCACTCCTCCATGCACTCCCATGTTTTCTCAGGCAACCACTGCTCCACCTACGCTCTCCACCACCACAGAGTATTGATAGATCCCATCTCAAACTCACAAGCAAGCTGGGTGCAGCAGGTTTTACAGGTATACAAGAAAGCAACTCTGGGGTTCCTCCTATTCCCTCTCGCTACCCAATCTCCCCTACCAAAAGAAACTTTAAAGAAAAAAAACCAACAAACCCAAACCAGAATACTAACGCCCAGCTAACAGCAAGCACTGTGCTTGCTACAGAAAAGCAGGGGTAAAATCCACTGGGCAGAGCGCAGCCCGGGTTCCCCTGGGCGCTGGCACCATCCAGCCGCGAGCAAACGCCTCTGGGGTCAGCGGAAGAACCCGCTGGCTTCTCACGTACTGCGGATCTGGTCATCAAATACAGCAAGCAGCCGTTAGCTCATCCTACACATAAACTTGAGAGTCCCTCGTTCAAAGGAAGCTTCCAAACGGGCATGTTGAGGGCCAGATTTGGGGCAGGCCTTCAGCAGCATTTCTTAAATGTCAAAAAGGGGTCCTGCCCCAAGAGGGAAGGGAGCGCGGGCTGGTGGGGAGGCTGCAGGCCACCCCACACTTACCTGCAAGAGGTAAGCATGGGGGACAAGACAGATTAATCGCAAGTAACTAGGGGAACTCAATCAGCTTAAATGTGGCAATCAAGGAAGATACATGGAGTGCAGGGAGACAGATGGTTGTGCGCATTTATTTTTCTTTGATAAAAATGGTATGCAAATTACACAGCCATGGAGGCTCTTGGGAAAATATCACCCTGCTGGTCCTCGGGGAGTTTCTTGGAGAGTCGTAACATTCAAACACACCAAAATGGAGGGGGGGCGGGAATGGAGGATGGATCTAAACTGGGAAGAACATGAACTTCAACATTTTCCAGTGAAGCGAAAGATCGTTAACTTACTCTTCCATTTCCTTTTTTTGTTTTTTACACTTTCAGGAATGAGCCTACTGAGCACAAGAGTCAACAAACCCCTGACACCGCTGCGCAAGAACTAAACTGCTTGGGCAGAAACACACCTTTCGAAGACGTTCTTCTGCACGGCACTTTCAACTCAAGTTCAAGAACAGCACGCCTGATCCCTGAAGGCATCCAGGCCCCTTTACACCATCCCAAGAGCGTAAAGAGGCCATACTTCAAATGTAGTTTTCATGCACATTAACCCTCTACCAGGAGATCAGAGGCACCTGTGTGCAAGGGACACAGGCTCAGTTCATCCAATGGAACATTAAGACAAACGACATCAGAAATTTCCAGGTCATTTCAATTTTTCTTTTGATCCGTTCCCAATTAGATGCTGGGAGAAATAACCAAAACCCAAACTTGGCTCAAGTTTTAAATATTTGCCTGAAAGGAGGGCTGGGGGAGGGAATCATGTACAGTTAAAATCAAGCTACTCAAAACACAATCATTCAGGTAAGTAACTAGAAGTATCGCCTCTACCATCTAGAGAGAGAGAGAAGAGTGTCTGAGACAGAGGGCATATTTAGGAAAAAATACACATCTGAAGTCTCTGTGGCCACGATGAGAACTGGAATCCACATACAAGCCAGTTAAAGAGCATTTCAACATGAAATCTTAACTTAGTAGGAAGGTCAGGGGTTAAGCTGTATCTTTTTGTTTTAAATACATGGACAGCTGTCAGATATGAAAATGATGGTGGGCTTTCCTGAAAGATCCCCCTGTGCATGTGTATGGATGCATGTGCTGACGTCTGTGGGGCAGCATGACAAGAGTTTAGGAAGGCTGGGAGCCCAGCAGTCTCTCAATAGCTGCATTGATGTCTCCACCAGTGGCAATAAGCGCCTGGAGGTTGGCCTCACGATTAATGAAGCCCATGGCGTTCAGCTGCTCCAGCTGCTGTTGGAATCGCACTTCAGGACTCTGCGCCTACGGAGGGAAAGGACAAAGACCTCAGGGTCAGACAGCAGAGATCAACATCCAATACGGGCAGGGCCAGCAACGTCGGCTGAGCAGGGACCCTGAGCTCGGCTTCAGGCGTACTGAAATACTCCAGGCTCGTGAAGCAATGGTACCCACCTCCCCACATCGCCACGGGCTTTGGCTCAGCAGCCACGCTGCACACAGTCCAAGTTCTGTACCTACAGTGAGAGCAGCGCTGGGAGGAGGATCCCTGGCACTCTTAGCTTCAAACCTGTGCAAAGGGTTACTACGCCCCAAAGAACTAGCCAGCCTGAGACACCAAACTTAGCATAAAGCACCACAGCCAAGAGAAACCTGTTGGGGACCACATCCCCAGAGCGAGGTGGGATCAGGACAACCTCTAGCTCACCCTGGAGGTGCCTCTCCCCAGAACCGTATCAGAATGCAGCTGGGCATTACATACTTGAGAGCTTCCTCCGGCCAGCAGCTGGATCATCTGCTGCATGAGCTGCTGTTGGGGGTTACCACCCCCAGCTGGAGAGGCACTGGCCGGCGTCGAAGCGGAGGGAACGGGGTTCTCCGGGATTGTGCTTCCTCCTGTGGAGGACGGGGGCATTCGAGGCATGCCGAAGGAGCCGAGGCTGCAGAGGAAGGGAGGGCGCGCTCAGAGGCAAGCTGGCACTTATGGGTGTCCCCCGAGAGCTGGGCAGCACAGTAACCAGCAGGCTCTGCCAGGCTGGCCCTCGCTGAGGCCCATGCTACAGGACAGCTTTGTAAATTAAACCGGCTGCGTTTGCATCCTGGTCACACGTGGTGCTGGCAGCAAGCAATCCTAACAGAGGCGAAGGCCTGAAAGGAACTGCAGAGACTGAACATGACCCACGCTGCCAGAGAGAAGGCCTGAGAGCTGCCGGCAGACCAGTCTGCCCCAACGTACCCATCCAACCCTGTGGCTGTGCATCTCATACTGTCCTCCAGAGATAAAATTCTTGAGTTCGGCTGATACCGAAGATATATTCTGTCTGATACTGCAGACAAAAGACAGGGGAGGGACCAAGTGGTTTCCAAACCTTTTGTCCAAAAGGAAAGGGTCAAGGACTTCCCGTGTGAAGTACACACAAGCAGAAAGTGCTAATTAGCTGGAGCTCAGAGAGGCCTGCAGGCACACACACACAAGTCTCCATGACAGAGTGCCCTAAGCAGATCTCCTCGGTGAATCAACAGCTAGTCTGCCTGCTGGTATCAAGCACGTCAGCTCTGCCTGCAGAAGCCCACTCTAAAGTGCTTTTTACCTTGGCACTAGTCCTGGGGCCTCCGTTTGCAGCGTCTGGAGTCCCTGCTGGATCTGGAGGAGGGCCTGCATGGCGCGGGGGTTGGTGAGAATGGAGAGGGAGTCTGGGTTCTGCATCTGGGGAAAAAAAGGCAAAAAGACACAGCGGTACCAAACAGCGAGAGCTTCGGCAGCCGGAGACCCACCAGCTTTAAATCTGAACAACAATCAGCACAGAGCTGTGCCTCTCGCCCTGCAGCCAGAGCGAACCTGCGAGTCTGGTTCCTCCTTCAAGTCTCCAGACTGCAGGGCTCATCTGCAGAGATACTCATAGAGTTGAGATCAAATTTCCTAAATGAACTAGGTGAATCAGATCAGAACTGGGGGCACATACCGTTGGAATTAAAGTGATTTTATTTGATTTACCTGAGTGAGCCAGCTGCTCTAGCACAATTAGCTGTTTTAATTTCTGTAAACTCATTACAGTGAGAGACCGTCCACACAGGGCTTTTGTGTAGCTTAACTAGTCTAATTTGAAGTCCACCTTTAGGTAATTTAGACGACTTAATGTAGATTGCCTTGTCTAAGCAAGCTCTTCCTTTCTCTCTCCCCTCTGCAAACCCCTTTCTTTCACAGCCCAAGCCACCCAAGCCCACATCCTTCCTAGTCCACTTGACTAAGCAGCCGAGATACTCCCTTTCCTACAGAGGATGGAGAAGCTCTGGAGCCCGGGGGCTGAGAGCAGCACAGGGCCAGACAGGGGCCTTTACCTGCTGCAGGAAGACAGGGAGCTGAAGGCGGAGCTGTTCTTGAAGCTGTGGATTCCCAGCAAAGAGGGGGACATTTACCATGATCTAGCAAGAGACAGCACACGTAGGTAGGGTCAGAGGGTTGCTGCCACTGGCTGTTAATCCCTACGTAACTAAGCCATGAAGAACAAGTCAGTCATGCCCCTGACTCCCTCCCTGGGCTTTCAACGTGTTCCCCTGATAACGGACAGATACTGAAACAGGACAGCTCAATTCCTGGCAGCAGTGTTGAACAGGGGCCACTCGGCCATGAGCAAAGAGAAGGGCCATTCCCATGTCCCTTTGAAAGCCACCTTTTTTGTCAGGGGCTCTGCTAAGACACAGGGTTCAGTACTGTGACTGCCTTCAAGCTATGGAGAAATACAACAAAACCGTCTATATTCACTCAGCTCTCCGGTTTCTGCAAGAGGAACCACTCCAACTACAGAAGCAGACTGGTCTCACAAGCACTGTGCTCACGGCCTGCCTGATAATAGAAGACAACTGCAACACTTTTACCTGTGCTGCAAAGTCCGGGTTCTGGGCAAGAGTTTGCATCATGCTCCGCATATAAGGGGCAGAGATCATGTTCTGCATCAGCTGAGGGTTTTCAGAAATCTGCTGCAGGAGTCCTTGCATCTCTGGGCTGTTAAACATGCCTGCAAGGGGAAAGGGAAGTGAAGACAAAGGAAAACCCCTTACAAGCCTGAGCACTGCTGCAATGCCTGAAATACAACATGACATACAACAGCAATGTCTTCACTTCACCCCCTGGCCAACAGTGAATATCGCTGCGGACAGCCATGGCAGTGCTTTGCTTGCCGCTCTCCCACGCTCTCGAGGGCTGCAGGGACATCAGAGTTCCCAAAGTAACCCTCTGACAGGCACACAAGAAATAACCCATTTGTGCTTGCAACTGGGCTAGAGTCATTCATCTGGAGAGCAGCCATGGACAGGCACTCAAATGCCAGAGGGAACCGCCCTCCAAGGAAGCCTGGGTGACCTGTTCAGTCAGTAGCACCCTCTGGCTCCAATCTCACTTACGTACCAGCCCCAATGCTAGCAGCATTCAGCCCAAAGGGGTTGGATACAGTCGGTGTGCTTTGGGTGGTTGCCGAGCCCGTGCTCCCTTCGCTGCTGGGCGCCTGGCTCTGGGAAGCAGGGGGCGTGGGGCTCCAGGGGTTCGGTAATGGCTCTCTGTTCTCCGTCCGCAAAGGCTGAGAGCTTGAGCTATCAGAATTCCCCGTCAAGGAAGAGAAAGGATTGTTGCCAAACTAGGAAAAAAGAAAAAAGAAACAGCCGTAATCAGTTAGCCCCAGCAGAGAATGTCGGACTAACCCCACCACTATGCAAGCTAGGGAACAGTCGATCATATTCATCCAGGTCCAGAATTTGCTAAACACATGCCATAATTTGCCTCCTGAGAAATCTGTAATCCACAACACACCTCGCTCAGAAAAAGACCAGGCTCAAGAAGTGGCCACAGCCCTAGATTTGGCTCCCAAATGCAGAGCTTCAAAACATCCATGTAAAATCAGCACCCGGACATACCAGTAGGTAATGCTAGACTGGAGTATGTCTGCACAGCCTTTTGCAGACAGACCTGCGCTCACTCCTCCTGTGCTTCAAGCCAGCTGGATCTCAGCCAGCTCCAATCCAAAGGCGTCAGGCTTGAGCTAATAAAGCAAGCCAGGCTGAAAGCAGAGGGCTGCGCTAACGAAGCTATGGGGCCTTCACATCGGCGATAGCTGGCATCCAGCCTGCCTGGAGACCAAAGGAGAGAGGGCAGGTCTCTGCTCAGATACACCAAACCATGTAATAAAAGCAGATGACAGGCACTGCACAACGTTCTCCTGCTAGTGGCTGCATTCTTCATCTAGAGCGGGAGGGGATGAACAGCCATGCTTTGGGAAGGTTGCCCCCTTAGCACGGGGGCCAGGGAAAGACCCCCGTCCCATGCTCAGCACACTATACCCCACTCACAGGAACACAGCCAATACCTGCTCCCTGGCTGCACTAAACATAGGCTCCTGGATGTCCGTGTACATCCGGCGCAGGGCGTTGTATCCTCCCGGAATGCTCTCGAGGTTACTCAAAGCACGGTCCTGGTTCCGCATCATCTCCTGCATCATGGCAGGGTTACGAGCCAATTCCATTGTCTGGGAGAAGGAGGAAAATGTGGAAAGCTCAGGCCCATGGCACCATGGAAGACCGGAGTGAATCAAGAGACTGGTTAGCAGCCCAGTGGTATTCTACTGATCTACCAGCCAAGCACTGAAAGAGTTAAATCTCAGCTCCCAGAAGACAGAGTATAATTAAACCCGTTTCACAGCCAGAGAGCAGAGAGATCATTTATCCAAGCAAAAAGAGCCGAGGGATCCTGGCTCCTCCCATCCTTGCTCAGCTCTCTTCCTTCTCAACCTCAATTCAGCTGGATGAGATTGTTTTGTTTCTAAGCAGTATCAGGACATCCAAACATTTAACACCCATATGTTCCTACTCAAAGTAGATGGACCACATTCAAAAACTGAGAAGGTGGAAGAGATTGGATCCTTCCCATTTCAAGAAAACCAAGAAATTCACCCTCTCCAGGCTTGTGATGGGTCTCCCCTGCACAAGGAACATCCAGATCTCATTTGAGGAGCTGCTTAAGTACGGATCATTCACAATGTAGTCCTGCAGCTCTGGAATTCCATGTATGGCCACCACAGTTGAAAGAAAGATAACCGAGAAGCAGAGAGAAACTAGGCTCACTCAGCAACAACCCAGAAAGACCTCCTGACAAGTCTTCCTGGAGGAACAGCAGAATCCTGTCAAGGGCTATTTAACACTCAGGCTCTCACTCATCCCCTACACTTCCCTTCCGATGAACCTTTGGTCTTCCATTTAGCCAGTCCTCCGGGACACGGATCCTCTCTGTTCTGGGACCGTACAGAAAATCAAGACCTCTAGGATCCCAGCCTACAACTAGTGCTCTCTGCTGATACAGGTAGTAAAATATTGACTGTACAGCTCTGTAGTCTATACTTAATCTATCAAGAGAAATAGAGAGAAACAAAAAGCTCTTGCAGTAGCGTCACTTCTCTATGACTGCTTTTACTCCCATTCCTGAATCAGAACACAGTAACCTTGTATGCAACACGCTAGGATGACCCCAGCATCCTTTTTTGCCCAACCCACGATAAATTCAATAGCTCTGAAAGGGAGATAAGAGTTGCAAGTGTGGGGGTTGAGTAACCAGTATTCACATAACTCAAGACCACCATCTGTTTGCAGGGAGCTTACAGCAGGAAGGAAGATATCTCTAAAATCACTGATCTGGCATTCACACACTCCCTTTGGAGAGCAGACGCTGAAGCTGGTCCACAAAGATGCTCTTGAACACGTGTTAAACAGGCCCTGGCGTGCTGACTCACCTGCCTCATGAGCTCTGGGTTATTCAGCATGTGGCTTATCTCTGGATTTCGCTCCATGAGCTGCTGCATCTGGGGATTGGCCATGATCATCTGTCTCATGAGGTCAGGGTTAGACATCATGTTCTGCACCAAGGGATTCTCCATGATCTGAGAAAGCATCTCTGGGTTGGACATCAGCTGCCGCTGCATCTGCTGCTGGAGCTCCATGAAGTTGGCAGAGCCCATCCCAAGGTTGCCCAGCCCAGTGATGCCGCCAAAGCCAGCTGGAGAGGGAACAACACATGGGGAGAGAGGCGTGAGTCAGTAACTGTCGGCAGCTGCAAAAAGAGGACAAGCACATCAGCTGAACTGCACCCACACTAATCTAGGGGTATCCTATATTCCTACGGCAGCCAGCTCTGAGGGAGGACACCCCCTACACATGCTTCACTAAGGGCTTTGGCATCATCCTGAGCAGGGAAACCGAGGTATGCCGGCGGAAGCAACTCATGCAAAGCCTACAGCAAGCAGAGACAACTACAGGCGTCAAGAACCCCAACTCCTTGGTCTAAGCCTAGGAAATTCTTCTTTCGCGTCACACCTTTTCACAGCCATCACTTACACAGGATGGACGTAGCGCTATTAGGGCCTCCATCCCCCGGACCTCCCATGGTCCCTGACCCGCTGCTCCGTCTGCTGCCGCTCCCTGTGTCAGAAACGGCACTGCTGGATGTGGAAGGCTGAGATGGGGCAGCAGGAGAAGAAGGGGTTGCAGCGGGGGCAGAAGCAGCATTGGGGGCAGAAGCAGCAGATGTTGAATCTTGGACCCTGCAAAGAAACAAAAGAAGGCATTAAACTCCTGAGATTCAGGAACGGCGAGCAGACTCTTCTGTGGGGGACACAGGACGGCGCACCCCAAACTGACTGAGCCTCCCTTCGCGCTTGTTGCCCCCACAGCAGCCAGCCCTGGCTGCTCGCATTCCCGCCTGCAAGGATGCACAGCTGTGCTCCCAGATGCCTTCCATCTGCTGGAATCTGCCTCCCATCCTGATGCATAACAGCCCCTGACATTTTATCCTGGCCCACATGAAGTGGTTTGACTGGTCTTACACCAAGTTGTATCTAGCTCTTCCTTGAATCACACTGAACTATTTACCTCAGCTATATCCTTGAGCAATGAGTTTGCTCCAAACAGGAAAATCCTCCTGCTGCTCCCACAGAAACCACAGGAGGTTACAGCAGGGCTAGTGCATGGGGTAAACAAGAATCTGCTTTTCTGCAAATCCTCCCGTGCACTGACTATTCCTATCGGTGCTCCTGAGGGAAAAAATAAGTATCAGCATTACGCTACAGATAGGGAAACTGAGGCACGAGGCAGCTAGCATCTGTCCCATGAAGCTACAGAACGTTTCTGGCCAGCTTGGCTATGAATTCACATCTCTGCCGCTGGCTGTATCTTGTGTGCAAGGCTTCTCCGTCCAGCACAAGCTGACTAGAGCCTCTTTTAATACACACATGCAGATACTGTGCCATAAGCTACAGCGTAGCAGATGCTGGACATCAGCTTTATTGAGTAAACCAACCCAAGCTAGTACCTTGTAATTACAGTTCCTACTCAGGATTTTTATAGGAATTTGAAAGAGAACATTTAAAGATTCTCTGAAGCATCTGCTGTCATGACAGTGAGCCCTGGACTAGTGCTGAAGAGCTTTCAGATGAAATTAGACCACAAAATTCACTTTACTCGCCTATTTACTGTGCTATTATGCCACAGACAAGTAAATAGGAACAACGATTTCTTCATATATTTTTTTCCAAACCAAGAATGATCCCTTTCTCTAACTCCCTTTCCTTTTTAACTCTTACTCTAGGACTTTAGAAATCAAACCTGAGGGACCCTAACCGCTTTCCAGACTCACCTGACTGCTGCTGAAAACCAGCGGCCACTGAGGCAGAGAGTGGGGAAACAAAGCAAATAGGAAGCTGAACAAAAAAGGAAGGAGGAAGCTGGAGAAAGGTCACTTGGTTTCTCTCAGCACAGGAAGAGGCTGTAATGTCTTCAGTAAGCACTTATCTAGGACTATTAGCGGGGAAAAAAATGAGCAACCCAGGACAGCTCTCTCGTTTATCCTTTGAAATGGTTCACAAGTACCACAGTTTGCTGTGGAGACAGTGGTAAACAGCAGCCTATCAGGCTACCTGGAGGTGCAGAATCCAGAGAGAGGCCTCCTGCAGAAGCTGACAATACACATGCTTGTCTTTGTAAAAAAGAGGGAAGGGAAAAAAAAAAGGCACTAATCTTGACTAAGCCAGTAAGGCAGCTCTCCCAGGGGACAGCAGAACTGCACAAGGAGATGCAACCCCATTAGTTCACCGGGAGCCTGATCAGACTGCAGCAGGGAGCCCACGAAATGGTTGCAAAGGGGGTTTCGAGATCGACAAGACGCAGCTGTGCCTGAAGTACAGCTACTGTTCCCAAGACCCTTCTGCGCCCACCACTCCACCGGGTAGCACTAGGAAAAGCCTAACCCCGCAGCACCTTGCGCTCAATCCTGCATCCCTTTCTCAGGCAGAGCTACATGGTACAGACGGACGCAAGCGAGCCATGTCCAAAGTGGGAGCTGCCATGGGGTGTGCCCACAGTACTGTACTTCAGCCAACAACCACACCGCTGCATGCGGAGAGTAAGTCCGAGCCCCTGCGCTTTCCCACTGAGGTGGAGCACCCACCCGTCCGCGCCTGCCCGTGCAGACATGCCTACAGGTACCACACAGAAACACTGTTCTGCCCTACAGATAGTGCTCTGCACGCGCGGCGTGCCTCCCATGGCACCTGAGAGAGCGCGAGCGCAGGCTTAGAACAGAGTATACGATAGGAAGTGAAAGAAAAGCGATGTATTAGTTTCAACTTCAAGGTGAATTCACGGCGAAAGTAATTTCTATTAACAGCAACTTATCTTTGTGAGAACTAGTATCAAGTTCCAATAGGTTCTTTCAATATTACTAAATTATAAAGGCTCAAAATACGCAAAGCCACATACATGAGTAGTGTCAAAGAAGAGTCAACCCCCTCAAGTACTTGCCACAAACTTACACAGCTGTGTAACCAAGGGAGAAGACAGGCCGAGTGATAAACCCCACAGCGGCATGGCAAAGCCGTGGCAGGGAGAGAGCCTGGGAGAGTTCTGACGGATCACCGCAGCCAGACTCGCACACCCCCCGAAGCCAGCTCAGGCCTCGCACAAGTGCTCCGCTTCAGACAGAGCAGAACTGCTCCACCATCGTTTATTCGCATCATCCATTTACCCTCAGCCCCCCGAGATGAAACAGTTTCTTACTTCTGCGGAGTCTTAATGACCAAGTGTACAGTCAGCCCATCTTTGATCCCATGTTGATTCAACGTGTCTCCATCCTTCAGGATCTTCCCAGCAAAGATCAGAACCAGCTGATCCTGTTTGGCTTTAAACCGCCTGGAAATCTCTTCTTTGAACTGAAAAACAAACACAGCATTTTTCAGGCAAAGGACCGAGACCAGAAATTTAAAGCTAATGCTCCAGATATCATATCCACTATGCATACAGCATAAGGAACTGACAGTCCTTCAGTACCTCACCCAAAAGGAGCCCATGCAGGTACCAATTCAGTCACCAGTTGCTGAGGATGTCTGAGGTGTTAAGAAAAAAAAATAAAAAACAAAGACAAGCTCTACACTTACAAAATGTGGAGTAAATTTCAGAAAGAATAGAGCAATTACCTCAAGATGAGCTGAAGGCTTCCAAAGCAAGATCAAGTGTGTCTCTTAGGTCTAATCCAAATACACCATTTATCCTCTGAATGACTGAACTTTTTTTGTCTCTGCTCATTTGATTTTTTTCCTAAGGAAAGCCCAACTCTGATTTAATACAGGACAGAGCTCTATGGAAAAGGGAACAATCCTTTATCAGCCAATGGAAATAAACTAGGTCTTCTCCAATTCCTATTTCTGCAGCTGAATTCCCTACGAGCATGCCACGCCACATAACACGGACACCTCTTCTTCACTGTGTGATGGGGTGGGATTAACACCTGCCAATAAGATTGTCATTGCTAGCCCAGCCGGGGCATTCCCAAGTTGATTTGCAAGGAAAAAAAGCCTTGCGTTTGGAAGCCACAAACTTCAGGAAATTCAGAGGGAAAGGCCAGGATGGAAAGAGAAGCACACACCTGTCCCAGAGGAGCTCACAGCCTTCACGCCAGAACCCTCAAAACCAAGGCCTGGGAGAGCGCAGCCCTGAGCCCCAGGTCACCCTGGCCGCAAAGCTTCATGCCCTCCTCTGCGCAAAGCCGTCACTGAACATCCCGCTTATACTGCCCGGCTTTCAGGAGCCGACCGGGAAGGAGCAGGAGGGCCACACGTTCTACAGCCCCTGCCTACCCTATGACTCTGCTCCCAAGAGATCTCCGCCACGTCCTTCACACTGCACCTTCATGCCCTACACCCCAGATTAAAGAAGCCACAAAGCCGAGAGCCGTGCCGACAACACCTTGCCCCAGTGGGGACAGCCGCTTTGACAGTGCTTGAGCCAGTCCTTGCAAATTCCAGCCCCCTCCCGCTCGCCCCATGCCACAGGGCCCTGTGAAGGTCCCTCGCAGGAGCAGACCCCCCCCAGCCCACGCAGTGGGCTGATGCTCCCTTTCCTCCGCCCCATCCAACCCTCGCTCCAAACACTTGCCCAGCCCCTCTCCTCTCGCCCGAGGGATCTGGCTCCCAGTGTCCAAACCCACCCCACAACACCCAGCTGCCTCCCCACAGGCAGCCCCATACACACTCATCCGGCTCTGCCCCCAAAGCCGCTTCTCCCCATACCAACCGCTCAAGGAACACCGTCCCTCCCGCTCCCCACAAAGCCACTCTCTAAGCCCCTCACACACACAGCCCCCACATCTCCAACACTACCCCCCTGCTTTTGACACCCACAAACCCTCCCACGGATTTACCCCCAAGACCACTGCCCCCCAGGCCGGGGCTGTCCCCATCCCGAGTGTCAGCTCCCCACTTAAAGGCCCCCCCCGGGGGGCACCGGCCCTCACCCAGGTCTCCCGGTTCCCTCAGAGCTTGGCTCCCGTAAGGCCCCAAAGGCCAGGGGTGCCCCCAAAACCTCCCCAGCTCCCCCCAACCCGGAACCAGATCTCCAAAAGTTCTCCAAGTCCCTCTACCCCTCACCTCCGACCCAAAGCCATGTTCCCCCACTTCTCAGGGCCCCCGGCTCCCTCACTCCCCCTCGGAAGTCCTTCCCCCTCCCCAAAGCCAAGTCTTTCCCCAAAAAGCCCGCGCACGCAGCTCCCCAGCCCGTCACCCCCTCAAAACTAGCCCCCCCCAGGTCACCTCAGCCCCTCACCCCCAAGCCAGGCCCCCCCCCAGCTTCCCTCAGCCCCTCACGCCCGAGCCAGGCCCCCTCAGCCCCTCACCCCCGAGCCAGGCCCCCCTCGCCCCTCACCCCCAAGCCAGGCCCCCTCAGCCCCTCACCCCCGAGCCAGGCCCCCCTCGCCCCTCCACACCCCCCAGGCCCGCCCCCGCCCCCACCTCGCGCACGGAGGCGCCATCCGCGATGACGATCTCCTCCTTGTCCTTGGGGGTCTTCACCGTGACGCGGATGAGAGCCCCGCCGGGGCCGCCCAGCCCCGCCTCGCCCTCCCCGCCGGGGCCGGGCCCGCCGCCGCTCGGCTCCGCCATCTTCGCTCGCCCGCCCCGCCAGCCCGGGCCGTCGCCAGAGAAAGGCGGCGCGCGCCGCCGACGCGAGAGCGGCGCCCCGGCCCCCCGCGCCGCCGCTACCGCCACCTGGCGGCCCGGCGGGCAGCTGCAGCGTGGCGGGGGCGGGGGGCTTAAAGGGGCGGGGAGGGGGCGGCGGCCTGTGGCGGGGCTGCACCCCCCGGGGCCCCGCGGGAGCCCGCGGGAGCGGGGCCCGTCCTGCACCCCCTCGTTAACGGACCCGTCCTGCACCCCCTCGTTAACTGGACCCACCCTGCACCCCCTTATTAACTGGACCCATCCTGCACCCCCTCGTTAACGGATCCGTCCTGCACCCCCTCGTTAACTGGACCCGTCCTGCACCCCCTTATTAACTGGATCCGTCCTGCACCCCCTTATTAACTGGACCCATCCTGCACCCCCTCGTTAACGGATCCGTCCTGCACCCCCTTATTAACTGGATCCGTCCTGCACCCCCTTATTAACTGGACCCATCCTGCACCCCCTCGTTAACGGATCCGTCCTGCACCCCCTTATTAACTGGATCCGTCCTGCACCCCCTTATTAACTGGATCCGTCCTGCACCCCCTCATTAATTGGACCCATCCTGCACCCCCTTATTAACTGGACCCACCCTGCACCCCCTTATTAACTGGACCCGTCCTGCACCCCCTTATTAACTGGATCCATCCTGCACCCCCTCATTAACTGGATCCGTCCTGCACCCCCTCATTAGCGGATCCGTCCTGCACCCCCTTATTAACTGGATCCATCCTGCACCCCCTCGTTAACTGGACCCATCCTGCACCCCCTTATTAACTGGATCCATCCTGCACCCCCTTATTAACGGGGTCCATCCTGCACCCCCTCGTTAACTGGATCCGTCCTGCACCCCCTCATTAACTGGATCCGTCCTGCACCCCCTTATTAACTGGATCCATCCTGCACCCCCTCATTAACTGGATCCGTCCTGCACCCCCTCATTAGCGGATCCGTCCTGCACCCCCTTATTAACTGGATCCATCCTGCACCCCCTCATTTGCCGGATCCATCCTGCACCCCCTTATTAACTGGATCCATCCTGCACCCCCTCGTTAACTGGACCCATCCTGCACCCCCTTATTAACTGGATCCATCCTGCACCCCCTTATTAACGGGGTCCATCCTGCACCCCCTCGTTAACTGGATCCGTCCTGCACCCCCTTATTAACTGGATCCATCCTGCACCCCCTCATTAACTGGATCCATCCTGCACCGCCTTATTAACTGGATCCATCCTGCACCCCCTTATTAACTGCACCCGTCCTGCACCCCCTTATTAACTGCACCCATCCTGCACCCCCTCATTAGCGGATCCATCCTGCACCCCCTCATTAGCTGGATCCGTCCTGCACCCCCTTATTAACTGGACCCTTCCTGCACCCCCTCATTAGCTGGACCCGTCCTGCACCCCCTTATTAACTGGATCTGTCCTGCACCCCCTTATTAACTGGACCCATCCTGCACCCCCTCATTAGCTGGACCCGTCCTGCACCCCCTCGTTAACTGGATCTGTCCTGCACCCCCCCATCAGCCGATCCATCCTGCACCCCCTTATTAACAGGCTCCACCCTGCACCCCCCATTAATGTGAGGGGAAACTGGGGACCCCCCCGCCCACTCCCCCCGCCCCCCCCCCTTTCCTAACTGGGTCCGTTTCTGCCGGGCCCCCCCGTGGGGCCGCCCCCCGCCCGGGGGTCCCCCCCCCCATCCCCGCCGGGGCTGAGTCAGGCCCTCCAGCACGGAGCCCGCCGCCGGCGGGGGGGGGGGGAGGGGCAGAGTTTGGGGGTGTCCGGCCCGTCCCCGCACCCCCCGCTTCGGGCTTCCCCCCGCCCCGGCCCCCTCCACGGCCGGAGCCCGCCGCACCCCGGGTGCTGGGCCCCGCCCGGCGGCGGCAGGCCGTCCCGGGGAGCGGGACTACGAGTCCCGGCGTGCTCCGGGCTGAGCGCGGCCCCGCCACGGGCGCCGCCCGCTCCGGCCCTCCCCGCCATCGCCGGGCGAGCAGCGGGGCGGCGGCGGCCATGCTGCGGCCCAAAGCCCTGACGCAGGTGCTGAGCCAGGCCAACACCGGCGGGGTCCAGAGCACCCTGTGAGTAGGGCCCCCCCGCTGCGGGGTGCAGTGCGGTGGGGAAGTGAAGGGTGTCCCCACCCCGGGGGGAGAGGGGCCCTGCAAGGGGCGTGCAGGGTGCTGGGCCGTGCGCCGTGCAGGGTGCTGGGTGCTGGGCTACGCGCGGTGCCGGGGCCCTGCACGGTGCACAGTGCATGGTGCTGGGGCTGTGCGCAGTGCACGATGCACGGTGCTGGGCTACATGCGGTGCTGGGGCTGTGCGCAGTGCATGATGCATGGTGCTGGGCTACACGCAGTGCTGGGGCCATGCACGGTGCACAGTACACAGTACACAGTGCACGGTGCTGGGCTACATGCGGTGCTGGGGCCCTGCACGGTGCACAGTACACGGTGCATGGTGCTGGGCTACATGCGGTGCTGGGGCCCTGCACGGTGCACAGTACATGGTGCCGGGGCTGTGTGCAGTGCACGATGCACGGTGCTGGGCTACATGCGGTGCCGGGGCCGTACACGGTGCACAGTACACGGTGCTGGGTGCTGGGCTACACGCAGTGCCGGGGCCATGCACGGTGCCGGGGCGTGCACGGTGCACAGTACACAGTACATGGTGCTGGGGCTGTGTGCAGTGCATGATGCACGGTGCTGGGCTACATGCGGAGTTGGGGCCCTGCACGGTGCACAGTACATGGTGCTGCGGCTGTGCGCAGTGCACGATGCATGGTGCTGGGCTACACGCAGTGCTGGGGCCATGCACGGTGCACAGTACACGGTGCATGGTGCTGGGCTACATGCGGTGCTGGGGCTGTGCACGGTGCACAGTGCATGGTGCTGGGGCTGTGCGCAGTGCACGATGCACGGTGCTGGCCTACATGCGGTGCTGGGGCTGTGCGCAGTGCATGATGCATGGTGCTGGGCTACACGCAGTGCTGGGGCCATGCACGGTGCACAGTACACAGTACATGGTGCACGGTGCTGGGCTACATGCGGTGCTGGGGCCCTGCACGGTGCACAGTACATGGTGCCGGGGCTGTGCGCAGTGCACGATGCACGGTGCTGGGCTACATGCAGTGCTGAGGCCGTGCATGGTGCACAGTACATGGTGCATGGTGCTGGGGCTGTGCGCAGTGCAGGGTGCTGGGCTACATGTGGTGCTGGGGCTGTGCATGGTGCACAGTACATGGTGCTGGGGCTGTGCGCAGTGCACGATGCACGGTGCTGGGCTACATGCGGTGCTGGGGCTGTGCACGGTGCACAGTGCATGGTGCTGGGGCTGTGCGCAGTGCATGATGCACGGTGCTGGCCTACATGCGGTGCTGGGGCTGTGCACGGTGCACAGTGCATGGTGCTGGGGCTGTGCGCAGTGCATGATGCACGGTGCTGGCCTACATGCGGTGCTGGGGCTGTGCACGGTGCACAGTACATGGTGCTGGGGCTGTGCGCAGTGCAGGGTCCACAGTGCTGGGCTACATGCGGTGCCGGGGCCGTGCACGGTGCACAGTACACGGTGCTGGGTGCTGGGCTACGCGCGGTGCCGGGGCCCTGCACGGTGCACAGTACATGGTGCTGGGGCTGTGCGCAGTGCACGATGCACGGTGCTGGCCTACATGCGGTGCTGGGGCCCTGCATGGTGCACAGTACATGGTGCTGGGCTACACGCAGTGCTGGGGCCGTGCACGGTGCACAGTACACGGTGCATGGTGCTGGGCTACATGCGGTGCTGGGGCTGTGCACAGTGCATGGTGCTGGGGCTGTGCGCAGTGCACGGTGCATGGTGCTGGCCTACATGCGGTGCCGGGGCCCTGCACGGCGCACAGTACATGGTGCTGGGGCTGTGCGCAGTGCACGATGCACGGTGCTGGGCTACATGCGGTGCTGGGGCTGTGCATGGTGCACAGTGCCAGGATCATGCACAGTGCCAGGGCCATGCACAGTGCACAGTACGTGGTGCATGGTGCCAGGGCCGTTCATGGTGCCGAGGCTGTGCACAGTGCCAGGGACATGCACGGTGCCGGGACATGCACGGTGCACAGTACGTGGTGCATGGTGCCGGGGCCGTGCACGGTGCTTGCCCGCCAGGCTCGTGCCCTGTCCGCAGCAGGTCCTGCTGCTGCAACAAGCCACCGCAGACCCACGCCGCCCTGGGCCACCCCAGAGCTTCCTGGCTTTGAAGCCCCCCACCCCCTGCCAAAATCCCCTGCAAACCTGGGGTGTCCTGGGCGGGGGGCGGTTTGCTCTGCCCCCGGGCACTGCGGAGGGGTCTGATGCCCCACCGGGTTTCGAGGCACCAATTCGCCCCCCCACACCTCATTTCCAGGCTCCTGAACAACGAGGGGTCCTTGCTCGCCTACTCGGGCTACGGGGACACTGATGCCAGGGTCACCGCAGCCATCGCCAGCAACATCTGGGTGGCCTATGACAAGAACGGGCACCAGGCGTTCAACGAGGACAACCTCAAATTCATCCTCATGGACTGCATGGTACGTGGGGCTGGGGGCTGCCCTCCCCTCCCTGGAGACCCAGGCACTGCCCTGGGGGTCCCCCGGGACCCTGCCGCGGTCCCTGCCAAGCCGGGGGTGCAACGGGTGCTGTTTCTCCCTGGGCAGGAGGGGCGAGTGGCCATCACGCGGGTGGCAAACCTGCTGCTCTGCATGTATGCCAAGGAGACAGTTGGATTTGGGATGCTGAAGGCCAAGGTAACGCTGGTGGGGAGGGGGCCGGGGGGCCGCAGGGCTGCGTCCCCGCTGTGGGGTGGGAAAGAGCTGTTGAGGAGGATGAGGGTGGGAGTGGTGGGGGAAGCTGCCGTGCCTGGGACGCCTCTTTCCTCCTTGCAGAGGCTCCTCTGTTCCCCGTGCCAGCCCAGGCGCCTCACCACACCTTTTTAAGGCTCTAAAATGAAATATAAATTAAAATTAGCGCGCAGGAGGTGCGCGCACAGGTTGCAAAATCCGCCTCGGCACCACTCACGCCGCTCTCCGCTCGCAGGCGCAGGCGCTGGTCCAGTACCTGGAGGAACCGCTCACGCAGGTGGCCGCATCCTGAGCACGGGAGCGCAGGGGCTCGGAGGTGCCGCCGTGCAAAGGCCGTTTGCTTCGACGTCGTCACTGGTGTGGGTGGGGGGGTCAGGGGCCCCATGGGCATCCCGGAGCTTGGTGCTGCTTCGGTGTGGCCCTTAAAAATTAGGTGGGGGGAGCAAAAAACGGGGGGTTGGAATAAAAGTGTGTCTGATGGTTGTGTCCTTTTCTGTCTCTTGGGAAGAAAAGAAGGAGCTGGGGGGGTGACGCACGCCCGGCCGGGCTGGGGGTGCCCCCGGCAGTGCTTTGGGGCTGCCGGTGGCTCCGCGATGGGCCGTCGCCCGGGGAAAAGACAGGACAGGGGCTGCGAGGGGCTCGTTACATGGGGAGCGGGTACAACAGAGCCGAGCCCCCCTGCACCCCTGCCCGGCTGCATTGGGGTAGCGGGGGGCGGCGGGGGCTCCTTCCCTTCCCCAGTTTCCCCGGCTTTCACACGATGGCAGCAGAGGCGAGGAAACGTGTTCACGCCTGGTTGGAGCCGGACTGAGCTGGGGGCTCCGCTTCTGCCCCGGCTGCCCCAGCCTGCCCCGCGCTGCAGCCTGCACTGGCCTCAGCAGCCAGGATCAGGCCCCGGCTCCTCCTCCAACCGCCCTGTGACGGTCCCAGGGGTGACACTACCTGCCCAACCTGCGCTGCGACACCCAGTCCCACCCCTTGAGTCAACCAGCTGCGCCGCACGGCCAACCCGGCTGGCCTTGCCGTCGCTCCCCTGGACCCCGCTCGCTTCCCCGGACCCCGCTCGCTCCCCCGGACCGTGCTCGCTCCCCGCCAGAGAGGAAACTTTGCCCCCTCCATCTCCTCCCTCGGCGCCTCTCGGAGCCCGGCGCGCCCTGCACCGTCTGCTCGAGGCTTTGCAGCGGGAAGGAGGAAACCAAAGCGGCGGCGGCCCCGGCGAGGGCGGGTGGCAGCTGGGGCGACATGGGCAGCGGCGAGGAGGATTATAACTTTGTCTTCAAGGGTGAGTCGTGGGCTGCGTGCCAACCCCCCTCGCCAAAAGGGATGGAGCGGGAGGCCAGGGGCTGCGGGGAGGGAATTGGGGTGCCTCCCCTCCAAGGCTGCCGTGTCCTGAACTGGGAAGTTCCTGACCATCCCTGCAGCTCTGACATGCGCCGGGAGCTGCGAAGGGTCAGGGGATCGGGGAGCAGGTACCGGCCTCTGCCGCGTCCCCGGCTGACGGCAGCGAGGTCAGGGCTGGCAAACGGCACCAGGGTCCGTGGAGGCACGGGGACACCCATGCCCACCCCAAAGCTGCATGTGTGGGACGCAGGGCGAATTGGTAGGGGCTGAGATGGCTGCGAAACATAAATACTGTGCAAACCCATTAACACCCGAGAGCGGCGGGCATTTAAAAGTCATTCTCTGCGGTGACCTGGGTGGTGGCACACGCAGAGGACGCAGGGGGCAAACCTGCGCTGGAGAAGCAGAGGCACAGCCTGATGCCCCCCGGCTTGAGCTCTGCAGGCACGGGACCCCGGCATCCTGCGTCGCTGCCGGGCGCTACCAGCCGGACCCCGCCAGACCTCAGTGCTCCCCTTGGGCAAGCGGAGATGGACAGGCTCCGGTGTACCGCCAGTCCTGGGTGCCCACCGCGGCGGGGTGACCCGGGGCTTGCCAGCGTCCTCGCCCTGCTCCTGCTGCCCAAAGCCTGGTAGCCGTGACCCCCCTGAACTGGGGCCACACCAGCAGACGGGGAGCGTGGCTGGGCTCAGCCGAGGTGGCTCGGCCGCGCTCGAGGGGCTGAGAGCTCATGACGCAGGGAGGGGACCCCGTTTGCTGAAGGAGTGACCGCGCCGGCGATTATACCCACGCGCCTGCCCAGCCTCCGTGCCCAGCTCTGGGGTCATCAGGCAGCGGCGGATGCCCGTGCACCCTGTGCCGGCAGCTGGGGCGGTCCGGCTGCCACAGTGCCAAGGCAACGAGCTGCTGGCTGGTCTGGCTCAGGTCGGAAAGGGTTATTTGAATTACTGTGAAGTGTCTTGGAGCAGCCCTCTCCCCTCCTCGACAGCTCCAGTGGGATTTCTCCCTTCCTTCCGCAGTCGTTCTGATCGGGGAGTCCGGGGTGGGCAAAACCAACCTGCTCTCCCGCTTCACCCGCAACGAGTTCAACCACGACAGCCGCACCACCATCGGTGTGGAGTTCTCCACCCGCACCATCCTGGTGGGAGACGCCGTGGTGAAGGCTCAGATCTGGGACACGGCCGGGCTGGAGCGGTACCGCGCCATCACCTCTGCGTAAGGATGGGATGCCCAAAATCGGGGCTCCCCCTGGTACCTGGGTGATGATGCCCTCGTAGTCGAGCCCCACGGGTGAGGATGCTGTGGGGGGTGTCCGGAGCATGGGGTGATGGTGCGGTTCTCCCGTAGGTATTACCGGGGGGCTGTGGGTGCCCTGGTTGTCTTTGACATCACCAAGCACCAGACGTACGATGTGGTGGACCGCTGGCTGAAGGAGCTGTATGACCACGCCGAGGCCAGCATCGTCGTCATGCTGGTGGGGAACAAGACTGACCTCGCGCAGGCTCGGGAGGTTCCCATGGAGGAGGCGAAAATGTTTGCAGGTACGGGCTGGCACCCTGCCATGGGGCTGGGGGCTTGGGAACAGCCCTGGTAGCACGGACCCGCACCAATGCGGGCACCCGAACATCTCTAAAGGGGCTCCAAAATGGAGCTGTGCCCTCGCTGGGGTCTGCATCGTCTCAGGGGACTCCTCTCATTGCAGACAACAACGGGCTGCTGTTTGTCGAGACCTCAGCGCTGGATTCCACCAACGTCGAGCAGGCGTTCGAGACCATCCTGAAGGGTACATGCACCGGCGCCGTGGTGCAGCAGGGTTCTGGGGACCGGGGCATCGCGGGGTCCTTACCGGGGACGCAGGGCTGGGCAGAAGATGTGCAGCGCGTCTCTCCTCTGCCCTGCTCCACGTGAGCTCTTCGGGGCTGGTTTCGGTGTTGTCTTTCTGGCTGGTTTGGTTTCCAGCCTTTTGTGCTGGGCGTTTCGCTCTCCGCACCCCATGGCTTTGTTCTCACGGCCCCCGGGCGTCCCCAAAGCCCCGGGGGCTCCTTCTCCCCCTGTAATCCCCAGTCCCCCTTCCTGTTGTCCTGGGCTCCTGACTCAATGTCTCCAGCACCCTGCTGAACCGGCCGTGGGGTGCTGAGGGGACGGGGATGGAGAGGGGTGATGCTCGGCCAGGAGCACCTCTCCAGGAACGGCAGCCAGCAGCATCGGGGCAGGAGCGCAGCGAGGTGTGCCATGCTGTGCCGTGCCGTGCCGTGCCAAGCCAGCCTGGCCCGGCGAGCTGCCAGCCCCGGCACGGGGTAAAGCACTAATCACAGGTTGGGCAAGAGGAAATTGCTTAAGCGCAGGGTGTTCCCCAGGCACCACAGGGATGCAACTTGGGGGAGCTGCTCCCTTGTCACCCCTCAACTCATCCCCTCCGCTGCATAAAGGGGAAGGAGAGCCACCGACGTGCCAAGCAGTGGGCCAGAGGGCCAGCAACGGGAGCTGCCGGCTCGAAGCTGTCCCTGCTTCCCCGGGGGGCCCTTGGCTGACACACAGACCCCCCCCCAGCACCTCTTGTTTTGCAGAGATCTTCCACAAAGTGCAGAAGCAGAAGCAGAGGAGCAGCCAAACCAACACGGTGTCGCTTGCCAGCGAGAGCCCGGAGAGCACGGCCCCGGCGCAGACGGAGAAGCGCCCATGCTGTGTCGCCCTCTGAGCCGGCCGGGCACCCCGGGAAGCCCCCCGGGGACCCCCACCGCCCCGGGACATGCCAGTGGTGTAGAGCTGGGTCTGCCTCTGCGCAGACTCGTCTGGCCACCGGCACAGGCTGGTGTCACCCAGCCTGCGGTGCCACCCCTGTCCTGGTGTGGTGGGGACCAGCAATCCGGACAGTGGCCAAATTCTGCCATAAACGGTGGGAAGCACCAGTGCCGGGAGCTCTGCTCTGTCTGCTTCATTTTTGCCGGGCCCTGATTAGCATCACCACCGTCACGCACAGACCTCCCAGCCCCTCCGGACCCGCGGTGCAGAGGACTGATACATCCCCGAGGCACCGCTGGGGAAGGAGCCAGATGGTTCTGGCCGGGATCGTGCCAGCGATGGGCGCCGTTCCGATTGCGTCCGGCCCCCGGGTTGCTCCCGTGGGGCCACCCTGTGCCACGCGCTGGGGATGTGGCTGTCCCCGCAGGTCTCCGTCCTCACCGGGGACTGCTCTGGGGTCATCCCAAGCCCTAAGGAGTCAAGTGGCAGTGCTCAGTCCTTGGCACACCTCTGTCCCCATCCCAGACATGGGACAAGTGTGACGGCAGGACCTAGCGAAGGTCCCTCCTGTCTGCGTGGCGGGACGGGGCTTGGTGCAGAGCCCGGTGCCAAGGGGCCCGGGAGCAGCTCCGTGTCCAGCAAAACGGTGACGCAATCATTAAAGGACTTGCGAAACGCAGGTTTGCTGAGCTGGAATTCCTGCATGTTTGTGGTCCCATCCCCTGCTCCCCACCTCCATGACATACCGGAGGTTGTGGCCACCCAAGCAGCCCAGCCCGATGCCATGGTCCTCCTGTGCCCCCTCCCAGACCAATGCCATAGTCCCCCTGCGCCTTGTCCCAGCCCGATGCCATGGTCCCTCTGCACCCCCTCCCAGCCTGATGCCATCGTGTCGTCCGTCCCCCCGCCCCAGCCCGATGATGCCACGGTCCCCTTGTGCCCCCTCCCAGACTAATGCCATGGTCCCCCCGTGCCCTGTCCCAACCCGATGCCATGGTCAACCCGTGTCCCCTCCCAGCCCGATGCCATGGTCACCCCGTGTCCCCTCCCAGCCCGATGCCATGATCCCCCTGCACCCCATCTCAGCCCAATGCCGTGGTCACCCTGTGCCCCCTCCCAGCCCGATGCCATGGTCCCCCTGTGCCCCCTCCCAGACCAATGCCATAGTCCCCCTGCGCCTTGTCCCAGCCCGATGCCATGGTCCCTCTGCGCCCCCTCCCAGCCTGATGCCATCGTCCCCCCACACCCCCCCCCAGCCCGATGATGCCACGGTCCCCCTGTGCCCCCTCCCAGCCCGATGCTATGGTCCCCCTGTGCCCCCTCCCAGACCAATGCCATAGTCCCCCTGCGCCTTGTCCCAGCCCGATGCCATGGTCCCTCTGCGCCCCCTCCCAGCCTGATGCCATCGTCCCCCCACACCCCCCCCCAGCCCGATGATGCCACGGTCCCCCTGTGCCCCGCCCCAGCCCGATGCCACGGTCCCCCTGTGCCCCGCCCCAGCCCAATGCCATGGTCCCCCTGCACCCCCTCCCAGCCCAATGCCATGGTCCCCCTGCGCCCCGTCCCTACACAGCCTTTCCCAGTCCACGTCCCCACACCCTTGATGGCTTATGGGGGATGGCTGGCAGTTTATCAGTCCAAACCGGGACTTGGCCTGTGCCAGTTACCCAAAACCCCTCGGAAATGGGAGAATTGCTGCTGGATTCTCCGCATCTTCCTCTAGCTCCAGGCATTCCCTTTCCCTTTGCGCCGTGCACGGCGTGTCAGCCCAGCGTGGCCCTTTGGTGTCCGTGGTTCTTGCGTGGAGAGCGTGGCCGTGACTCTCCCCATCGGTGGCACACGTGCACGCGGTGGTGGCCTTTCCCTGCCGCCGTGCAGCGCTTCGCATGAGGACACCCCGACGCGATGCGCCCCACAGCCCTCGGGAAAGCACGGCGGTGCTGAGCGGGGAGCGGAGCCCTCGCCCGTGGGAGCACCCACATACCTGCCCCCCCACACCCTTACCTGGCCCAGGTGAGCACACCTGGGCGGTGACGGGCAGCCCCGGCCGCCAATCTGTGCGGAGGAGGAAGGGCTGTGGCCACCAATGGGTGCGCAGGGGACAGCCCCTGCCAGGGCTGGATAAGGCCCGGAAATCCCAGTTAGCCCAGTGGAAGTGGGGCAGTGGTGCTGGGCAAGATGCGGGGCAAGGATGACGAGTACGACTACCTCTTCAAAGGTGGGTCTCCCACCCTGCCGGTGCTGCTCTGGCCATGCCTGCAATGAGCTGTGCTCGGTCTCAGCCTGCTGCAGGTGGTGCTATCTCCACGCAGCACCCTCGGGATGGAGCTGGAAGCCGGGACTTTGGCTTGTACTGGGATATAACATGCAGTTCCCAGTGCTGGGGACTGGTGGGGGGCTTATTGGGGTGCTCCCCTGTGCTGGATGGAGGGGTGGTGGGTATTGGTGGTGCTGGGGCCTCAGGGAGGAGGTTGAAACGCTGCCGTGGTCTGAGGGTTTGCAGAAAGCTGGTCTGTGGCTGTTTGTGGCCCTAGTGCTAATTAAAGCAGCTCGTTACTGCTGCAGGAGGAGTCTGGAGCCCTCACCTGGGTGCAGCACCCAGGGGAGGGGTGGCCGTGCCCGTGGCAGGGTGCTGGTCCCTGGGGGCAGCCCAAGGAGGCAGGGGCGATGGGGAAAGCTGGTCCTTGTGGCACTGCGGGTGCTGTGCCAGCCCCTGAGCCCCTCTGAGCGGGTTTGGGTGCTCTCCTCTGCGTGGCTGGGGTGGGAGGAGCAGTTCTGGGGGCTGAGTGAGCAATCCCGAGAGGAAAAGCCGTGCTGCTCCCGGCTGCAGTTGAGGGAAAGGAGCCAGGGCTCTGGGGTTGTCCTTCCCGGCACTGGTCATGGCGTGACCTCTCTGGTGTGCCGGGGGGACGGCGCTGGGCCCTTGGAGGCCCAACCTTGGTTTTCCTGGCTGCAGGAGCCCAGCACCCCTGCGGAGCATCCCCATCCCAGCCGCCATCCCCTCCGCATGCCGGGTATCCCTGCCCTTAGCAGCTCTCCCCTCACACCGGCCGCCGTGCCGTGGCTGGAGCGGGTGCTGGGGGAAGGCAGGGGACAGCTTGGCAACGTCACAACCTCCCGAGCAATAAAAGCCGGGAGTGAGATCACCCGGCGGCCGGCCGTGAGTCAGCCTCCCCGTGCAGCCCAGCCCGAAAGGCCCCGAGTAATTCCAGCCACCGACACGACGGTAGCCTCCGGCTCCTCGCACGCCTCCCCTGGCCCCTGCCCAGGAAAATCCTTCTCTCTGGAGTTATTCTGGGACCTGGCAAGGGGGAAACTCTGATGCAGCCGGAGCTGGGTCACACCTCGGAGCGAGGCGCCTGGGCAGGAGCTCCTCCGGCCGGTGTGTCCTTTGCTTCTCGCCCAGCGTTGTGCCAGCAGCGCGGCTCTGAGGTGGCCCCGGCGTGTCACCCTCCTGTGGTGCCTGTCCGTTCCCTGTGATCCTACAGGAGCCAGGGCTGAGAGCAGCTCGGCACTGGGCTCTGCATTCCCTTCCTCGGTCTCGTGGTGATCTCTGGAGTCCTTAAAAAAATAAGAAAACTCCGTTTTGAATGCAAGGTCTGCTCATCCCTCCTGAAGTAGGAGCAAAGTCCAAGGGAGACACAATGTTTAGGGGCACGGAGCTGGACCAGCGCTCTCCGGGGTTAGACGGCTCCATCGAGACCAGCTTCTCCCCCTGAGAAATGGGAGATGGTCACCGCTCGAAGCAGCGTTATCCTGATTTCCCCTGAGATGGGAGCATCAGCTGCCTTCTGCTGTTGCAAAGCACGATGCAAATTCCAGCTCTGCTCATGGGAAGGCCCTCGATGCTGCTGGAGGGACTCGGGATAGATGAGGAACGGCGCTGGGCATGGCTGCTCCTTGGACACTTCCTCAGGGCCCCTGCGCGGAGCTCCAGGTTGTTTCCATCCTCACCTCTGGGGTGGGACGTGATGCGTAGAGGATGTTTCACCGGTGCTCGCAGGATACGTGCTCTCTGCTTTAACCAGCTCATGCTGCGTGTTCGGAGGCAGCAAGGACTGAGTGTGTCAAATGCTTTTGTGCGCGGGGTGCAGGAGGCTGCTCGGGTCCCTCTCGCCCTTCAAGCTCAGGGGGATGGGGCTGAGCACGCACCCCCTCTGCATCGAGGCGCCCTGGAGACCGCTGCCCCATCCAACCCTCTCCCTGCACCCCTGGCACGGTGCAAAGCCCGCAGAAGCGCGAGGAGCGTGCCGTAGCCATGGGGGTCTGTGCAAGGTCAGCGTGTGCCCGGCACGGGCTGGCTCTGCTCCTTCCTCCCTCCCCCAGCCTGCTTTCCGAAGGCTTTCCCATACCAATACTTTTTTTTGCTGGCTGCAGGGGTGACGCAGCACGGCACGCTCGTGCCTCAGTTTCCCCTGGCTGTACGCGGTGCTGTCTCCTGGCAGTCAGGGCTCTGGCAGGCATCGGCTGCACTGCCCGCCTGTCCCCGGGGCCATGGGGGTGCTTGGGGCCGGAGGCAGCAGGAGCACGGCACCGCTGGGATAGGGGATGCGGCGGTTGAGCCAGGGGAAGTGGCAACTTCCCGTTGATTAAACACCAAGCCCAGATCAAAGCGGCGAGGCTCCGTAAGCGTTAACGAACCTGGCTCCTCACCGGCCTGAATTTTTCTACCGGTTTATCCAGGGTAGCCCAGACTGTCATCATCCTCCTGAGCCTCCACGTAGCGCGCAGTGGCTTTCAGCGCTGCATGGAGGAGCCACCCTTCCCTCCGTTGCCGGCTGCCCTGGCACGGTGACTGCCAGCGAGGCTCCGGTGCTTTCCAGCTGCCCTCGGAGATCACAGGGAGCTGCTCCACATGCTGTCGGGCTTCGCGGAGCAATGCTGTTTGCAAGCTGTCCTGCAACAAGGGTTTTGGTGAGGGGGTGGCTATGTCGTTGGAGGCTTTGCATCGCAGCCCATGCAAGGGAGCCGAGTCCCTGTGAGCTGGAGTTGATGGGGAAGGGATTATCCAGGACACGGAGCAACATCCTTGGAGGATGGTGGCTGCTGAGCCTTGAATGAGTGTAGGTGTGTCTTGCTGCAAAAGCCAGGCAAATCCTGCAGCGGCTTTGCAGCCCTGGTGATGGGTGCAGCGGTGTGGCATACCCCGTGGTCCCTTGCCGGTGTTGCTGCTCCGGCGTTCTCCCCAGCGTGGTCACCGGATGGTTGTGATCTCGTCCCTGCTGTTGTCTAATCCTGATGGGGAGAAGTCTCCTCTGAGCTTGGTCCCACATGGGTGGTCGGAGTGAAGCGGGATGTGTTTGAGTGCACCTGGAGAATGAACAGAATCGGCAGGGGGGGAATAAAAAAAAAAAAAAATAAAAATCAAAACCTGTTGAGTCATAAACTCAACAAACTTGATAGGGGAGCTGTATGATAAAGCCTCCCCGGAGCCTGTTGCACCGGGTTTTACAGGAACCGGCCAGATCTGGGACAGGCAGAAAATGCACTTAACTAACCCACACCCAGGGACTTCCCGGTTCACAGGCTCGACCAGCAGCAGCCGAGGAGGAGGATGATGATGATGCTTCCTTTCAGACCAGGTCTTTAAGTCCTCTTGTTTGCCCTCAGGGTTGGAGCTTGGGCTGGGAATAGGAGACCCGGTTCTGCTCGGCCTCTCTGGCGTGGCTGTCTCCGCACGGGTCCTGGCTCCGGTTTTCTGCCCATTTTGTGTACGTAGGTGCATACGGCACCTTCCCATTCCTGTTGCTGGGAAGGAAACCCCTGGCAACTTCCAGGCGATGGCAGGAATTTTCTTGAGGGGTATTTACAGGTAGCTGCGGTGCCACCGGGACGAGTCGGGGCTGCTGGTCCTGCTCCCCGAGTGCAGCTTCGCAGTCGCAGCCCCCTCAACCCATCGGCTTCTCCCTGGATGAAATGGAAGTGGGGTCTGGGGTGGGGGCAGACGGGGAGGACCCCCATCCCTGCCAGGCTGGGCTGTGGGGTTTGCTGGGATGGTCGGCATTGTGGGATGCATATGCCTTTGCTGGGTGTCCTGGGGGGGGGGGCTGACACTGTGCTTGTGCCCCCCCAGTTGTGCTCATCGGGGACTCTGGGGTGGGGAAGAGCAACCTGCTCTCGCGCTTCACCCGCAATGAGTTCAACCTGGAGAGCAAGAGCACCATCGGGGTGGAGTTTGCCACGAGGAGCATCCAGGTGGACAACAAGACTGTGAAGGCTCAGATCTGGGACACGGCCGGGCAGGAGCGGTACCGGGCCATCACCTCAGCGTGAGTTTCCTTGCTCCCCACCCGCGTCCCTCACCCGGGGCCCTGCTCTGACCTTGTCCCCTCGCTGTCTCCCAGGTATTACCGGGGAGCGGTGGGAGCTCTGCTCGTCTACGACATCGCCAAGTACCTGACGTACGAGAACGCTGAGCGCTGGCTGAAGGAGCTGCAGGACCACGCTGACGCCAACATCGTCATCATGCTGGTGGGCAACAAGAGCGACCTGCGGCACCTGCGGGCCGTGCCCACCGACGAGGCCAGGAGCTTCGCAGGTATCTCCCTCCTCCTGCCCTCTCCCGTCCCACCCCAGGGTGGCCGTAGGTCATGGCACCCGCCTGAGCTCGCCCTGTCCTTGCAGAGAAGAACGGGCTGTCCTTCCTCGAGACGTCTGCTCTGGACTCCACCAACGTGGAGACGGCTTTCCACAACATCCTCTCGGGTAAGGGGCAGCCAGGAAAGTGTGGGGGGGGGTTTGCTGAGTTGGTTTTGAACACAGCGTCCTCCCAGGACCCTACTGGGGACCCTGGCTGTCCGTTCTGGGGTGGGATCCTGCTCCCCTGGACAGGGAGATGTGGGCATTTGCACCCCTTGAGCAGTGTGTTTTGGGAGGGGGCAGGCCCCCCACTGAAATACATACTTAAAGAAATTATTTTTCCTTCTCTTTTCTCTCTGCTGGCAGAGATCTACCGCATCGTGTCGCAGAGGCAGATCACCGGGCAGCCGGAGTCGGAATTCGGCCCCACCACGACCATTGAGCCCATCCGGGTGCTGCCCACGCAGCAGGAGGGCAGGCAGGCACCCTGCTGCCAGAACATCTGAGCCCCCTGGGGTGCCCCCACCCTGACACCCCCCCACCACCACCACTCAGCACATGGTGGCATCGTGTTTCTCACCTCTGCTCGCTGCAGCCCCTCGGAACAGGGTGGGCCGGTGGCTGCTTCCACACGGCTGTTCTTGTGTGCACCATCATGCTGCCTGTGTGCTGCTCTCCCTGTGTTTATGTAGGACCTACACAAATGGGGGGGGAAAAAGCATCAGCGTCTCTCCCCATGGTTCGGGACATGCAATCCCCTCGTGTCCCTGCCTCTTCTAGCCCTGAAGGCACAGTCACCGGGTGACTCAGGGTGGCACTGAACAAGCCCGAACATTGTGACTCCCTTGCCACATTTCTGCGGCACCCCTGGGTGCAGCCCTTCGGGGTGGGGTGGGGAGGGGACCACGGGGTGCACCCTTCTCTCGCCTGGTGAAGCGAGCAGCGATGGAGCCGGTTGCACCCAGCCCTGCCCCGTCAATACCGAGGGCTGGGTGTGCCTCTGGGGCAGCTGTGGGACACCCAGTTGTGGGGTGCGGGAGGTGACTCCCTACTCAGGCTTGGAAGCACCCTCTTTTTCACGCTGTGAGCCCCTCGAGGTGTGCCTGCGGCACCCCCCCTGCAAAGGGAAAAGCTGCACCTCTTCCGCTGCTGCCCTACCCCGGGGGGACTGGAGCAGGGATGTGGGGGGCACGTCCTTTGGGGGAGCCCCGAGGAGGGGACGAGGGGGTCCCAGGGCTTTGGTGGGGTGAGGGCAGGGATGGGGTGCTGTGGGTGGGCACCTGCTCCCTCCACGCGCATCCCTGTGGGGTGGCCCGTGCGCCACCCCCCCCCCCCCCCTCTGGGCTGCGAGGAGCCTCCGGCGTGACGTGAACCCGCTCCACTCGAGGGTTTTGCCACCCGTGGGTGGGGGCTGGTGACAGCGTGGCCCAGTCTGGGGACATGGCTGCCACTAGATGGAGTGTCTGCTGCGCCTACGGGGTGACAGTGGCCCCGTTCCCCTGCCTGGGGGGGGACATGGCCCCAGGTGCTGGCACAGACCGGGCTGAGCCCAGTGCCACTGTCGGGGGTGATTGGCAGGTGTCAATCAAGAGGAGTGCAGGCACTGCGCTGGCCTTCCTGGGAGAGCCTGTCCCTTCCCATTAACCCCAGCGCTGGGAGCGTGCCCCCGTCGCAGCATGGGGTTTGGGGGGGTCTCTGTCTCTCCACGGCTGCCACCGGTCACCCCATCTCCCTTGGCTGTGCCGGCAGGATCCGTGCCAGGGCCTTGCCTTGGGGTGCGACTGAGCGATGAAACGGGAATTTGGGCAAAATCCTCAAATAAAATTACTGCCGGAGGCTCTTTCTCTCTCTGCCAGGGTCCGTCCTTGAGGCCAGGGGCTGTGCCAGCTCCGGCCCCCCGCCTCTGCCCGCTTGGGCGCTGGGCAGCATCCCCAGGCCACGAAGGGCGTGAGAGGTGAGGAGGAGGAAGGGCAGGGAGGAAGGTGTGACCGTAGCCTGGGCAAGGGGGTGTCTTGCTGGAGGGGAGAGCTTGAAATTCAGGCTCAGAGGTGCAGGTTGGATCCTGCTGCCATGGCACAGGGGGAGCATGGAGGTGCCGGAGCCGGGGCACAGAATTGGCTGCGCCGTGTGGGTGCCAGCCCCGTTTGGGTTGAGGTTGCCCCTTTTTTCCCCAAGTGACAGCGCAGCCATCCCAGCCGGGGCAGCATGGCTCGAGCCATCCCAGTGCAGCATGTCCCTGCACCACGGCACTGCTCTGTCCCAGAGGTAACCTCAGCCCTGAGCTGGCCAAACCCACCCTTGGCCGCATCCTGCTTGCGTCTGACCGTGCTGGAGGCTGTCCCCAGGTGAGCGATGGTTATTACCCCACCCGGCCGGACTCTGCCCCGTGCCCACGCCAGCTGGGAGAGTCACGGCTATATGCAGACCAGCCGGAGAGCTGCCAAGTGCCACCCCCTCCCGCACCACCATCTGCCCACACCGAAACGCCGTGCCAAGAGGTGATGTCAGCCCCGCCGGCGGGAAAGGTGGGTGCGCGGGGGAAGGATGCTGCCCCCGGCTCCGCAAAGGGACAGGGGTTGAGCCAAGCGTCCCTCGGGGCTCGCCGCCATCAGACGTGCCATCCAGCCAGGCACTGGCACGGACACACGGGATGATGAGCTCATTTAGGCTCACGGAGACACTTTCAGGCTCGGCAGCTCAGTTTTGTTGCAGTTTTTCCAGCTTTTATACGATTTCTGCTGGAACGAAGCAGCGGGAAGGATGGAACAAGGCATGGGTTCGCACACGGGGCTCACGGACGTGGGACCTTGCTGCCATCGCCTCTGGGAACAGCAGCCGGTGCAGGGGAGCCGACAGTCTTGCAAATGAAACTCCTTCGCTCTAACCAAGCCCGAGAAGCGTTGCTAACGGCGCGAGACTCGGTGGGAGACCCGTGAGGGGTGGCAGAAGGCGGTTACGGCCCCACCGCCCCTGGAGCTCAGCCCGGCCGGGGGCCTCGTTCCCAACCGCCACTCCTGGACCCCCCCCCAAAGCATGAACAGACAGAAACCAAGAGCAGACACCGAGTTTCTTAAGTAATAATACTTTAATAAAATTAAGTTCTTAATGTAATTTAGCACATTTAATACATTAACCCTTTCCCTTCTTTGTTTTCTACAAGTTGTGCAACATCATTATTTTAATTTTTTATTTTATTTTAATTTTTTTCCTTCTCCCCTTATACTATACGCCTCAAAACTCAGACAACGAGCCTAACTCTACTTCTATGTTCGGTTATATCTCTCTCTCAGGCCTTTATTTTTGCGTAACGCCGGAGAGATGAAAATACCTGGATGGAACATGTGATCGGTTTCCAATAGTAACAATCCCGACTACAGGTTTCCTATGACGTTAAAAGAAAAGAGAGAGAAAAAAAAAAAAAGCAAACACAACATAATAGGGAATGGACTTTAAATGGAAGGGCCACACAGTCAGGACGGCCAGGCGAACACCGGGCACCTCTGTGGCTGGCTGGCTCAGCGCGAGGTTGGTAGTACCGTGGAGTAGGACCGTGTGATAGCACCCGGATCCGGGGGGAAAGCGGATACACACAAACTTGTACAGCGTTTTTGAGCGAGGGTGAGAGAAAGCTAACGTGGTCCTGGTCAAGCAAAAGCCATGAAGGGCTGGCGGAGGGCTGCGCTCCCCTGGAAGCCACTGCTGCCGCGCGGGTACCGCCGGGATTCGGCTGCTGATGGTCCCCGGTGGCTTGGGTTTCGTTTTAGCTCACGTCTTACATGGGAAATCCCACCGGAGCTGCTTTGCCAGAGTCCCAACGGCAGCAAGCTGGAGCCTGGAGCTCTTTGATACTGGGACAGAGCCGGAGGAAATCCTCTGCAGCCCCAAAGGCTCCCGACCGTGCAGCTGGATGCCCGGGGGCTGCTCTGGGCATCCCTGGGGATTTCCCTGGCTTGCCTGGGACTGGGATTAGAGTCGGCTCCGCACGGCAGCGGGAACGCGGGAACGGGCTCTGCAGTGGCCGTGGCTCGAACAGACCAGCTAGTTTGGGATTCGTCAGCGCTCATGCCCGCTGCCATTCATGTTTGCTTAACACTGCTTTTAACCCAGGAGCAAATCCTCAATTGCAAAACAGGATCTGACCCCTGATTTTTTTTTTTCCCCTTTTTTTACGATTATCTTGAACAGAATTCATAAGGAAAAAGGAAAAAAAAAAGTGCTGATCGTTTCACAGATGAGCAAAGCAGCCTGCGACCGTGTCTCTCCATCCCACCTCCTGGGATGAAGACATCCGCGGCCATGAAGCACCGCTCTGTCTCGCCACTCCATTTCTCTGCAAGTTGTTTCAAAAGCATCATCGCAAGACCAGAAAACACATTCTGCCATCAGCTGCCTGGCAAACTGGTGCCACTGTCGGAGGGTGACTTCATTTTTTTTATTTCCTGCACAGACACCAGTGGACCAACTCCAGATTTTACATTAGTGTCACTTTACCGGGGGTGACTTTCAATTTGCTCCATTAGCAGCCCTGAAGCGATGCTGGAGTGGATCCAGCGGTAACGCCGCAGCCTGCCAGGGCTGAAGCGACTTCAGATTCCAGTCGAGTAACCCCATTGAAACGGGAGAGTTACACGGGAGTAAAGGCAGGAGCTGCCCGACCTCCACCGTCTCCAGCCGCCACGGCACCGGCAAAACCGAAGTCAGCCCAGCGCAATTACGGCTGAATTTTCCACCGGGTCAACTGACAGCAGAATGTGACTTCGAGTTTCTACAGTATGTGAAAACCCACAATAAAATACAGAGATGGCTCCCTAACATCCTAGAAAGGTTTTTGGAAGAACCAGCCCATCCTGGCTCCGCTCCTGCCGGTGCTGACACCGAGGAAACCTTGCTGCCGGCTCGGCAGAGGCAGGATGGGACCCCACTATCAGTATACAAGTTACTATAAAGTGCATCCACTCTCCAGTCCAGGGCATCACTGTACAATGTCAATCACTGACTCTTCTTCAAGTATCAAAACCAAAAAATGAGGTAAAACAAAAATGAAAGAGCAAACAGGCCGCCTCGCCGCCCCTGCAGGGAAGGACCAGGCGCTTGATTCCACCAAGCACGAACCCCTCCGAAAGCGCGGGAGACATCGTGCCCTGCTTTCCGAAACCACCCCGGCGTGCCGGGGAGGGTCCCGTGGAGTGATCGCTGATTCACAGTGCTATACGCAGAAACCGAATGAGAACTGTCTTCGCTTCCTGTCCTAACCTATTGCATGGCTTTGCTGAATGAATGCTGGTAAGCGGCTGCCTCGTCCCACCCCAGAAGCAGGCGCGCCATCCACGGGCAAGGGAGCGAGGGGCAGCCGCTGCGTTTCTCGAAGGCTTTGGGATCCTTGCGGATGCTCCTGAACTGCAGGACATCCCTGGGCTCGCTACGGCTGAGCCATGACACAGAGGATAGGAGCAAAAGCTAAACCCAGAGGTAACCACCTTTCAAGAGTGTTTTCTTTGCAACACTCTGCTTCTCTAATAATAACGGACTTGACGCTAGGTCATTTATTTTCGAGTTACATCGTGTAAACGGTGATTTTGGTGCAGCAAAAAGCAGTCACCAACGCTCCGGAGAAAAGTGCTGGCCTGGATCTGAAACGTAAGGACCGGGGTTTAACCAGCTGGCCGGGTGCGCGGGGCGCATCCTGCCCCACCGCCGGTGCCAGGGCTGCGCTCCCCTGCCCCGAACGGCCCCAAAGCGCATCTGCCATCAGCAGAAGAGCTCCCCTCCTCGCGAACGGACCCGCCGTCCAGCCTTTGCACCTGAACGCTGCTCCGCCAGCTCGGCGAGCCGTTCACTCCCGCTCTCGGCACTACAAGGACTCAGGGCGTCCGGCCACATGCAGAGCCCGATGCGCGGCACCGGCCGAGAACAGCCTCCAGCCTCGTCCCTCGCTTTCGCAGCCGAAAACCAGGCGCTCGCCACCAATGTCACCCTCCCGAGAGCAAGACGGCGTGGGGCTGGGGAGGCGAAGCTGCGGGCTCAGGGATGCCGGGGCCCGGCACGGCCGCGGGAAGGACCTCCCGGGTCAGCAGAGCCTTTTGCAAACAATTCACCCGCAGCTCCGGCGCTTGAACCCGATGATTTGAGGCTGAGCAACAGCTCCCTTAAGGGAGCATCCGGCAGAGAAAGAAAACCACCCAACAAGCCAAATCCGGCACCCTGAAAGATGCCAGTTGCTAAACAAGCGAGCTCATCCCAAGGCGCACATCGTCTCCCTGGTGCGAGGCTTCCTCACCGGGTCGAGAGAGAACCAAAAAAAAGAAAAAAAAAACCCAAAAAAAAAGGGAACAAAGCAACCCTAATGTCCTGTGTCTACTGCCCGGCTCCGAGGGCAGAAAGCCTAATTCACGGCCCCGCAGCGGACGTGCCAGAGGAGCCCCGTGCCTTGGCACCAGCACCTCGCTGCCTTCGAGCTCTGTCCGTCACGTTACAGAGGGGAGTTCATCCAATTTTCCTTTCCTTCGCCTTCCCACCCAGGAACGGTCCCACCCGCCCATCACGGGGACCTTCCGACACCTTCGGTGCTCGGAGACGTTCGAAAAGCAAGAACAGCACAAGAAAAGTAACGGCAACTTTTAACATTTCCTTTTCTGAAATTTCATGTTCCAAGCCCGAGGCTGGAGGTCAGAATAAGGCAAAAATAATGGCCTAAAACCTTCTTATTTTGTTCAGTGACTAGCCAAATCTTTATATTTTTATTAAAAAAGCAACATAAAAACCCAAACGTATCTTTTTAAAAAAATACATTATTATTAGATCCCTTTATTTTTTTTTTTTCCCCTCTATAAAAATAACTTCAGGACTTTGTTTGACAGAAGGTACCAGTCGGTGGTCTGTTATTCTGTTAGGCTTTCGTTCGTTTATTTGTTAGCTGCAGAAAAATAGTACCAAAAAAAGATGGAATTTCTGGGGAAGTTAAAAATGATAGCTGATCTTGTTTACAAGTTTATTTTACATTCTGCTCTGTCTGGGATCACTTGGATCTACTATAGATTAAACAATATGGATAGCATCTACTATTTGAACTAGTTAATTTTATTTTAATCTTTACTCTAGGATTATATGAAATAAATTTGAATGTTTATTATTATTAACTTTTTTTTAATACCCATCAACTCAAACCTCTTTTTTTTCTTCTCCTTTTTGGTTAAAAACAAACAAACAAACAAAAATCTTATTTTAAAATGCTTCTTTGAAAGGCAACAGAGCAGAAACGTCCCCCATCTTCCTGCTGCTTTGGGAAGGGGAGCGGGACAAGGGCCAGCTTCGTGCTGGAGGTGCGGGACCCCCCGCGCTCCCCGGCCCACGGGGAGGTCGAGGCTGCTCAGCCCGGGCACAAAGCAGCTCCTTGGGCCGGGATCCTGCGAAACGCTCAGGGCTGTGGCTGAAGCTAAGCGCATGCTTAAGTGCTTTCCTGGATTAAAGCACGGGCTCTGCAAGCTCAGAGCCTCACCGGCTAAAAAGGGGGCACGCCACTCGCTCCAGGCTGTCCTTACATCAGTCGTCTTGCACGAGACGTGCCCACGCTGGCTTGGGGGGGAGCAGAGAGCGTAACATTTACCTATCTAGGATGGATCAAAGCTCTGTACAAGCTGTCTCATCCCCTGGCTGCTCCGAGCACCGGGTACAAGCCCAAAGCCGCTGCAGCAGAGCACCGGTCCTGCACAAACCCGTAGGTCCAAAAGGACGAGGGTGGATGTTTGCGAGATCAGGCTTGGCCTGAACGCTGGGACAAAATACTCCTGTCCTCGCAGCCCGCTCAGCTGCAGAAAGAAATGGAGCCAAAGCCTAAAGGGAGGCAACGGGCGGCAACCACCGCCCTCGTTGGCAGAGCAGCCCTGCGAGCACGCTCCCGTCCCGGGGAGGTCCAAGCTGGCAGCGGCTGTCGGTCCCTCTCGGCACGGCTGCGGGAAAGACCGTAAATCCTCTCGCCTCCGACAAGAAATAGTTTTATACAGGGCTCTCTGAAACCCTGCTGCGAACCGAATCACTGGCAAAACTCTCCACCGGCTCCCTGGGACAGGGTAGGGCCCGTCGTAGTGCTGGTAGGAAAACGAGCAGGAGGAGGGTTGGCGAGGTGAGTAACGCAAGCTTCGCTTTCCGAGAGTGCCCGGCCTCCTGCCGAGCCCCTGCCCTTCCCAAAGAAACCCCAGCGAGAGCAAACCTCCATCACCCAGCGCCTGCCTGGGGCGGCGGGTCGGAGCCGGACCCCCGGCTCGGAGCCGGACCCGCGGGATGCGCTGAAGTGCTTTGCTGCAGCGGGACCGGGGCTCGCCGGGGGCCGGCGGTGGGGGCTGCTGCCGAAAGACCCCCCAGCCCCAGCCCGGAGGGCTTCGGCAGCCAGGCTCCGACCCCGCCAAGGCGCTTCAGCGCGCTCAGACCTCGACCCCTTGCAAAGGGATTTGCTAGACAGAGCAACCACAGGACGGGGGCTTCGAAACGACCGCACGGGCTTTGATTCATAGTGGTTTTTCTCTTCTACTTCTCTGGTTTTTAATCACCTTTTTTCTTTTTTTTTTTTTTTTAAATACATCCAACTGTGTTAATTTCTTATTTCTGGAAAGGGCTATCTGCACCATAACTATCACCTTTTACATACACACACGCACACACAAAAAAGGAAACATATATTAAAAACACTTTTTAAGCAATACTCTGGATACAAATGTATTTTTTAACCTACATATATTCTAAACCTTCTAAACTTTTAAGGATCACTTTATCATAAAATAAAATATCCTTTTTTCTTATAATAAATTACCTAATAAAAAGTATTTTTATTAGCCCAGTTCCTTGCTACATTTACATGTAATAAATGCATTTATTAAAATAGAATATTAAATTATAAAGAAATGTTCTAATTTTAAAATCTTAGTCTTTTTTTCCCTCCTCTCTCTCTCTTTAAAAAACACCAGTAAATGCATCAAAATAAACCCTTCAAATACCAAATAAACAGGTTGGAGCATTTTGATTTAAGAGGTTCACAATATTAACAGTCTGAGCCTTTGTATGTATGGAGATTATTTTTTTTTTAAGAAAGAAAGAAAAGAGAAAAAAATAATAGATATCCCTCCAGCTGAAAAATACTTTTGCAAATGGGAGCTAGGACAAGATATTTTTATAGTATCTCCTCATTAAATATAAATCCAATTTTGGTTCTTTTTTTTTCTTTTGTTATGTATTATAATACATACTATTCTCTATATAATTTATGTCGATGAGGATGACATCACAGCATGATATTACTTTATCCCTCCGTTTCCCTTTGTTATGTTTTGTCACCCTCTCCCCCGCATCGTCCCTTCTCCAGGAGTCCCCGTCCCCCCCCGCGGCAGCTTGCAAACACCGGCCGAAGACGCAGCAGGTTTTGGGGGACGTGGCAGAGCAGCGCAGGCATCACCCCGAAACTCCCCTGCTTAGCACCCCGCTGCCACCCGTCCGCTCCCTGGTCACATCTCCCCGGTCACATCTCCCCGCTGTGCCAGGACCGGGGAGCCCTGGCTCCCCCAGCCCTGATGCCGTCTCGGCTCTGCCCGGGAGGTCATGTCCACAAGGAAAGCTTGCAGGATGAGTCCCAAATTCAGCAAAGCACCGGAGCCCCCGCTCCTTGGTTTCAGCAAGCGCCGAGGTCGGCTGCGGTTTGGTAAAAGCACACGCGTAAATCCCAGTGGCGCGCTGAACCGGGGCGTCTGGCACCAAGTCAGTCCCATTTGCTAGGTCCGCTCCGTCCCCCCATGGGTCTGATCCTGCCTGGACCTGGAAGCCTCCTGCTACCAGCTCAGCACCTTCCAACACAGCTACGCTCCAAGCCCCCCGGGTTTTTGGGGACCTGCCCTCCATCCCACCACTGGCGCCTTCGGAGGCTGTGTTGCCTGCCTCGTGAAAGCGCCCCGACGCAGCTCAGCCCTGCAGCAGGATGAGTGCGCAGGGGAGACTGTCACCGGCATTCATCCGGGCACGGCAAATCACAGTCGGGTCCTCAGCCGGCTCCCTGCCCTGGCTCCTCCATCCCCACCGGCAGATAGAAACACTCGGGCACAACCCGCTCCCCAGCCTGGCCAGCAGCGCGGAGGGGAAACCGGCAGCGCCCATTTGCTTGGGGCCAACGCAAGGTCCCATCCTGCGAGCGTGGATGCTTTCCTTTACCGCTGCCAGGAGCCGGCCCGATTTTGGTGGGCCGCTCGCTAGCCGTAAAGTTAAGCCCCGGTGTGATCTGCAGGATTGGGGGTCTTGAGGACCAGGCTCCTCGCAAGGGTTTTGCTGCTCCTAAAGCAGAGGGAGAGCCAGGCGGCTTGGCGAGACCCGGCTTTGCGTGCCGGCTCCCGGCACCACGTGCCTCCCTTCTTCCCCTGGGTGCGGGTAGGGTGCCCCGTATCAATTTAGCTCCCCGAATGGGTTATCCCACCGAGTCCTGGGAGGGATGTTTAGGGCAGTTAAAGCTAGCGAGGTTTCGCCTAGCTGGTTTGCGCTGCTGCTCCTATTGCAAGGTCGGTCACCAAAGGCATCCCTGCAGGGCGGGAGGGAAGGGGGAAGCAGACCCGGCCCCGCTCGGACCTTGCTGCGGAGAAGGGCAGGGTGCGGGGAGGAGGGTTCTGTCTTTAGTTAACGTTATTGCTGGTGAATTAGACCAACAAGCCATTTTTTAGTCACCTATCAAGGAAGATACAAGTCAGAGCAAATAGTTAAGGTCATGGGCATTTTTCTTGTTTTTTGTTTTTATTTTTTTTTTTTAAGATTTTTATATATATACATATATTTAAAAAGAGAGAAAAAAAAAAAAAGTTACGCAAATTTGTTGTTTAAGCCCCGCAACCGGGCTCCCCTTGGATGCTAACAGGCAGGGCCCGGGACTGCCCCTCTCCGGGTGCCCCCGGCGGGACGGGGAGCGGCGGGGGCCGCAGCTCTCCCGCACTGCCCGAGCCCCCCGTGCAGCCCCACCTTGGGCCAGAGGTAGCTCTCGGTGCGTTTACAGCGCCTGTTTTTCTTTCTTCCAAAGTTGCTACATCAAAGTACGGAGTTGGTGAGGGTACGGGGGGAAAGCAGGGGAAAAGGAGAAATCAAAATAAAACAGGGGCCGAAATACTTCTATTCATTTTAAACTAGAACTGCTACATCAAGCTTTCTTTTAATATATATGTATATGTATATATATATGTATATATATATATATAAAGGTTATTGGAACTGAAGATTTTATTAAAGGCCAACTTGGAGACTTGAGGAGGAACCTCGTCTGCAGAGAGGGGCAGACGTGCCGCTGCCTGGACAGACGGACAGCCCCCCTCTGGTTCCGATCAGCAAGCATGGACGTTTGTTTGGGTCATTATTCCTTTTTTTTTTTTCCTTTTTTTTTTTAAAAAGAAAGGTTTTTTTTTTTTTCTCTAACATTTTTCAGCATGCAGGAGGCTTTTACATCGTTTTCGCTTGTTAAGGTAAGGGAGGAGATAAAAGGAGCAAAGGGCCCCCCTTACCTTCCCCCCTCCCCACTCCCTAGGGTCAGTGCTAGAATAGGTCCCCCCCACCCCAGGTCCCCAACACGGGTGTCGCCTTCCCCCCTCCCCGCTCCCACCCACCTCTTCACAACCTGGCATCAAATAAAGACATTGATCAAAAACTTGCTCACATTACCACGAACAGACTTCACTCAGCCAAGAACGACTAGTCAACTCAACTAACATATCGGCCCTGGGGGACTCGGCCAGGGAAGCATTTGCCGTTGCAGTTTCCAGCTAAATCCCCTCCATTCCCAACACGAACATTTCCGAACGCCCCTTCGAAGGGTGGTTGGATCCCCCCCCCCCGCCCCGCCCGCCCCCCAGCTCTTGCCCCAACCACTCTCTCGACATCAGCGGGAGAATTTTGCACAATGAACGGTTAAAATACAACCCTGGGGTGGGGGGACAGGACGGGACGGGACGGAGGAGGTGGTGCGCGTGGGGAGGGGAGAGGTTACTGCCGGAGAACAGAAATGTTCCCCCTCTCCCTTCCCCTTCTTTTACTGGGACCAAACCGAAGCCAGATTTTGAACGAGAACTGGGCCAGTTTTAGAAAGGACGTGGCCAGAGCTGGCCGGGGCTCTGAAGCCTTTGCCGAGGCCACGCTTCCATGGGGGGATGGCTTTCCCATCTGTGCCCTGGGACAGCACTGGGCCACAGAGGCTTTGGCAGATCGGCCGGAGCAGGGCTGGCCAGCACCCCCAGCCCTCCCTCGCCCCACGGCTCCCACCCAGCACCCACACCGGCGGGTCCAAAACGCGGCGCCTTCCCCCGGGAAGCGCTCACATCCCGACCCGGTCCCGGTGCAAACGGCTGTGCACACCACAGGGCCGGGAGAACCAAGCGGCCGGAGATTTCTTAAAGCTTTGGGGAGGAGGTGAGTACAAATTTGACCTGACAGTGTCCCTTTAGCACAGCATTTTTTTTTTTTTTCTTTTTCCAAAACATCTCAGCATCCACTACAGAGCCTAGGAATGACGTCCACCCCTCCATCTACCTCTTGTCCCTACGTAATATTTTACCGTTGATGCAAAATGGTGGAGGCACATCATTTCACGCCCCTCCACCCGATATCTGAGGATCGGAAGTGGATCTTTATCGACGCAGAGCACCGGAGCAGCCTGCCCCGAGAGTGGCAAGCTCAGCCTCTCCTCCGGTGACCGAGGATGGCTCGAGCAGACCATACCGGGCTGGAGGCAGCAACCGGGAGCAAGCAGCAGCAAACTGAGCAGAAGAGGGGATGTTCCCAGGAACATTATTACGATGAAAATAAAGTCTCCTGTAACTGAAGGGAAAAAAAAATCTCAGGCGATTTTTTTTTTTTTTTTTTTTCTGCTGTAGAACTGTCTCTGCCAAGTTGTGAAACTTGTTGGTTCAGTTCTAAATCAGGGTCCAGGATCTGTGAGCAGAAGTCGAGGGGTGGGAAACGGGGAAGCGGTGGTGGTGGGAGAAAAATTATATATATATAATTTTATATACACATATATATATATATAGGTGCTTGATGAGTTAAGTGCCCATATATATATATACACATATATTTATAGATAGGTATACCGGTACTTGATAGGTTAATCCAACACACATCTTTACCATCACAGCATTTTGGCATCCAGAGACTGGTTGAACAAACCCGACGATGTTAAGACGCTGGCTTGCATCTTGTGTGCATTGGCACAGAAGCCAGATTCGAAGCCCATCCTCTCCCACTTCCCAATGGTTTAAAAAGTATCTGATTTAACAAAACCAGGAGTCTTGAAATGATTAAAGGATGTTCAACAAGGCAATTTTTTTTTTGTTTTGCTTCGTTCTGAAAAAAATATAATATATAAAAGTGGCCAACCTCAGGAAGATCCAGGTAAAGGACAGCTGAAGAGGTTTTGGTCCATAAAGAAATACTTTTTCTTCTTTCTTTTCCCCCACTCGGTTTTGGGTAACAAAAGTTTTGGTCCAGTTTAAAAACGACGACAACAAAATTATATATATAAACTCGGGGTTTTTTTTTTTTTGCTTTCTGTTGGGATGCATGTTGGTTTCGTATGGGCTCATTGCCTGTATTGCATGATCGTCTTTCTTAGGTTTTGGTGCGATATATATATTTTTTAAGAAAAGAAAAGCACAATGTTATGTGTGTGCGTGTGTGTGCGCGTGCGCATGCGTGTTGTGTGTAGCTGCAGCTGGCATCACTTGGAAAAAAGGATGAAGAGTGAACTACGGAAACGCGGAAGTCGATACACTCCCCCCATGGATGGGAACTCGGGACTGCTTTTGAAATACCCTGTTAGTGACTCCTGATTCGTCTGATGAACAAATCCCTGCTCGGATAAGGAAAAAAGAACAAAGTTCCAGACTCCACGGTGGCTCAGAATAATAAAATAAATGCTAATCGCCCAGTGTGATTCCAATAGGTTCTTCCAAACCTTCTTCAGTTTCACCGGCGTCACTTTTATTTCTTCATCTTCTATTTTTGATTTTCTTTTTTTTTGTCGTTTTTTGTTTGGTTTTTTTTAGAAAAAAAGGAAAACAATAAAAGTTCTTTAGCTGCTGTGGTTTTTTTTTTTGTTTAAATCTTTGAGGTAATACAGTTGTGCCCTCGTTCTAACAGGTTCCCAGAGGTTGATGGTTTCTTTTTTGTTTTTCTAAATCCCCGTCATCCGTTTTCCTTTCTTTCTATTTGTTTCTTTCTGAGCTCCCAGTTGGGCTGACATCCCTGGGGGGGAGGAGAGTAGGGGCTTCAGACCAAGATGCAGATTGAACGTGGCTGGAGAGGAAAGGCTGGCAGGGCCCTCCCCACGTCCCTGCTCCCTTCCCCGTCCGATCGAGATGGCCTGGCTTGGTCAATGCAGAGAAGTCCCAATCTCACCACCAAAAAAAACTGAACTAAACCGCTTTGCTTGCGAGATCCGAGTGTGCGTTCAGAGTACTTGTTTTAAAAAAGACATTGCAGGCTGGAGCATCGTTCGCCCTTCAAAATTTCTGGCTTTGCTATTCATTTTAATTTTATTATTCACTTTTTTTTTTAAAAAATAACATACATTGCTTGTAAAATAATTTCTTTTTTTTCTTCTTCTTCTTCTTTAAATTAATTTATTCTTTCATTCATTCGTTTGTTCTTCAGATGTCATTATTATTATTATTATTATCATTATCATTATTATTATTATTATTATCATCATCATCATTTGTCTTTCCTGGACCCCCCCACGCTCCCTTCCTACCCCCACCCCCCCACCCCAATGCCCTGCTCTGTCTCTTTAGGAAAATATTCTAATGGCCTGAGTGGCTGCAGCGTGGCAAACCGGGCACTCTGGATCAGTCCTCTCACAGATCCTCACAGCACACTCCATGCAGAAGAGGTTGTGGCCGCACGGCACCAGAGCTGCCGTAACTTCGCTTTCGAAACACACCATGCACTCGCGGCTGCTGGAGACAGACGTCCGGGCAGCGGTAGTCGTCCCCAGCTTGGAAAACCCTTGGAGCGGTTCCCCCTGCGACCGCCTGGGGAGACCGGAGAGATTGGGCTCTTGGATGGAGGAGGACGGGGAGCGATGTGAATTTGGGTGGATGGCGCCGGTACTGCTGGACCGCTGCTGCTTCGAGAAGAGCACCGAGACGGGGTTGGTGTTCTCCTGCCCAGCCCACATCGGGGCACCCGACTCCGGCACCCCGTAATACAGATCTTGCTTGTTCACACCATAGTTGGGGAAGAGGTAACCGTAATTGAAGTCGTTTTGGTCATTCAGCCGCGGGGTCTCGTAGACGGGGTCGACGGAGCAGTCGCCGATGCACCCCAGGCTGTTCTGCCGGAAGGTGGAGAGGGGCTTGCAGCCCGGCGCCGGCGTATGGACCCGCCAGGCCTCCGAGTAGCGGTTCTCCATGCCGGAGTCAGGGCTGCTGGAGAGGAAGTCGTTCTCGTTGTTGTACTCCAGGATCTTGCCCGTCCTCACCGCGATGTGGGTCTCGATCTCCTCCCGGGCACGCTCGACATTGCCCGGCGCGCCGGTGATTTCAAAGACGGGGTCCCGGTCCCGGCTGGGCGTGATGATGTAGGTGTTGGTCTGCTGCTGGATCCGCTTGATGGTGGCTCCTTTGGGGCCCACCACCAAGCCCACCACGCGGTAGGGCACGCGCACCCGGATGGTGACTTGCCCCGGCAAGGTGGGAGCGCTGCCAAAAGTGGTGCCAGCCTTGTTGCGGGAGGCCCTGATCATGGAGAAGTGCTCGGCAGCGGAGATGATCTCCCGCCGGGCCATGGCCACGTCCTCCCGCCGTCCCGTCACCATGAAGACCGGCTCCTCGCCCCGCACCGGTGTCTTGATGTAGGTGTTGGTCTTTGCCCGCAGGGCTTTGATCTTGCAGCCTTGGGGAAGAGAGAGAAAACAAGGCAGGGAGGTTAGAGAGGCTGTCCCGCCGCCCTCCCCTCTCCTCAGGAAACCAGGCTGAGCTGCCATCTTTTCAGCAGGCCCTGCACCACGCAGCAGCCGCTGCCCGGGGACCTAAAACGAGGGAAAGGCCCTTTGCCCCCTAACCCTGACAGGAGAAATGCCAGAGGAAGGTTTCCCCCTCACTATCCCCAGAGAGCTCGTCCCTCAGGAGCTCCCCGCTCCCTCATCCTCAGGTGCCTGTCGCCATTTTGTGCGCTGCCCCTCACCACACCATCCCCCTCAGCCGCCTCCCCTCAGGAATCAGCCACTCCTCAGCAATCGCCCCTCAGAGATCTCCCTTTCGCGCACCCCCAAGCACCAGGGAGCCGGGGGGGCGGATTCAAGCCCTCCCCACGGGCCAGCGGTCCCTGTGAGGAAGCCTGTCCCCGCTCAGGCCCGGGCCCCGCCATGTTGCCCCTCAGAGAAGATGGCCGCCTTGGCTCCTCTCTCGGCACAGTGGCTCTCGGGACAGGAAGGATTCGGCTGACACACGGGGCCGCGAGAGAGGCTGCAGGTGACAGGAGAAAGCCGGGGGACACTGAGCCCACGGCCAGGCATGGCCGACGTAGAGCCTCTTCACCACCCCGCGCCAGCTCACAGGGAGCACGAAGAGTGAGACGTCTGCCATAACTCAAGAGGGCAGAGCCCTCCCCGGGGACTTCTGTCCTACTGTGGGGCTTTTGGGGTGAATCCGGGGTGACCGGGGTCACTTTTGGGGGGCCAAGTTCAGGAGAGGGTAGCAGAGATGCAGCAATTTGGGCTCCCCACCTCAGGTACGGTGGGACCCCAAACGTCGGCACCGCCAGAAGGCCGGGGGTAGCAGGATGCCAGTATTCGCTTTGGGGTCAAACCAGCAAGAAATGGGGCAGGGCTGCCCTCCGCGTCCACGTAGAGCCCCACCGCAGGCTATGCGCAGACCCCTGCTCCCGGCGCTCAGCCGGAGCCGCAGCGAGGGTACGGCGGTGGCTGCCCGGGGAGGGGAGGCCATCCAGCTGAGGGCTGTGTTTTGCCCTTGACTCTCCATCGGGTGTATCCAACACCGATGGCCGCAGGCCTCGCCACCACTGCGGTCCGGGCGCTCGGACCCTTTCCTGAGGTCACTTGCCATGCCAGTGTTTTTGTCTATCAGTATCCACCTCCTGGAGCCCACCAAGCCTATTCCCCCTGCTCCTTACAGCTCAGAAAACATCTTTCTGCTTTTCCAAAAAAGGCAAGAGACTTTCAGTGTGTTTTGGCTTCCAAATAGTTTTTGAGAGGGGTTTAGAGCCAGCTGTGTGACTCCAGGTTCCTCGACGACACTAGGATGCCATCAAGCAACTAAGGATTTTTACAGATGTGGCACAGTTTTCTAAACTACTTCTGGAAACCCTCCCTGCTGCTGTCCCTCTGACCCCTCTCTCCAAAAGCCTTACTCGGTGCCTGAAGGCATTTTCAAAGCCTGGCACCAAGTTCCCATGCAGACTGGGGCTTCCTCTGCGGGGAGGTTTGCTCTAAGCTCAGGTCTCCAAGAAAAATTAAAAAATGTGATTCTCCAGGGCACTGCATCTCCACTAGTGCAGATGAGTAAGGTGAGCATTGTGCCCCGGTTTCCCAAGGATTAAGGTGTCTGCCTCAGGGCTCATGGAACAAGGGGATCAGGATACGGCACTGAAACCTCTGTGAGATCCCCTACGTCCTCCGCACCCCATCTTCTCTCCCCAAAAGGAGCCCAACTCTTGTCCTCTCCTCTGACCATCTGACACCAGCAAGTTCTCCTCAACGTACTACAATGACATCATACTTTTACACAAGATGACCTGCAAGCGATGCTTCTGCAACCAAGAAATTAAGATTCCTCAGCTCGTGGGCTGGAACGTTATCATTTACACAGATCCTAATAAATACCAACATCTCTCCCAGCTGGGAGTTCAGGGCTGCCACTCACTTAGTGCTGCCACTTATCTGCAGCTCATCTCATGAGACACAGACTTGTGACATCGGGGTGTTTACAGGAACGTAACGACCCCACCACCACGTACCATCATTAGCAAGAATCGAACCCCGCACCTTTAGTGATAAAAACAGAGCCTCGTGCCACTACAGCTGACAAGAATAATTCCCCGCGCTCGCAGCGGTGGCAGGCGCCGCACACGGTACAACCAATAGTTACAGCTGCACAAAGCATGCTCAGCCTGACAGGTCACACTCGCATCTCGCAACATCGCATGGGCACCGGGGTGCAGCCTCGTCAAACTGCAGGAGACTGCGCGAACACGAAACCTCTCGGCATAGCTTTGAAACCCCACCGCCTGTCAGAGGGTCTTGGCATTGGTGTAGGACACGTGCCGGTAAATCCTGACTTTGCTGTCGACTCCCAATGTGACTTTTAACTCCTCAGAGCTACTTCGGCTCTCTGAGCCTCAGTCCCCCATTTGTGGAATGGGAAGAATAGCTGTCTCTTGCTCTGCGTTACTGCAAAACTTCCTGTAATACTTAGCATTGCGATGCTGCTGCATTAAACCCATCTCTAAGCCACTAATTTCACGTTCCTGGGGAATGGAAATGCTAGATCTGACCCAGAGAAGGAACTGGGCAAATCCCCAAAATCCAAACCAAATCCACCCCCTGCCAAGTCCGATGTAGCTCACATGTTACTCCCCACTGAGTTTGCACCCTGAAGTATATTTGCAATGCTTTGTTTAGCAAAGTTTCCGAACAGTTGATGTGAACCGACGGTCATCTACAGTGTTGTATTACTAGCACTTAGGAAACTCAAAGAACAGGACTTTACGGTGCTAGGCACGACACAACTGTAGAATAAAACCACGCAGACAAAATCACGGCATAAAGGTTCATCCCGAGGAGCCCGTGGAGAGCAGGATAAAACTGTAAGGGGTCACCTATGCCCTCCCGCAGCCCCAGGGCAGGCTCAGCTCTCCCTGACCCATCCCTGGCAGACATTTCCCTGCTCCGCTCCTATGCGGCTCGCTCCAAAGATGGAGATTCCATCTTAGGAAGATTAACCGAGATGCCACCATTTCCCCAGGGATATCACCGGAGCGTCGCATGGAAAGAAAGGGGGTGTTAGCGGCAAGCATCCGCGCTGAAAATGACTCCCGTGCATCACCCCAGACTGAAGTAGCGTTTGCTGAATTCCTCAGTGACCCACGTTCCGCCTCCCAGGAGCGCAAGGCTTGCTCTCGTTTGCCAAAGGACCTCAGGTAGGCGTCTGTCAGGGCTGGGCTTGGGTTCGGCGTTTTTCTAAGCCACGGGACAATGACTGCGTGTGGGGGGAGAGGGATCTGAGCCCAGCGTGACAGGAAACAATCAAGGAGGTGACACGGAGGGTCAGGCAAGCAGAGCAGTGACAAAGGACGGGGGCTCCATGCTGGGGACAGATGGAAGGAAACGGTGGCAAGGAATACACATGAATGAGGGCAAACGTAAGCGAGTTCCACGAGCTGGAGAGGGTGGGAGGGCGTTAGGGATGGAGGAAAGGTGATGGAAATTGAGGGAGAGGCACGCTGTGATCCCTCCGAGGGAGGAGGAGAATTAGGGGTGTGGAGGCAAAGGAGAGACACCCCAAAACGACAAAAGGGAGATGGGCAAGGAGAGAGCACGGCGAGAGGGGGAGGGAGGATCTAGAAACGGACAAAAGGACGCATGGTGCAGTCGATGGTGTGAGAAGCAGGGGGAGGAGGAGGGAGGGTCTCCGTGCAGGCCTGCAGACAGGAAAGCCAGCTTTGCAGAGACAAGACAGATGGGGGATCCTGTGCTTAAAAACTGGAGAAAATAACCCCACAGGAAATCAGACCAACTCCATCAAGACCAGCAGCCCAGCAGGTTCAGTGGCCCAGATCTCTCTAGCAGCTCTAAATTGGCACAGACAACAGGCGAAGCCACCAGCAGCATAAATCCAGATAACTCCACCAACTTCCAAGAGAGCTGCACTGATTTACATCAGCTAACATCAGGCTGGCCTTAAATCTGATTTGCCCCCTTAGTGCCAAGGCTCCCAGCCCATCTCGACCCCAACCCTGACCTTGCTTCCCACAACTAAATAGGGGCTGAGCCGCCTTTGACATCGCTCCGTTTCTGACAGAGCACAGCCAGATCAGGATGTGGCCCTTTATATCCTGGCCGGATGAGTAGCACGGTCCTATGTGCTTTTTTCAAATGAAATTTGTCCTGTAGGTTTGGTTTTGGGTTTTTTTTTTTAATGAAAGGCTTTCTTCGTGCTGAACTGGAATTTGAAAACAACATGCAACAAACCGCTTTACTCGGTGGATTATTAAAAGGGGAGAGAACTGCTTAGTAGGTGGTGTTAAAAACGTACAAGTAAGAGGAGGAAAGGACCTGTAGAAACTATAATAATATATAACTTTGCTGTAGTGTTCTACTCTTTAAGGCAGTGTGCAGACATCAGCTAATTGATCCCTGGCAGACTCCTGCCAGTTAGATTTTTATATCAGAGAGAGAATTAAGCCCTTTCTTGTTGTGTTTCCACTACCTAGCTTCTATTATTCTGGTTTTTGCCAATAACACAGATCCCAAAGCATTTTGCAAAGGAGGCTTGTATGATTATTTCCTCCCCCCACCCCTTTTTCTTTTTAACTTCAGTTAACTGATTGCCAACTGACTCAAAGTAAACGTGTTTGCAAATTACTCTAGCAAGCCACGAATGTTAACATACAGGAACAAACCCTTGAGGACTGTCCAGCCTCCGGCACCCAGACCAGCTATCTAACTGGAATGAATCCGCAGAGCAGCTAGCTCTGGCCAGAAACAAATAAATAAGTCGAGTCTAGACATTGCCAAACCGGGGAGGGGTGGGGAATCAGGGGGAGATGCGGATGCATGGCCACATTCTCCTCTCCGCTCACCCCTGCATCAGGGGTGAACAAATCCATCAAAACTAACAGAGAAGGCTTCAAGAGCTTGGTCCACCTGACCAGCCAACGCCGTTGCTCACGGGGGCACCAAGGCTGTAGGATGCATCCCATCTGACTGCCGTTTACTTTGCACGAACCCATCCCAAACCTTTTCTCACTCAGAGTGGCGTAAAACCAACGTACTTCCGTGGGACCTCACCGTGGTTTGCACCGAGGCTCCCCTGCATTGCTCCGGCAGCAGGAAAAGGCTGGAGCAGCGCACGGGACGGATGTGCGCTGGATGTGCCCACCGCACCGTGCACGGCGTAAATGCCAGCAGAAGGACAGCGCAATGGAAAATGCAGCCATGCCTATGGAGTAGTTCCATCGGATATTTTACTTCAGTGTAAATTCAGAGTTAAACCCACTGACGACCTTCTCCTTACCGCTGCTAGAAGGCCAGATCCTGCGCAGGTACATACTGCTACTGATGCTGTCTAGAGGGTCTTACCCGGCACAAACTGGCGCACCTCCAGCGTGTGCCAGGTTACGCCCAGAAGTGTGGGCTTCACCCGAAAGCATCAGAGGTGCTGTACCAGCTCACAGCAAACAACTAAGGATCCAGCCCCGAGGTGGGGTTTTTTGTTTGGCTGGGGGTTTTTTGTGTGGTTTTTTTTTTAAAAACACACCGCACAAGTCACTCCAGGTCCTTACATTTCTTGTTTTCATCAGATACAAAATTATCTCTACAGACAAAAGATTTTTCAGCCCTCTTCTCATTTATACTAAGGCACCTTTACACTGCACTGGTATAAATTACACCTGTAAATACCCCACTTAGGACATTTTGACATTGCCGGTGCGCTGTAAGAGAGCCTAAGGGCAAATTAGGACCTGGTCTTTTTTTCTGTTATAGTCATAAAATTAAAGAGGACCATAATATAAACAACCCTCAAATATCTCTGGTAAGGTGGGGCATTCTCTTCCCATTTAAGATGAAAGCCATGTTAAAAGACAAGCACACAAAGAACATCACAAATAAACCCTCCTGAATATCTGTGGGGTAAGATTTTGCTGCATTGAAAATCTGATGAAAGTGATGTCAAAAAACACAAATGCACACAAAAGGACCACAAACAAACAACTAAATCCCTTTGCATTGAGGTTTTATTGTACTGATGATGCAAGTTGTGTTTACAAGAAGGGAAAAAAAAACCCAAACCCCAACACACCACCACGCCACGAAAATAAGCAACCACCTCATTTCAGTGCAGCGATTTTAAGCCGTTTCACGTAGCGATGAAAGTTGTTTATAAAAAACAACAAAAAAAGGAGAAAAAAAAAAAAAAAAAAAGAAAAAGCAACGCGACCCAAAAGCAACAACCCAGATGCCACAGACAATCGCCGCCTTGTTGTGCGGCGGAGGAAAGTTGGGAACTCGGGCTGGAAGCCCCCGGCCTCGAGCAGCCACTCTCCGCCAGCAATGCATCACATCGGGGTGGGTGTGACCGCGGCCCCCTGCATGGCACAATCCTGCACACGCTCGGAGCCGGATGGCGCGCAGGGGGGAAAGCGGGGCAAGGCGAGCCGGCGGGGAGGGGGACGCAGGAGGAGGGGGCTGCCAGACAAAGGCAGGAACAGGGGGGCGGGGGCCCCCACCCAACGCCAGCACGCTTTCCCACTGCCCTAGATTCCGGCCGGCTGCGCTGCGGCGCGGTTCACTCGGTCAGCGCGGCATCCAGCAGCCGGATCCGATGCGCGGAGCGTGCGTGTCTCCCTAGAAAATTCCCTTTGTCTCTCTCCCAGACCCATTTTCTCCTCCCACCTCTAGTTCAAGCCGCACAAAGTCGATCCCGTTCTGCACTTTTCCCTGGTGTAAATTCAGATGGATTCTCATTAACACTTTATAACAATCTGACACCGACTGCAATTTCTCTCTCCCTTCAAGGCCCATCTCAAGCTGCCAGAGCGGCGTAAAGAGGTTGGTTTTCAGGCCCCACCAGACCGGGAGGCTTTAGCTCCAAGATTTAGGCGAAGCAAGCAGACAAGAGGATCTGACCCCCTCGCTGCTTCTTGGATGCTGTACATCCACCTCCACATGGTGGGTGGGGGAGCTGCAATCATCAGACTTCCTCAATGAAAAAGGCTTCCTTAGACTATTTTTAAATGCTGAAAGCGTTAGAGCATGTTTGGAGCTACACAAAGAGCCCAATCACCTGGGGTTAGTGGGGCCTCTTGTTATTTGACTTCCCCTTGCCAAGAAAGAGCAATTTATGTTAAGCTCCTCTCTCACATAATCTCATTCCTGTTGACAACAGGCTAGTTAGAGCAGGCTGGAGATGCTTCATCAAAGGGTGTCTCTGGGTACAGGTGACAATGGATGCTACTATTGATGATGAGAGCAAAAACACTCTTAGAGAGAAGGTACCTGCTGGGAGCGGGCGGCTTGCACTCTTCTGCTCCACGCAGCAGGAAGCCAAACTGACCCACCACCTTCTCCCCACGCCTGCACACACCGGGCACACAAAGAACCATGACCATGTCTCCCTAACTACATGATCCAGCCTTAAATGTGCCCCGCTTAGCATCCAGCAGCCTCTTCCCTGGCTCCACTGACAGCATCCCAGTCTGTCAGTGGGAGCACTGGCAGAAAAGGCAGATACGCGTCTTCGTCAGGCTGAGCTACGCCTGCGTCGGGCGACTTCTAGGGAAGAACGTGGACTTCTGGGTGGCTGAGGATTTCTGCCCCTTTCTAAGTTCACAGTCTGAACGGCCAAAGCACGACACCTTTAGACACTCTCCACTCTTCCCAGCATCTCTCCCACCTCAACCCACACCCTTGGGTTGCAACAACCTTCTCCATTGCAACTCCCTTGGTGCCCCACCATCTCCTCAAAAATCACCTGCGACCCACTTCAGTGCTTTGTCTTTACAGCCTGGCAAATTTATCTGCGTAGCCCTGAGAACACACGCAGTCCCGGAAAGGGTGTTGCAGGGAAGATGCCCACCACAAGAGTCGGCAGGTGAAATACGAGAGCCACCAAGCACCCCAATGCATCACGCAGGCCCAGACAGGCTCCAGAACCAGGGAGCACCGTGCATGCCACAGCACAGACCAGGAGGTTCGGCCACCCAAGCGCGGCACGGCTGGAGTTCACACTCTTGCCACGTGCCCAGGGAAGGGGGGAACGATCTGCAGGAGCCGTGACACAGGCAGAGACATCCCTGCTCCTCACCCTAGCAGCAACAGGAGGGCATGCATGGAGGTCATGGCTCCACTTCCAGCCAGGGAAGGAAAGTCATTGCCAACCATGGCCAGGGGCAGAGTGGAAGAGGTCATAAACGTCTGTCAAAGGGATTGTTGTGACTTTATCCCCTCATCCTTCCTTTTCCACTTTCCTCTCCTTCACTCCAATTTGCAAAGCAGTCCTTGGCACATCCCACCAGCCACCCAGCTCTCCACCGCGGACCCTGGGGCACCGCAACGGAGGAGCAGCTCTCAGCGCCTGTCCAGCCAGTTCCCGCAAAGTCCCCCTTTCAGCAGTCCACGATCTCATCCCAGTGAGTCTCCTGTCCCGCCCGGCTAGCGGTCGCGCCGCTGAAGAAGCGCTGCTCGAATTCAGCGCACAAACCGGCACCACCGCCAACTCGAGCGAGGTTTCCGGCACGCGATTGGCTCCGCGAGGGCACGTTAACAGTTCCCGGGGAAAGCAGGGAGCCGCCGAGCACGGGCTGAGCTCCTGCAGCATCTCTCGTTCCAAGTGGAGCCACCCCCTCCACCCCAATTAAACCTCTTCGCAAATCACGCTTACAAACATTCCCATAAAAATATACAGGGCTTGAGCCTTATTTATACTCAAGTGCCTTTACACTCTTCCGGCAGAGTAAAGGGCAGTCTTACGGCAGGTGGAAATCCCATTGCCAGACGCATGTGAAAGGGCCCCCGTGCCCGGATCCAGGCCTCCTACACACATACACGTCAGTAAGGTGCACTTTCAAAGATGGTAGGTATTATTTTAAAATAATACGAAGGAACAGTGTGGTTGGTCAGATCAGAAAATATTAATTTAAAGAAAAAGCTCAACCCTGTTACCAACTAAAGCCCTGAAATAATTTTTATTTCATTATTACTTTTTTCCCCTCCCCCTCTTCTCTAAGATGTTCAGCCCCCTATTCACAAGTACCCATAAAACACTCATTTTCTTAGAAAACCATCAGCCCCACGAGCAGAATTACCAAGGGGGTGACAATCTGCAGTTTCTGGGTTCCCCCCGGCATTCCCGGTCAGGCATCCGTGAGAGCGCAGGATTCGGCCCCCCAGGGTGCCCTGCACCCCGCTCCATCTGAGAGCAGACCCTCATAATCCGGTCTTCCACACAAAAACAAGACCCAGGAGACATTCCTATAGGCCTTTAAAAAGAAGTGCGGGCCACAATCTCTGCTTGGAGTAAAGAGCTGCGGCTGCGGGGACTCTGCTGAAGCAATCTTGGTTTCCAGCAGCACAGGATCCGGCCCATCCGCCTCTATAAAGGGGCACAGCTTACACCGTCTGACCCACTGACTGACGGAGCGCTGCCGAGCCCGCCTGGCCGGGGCTCTGGCCCACTGACATTTCCCGGTTTCCCAGATGTGGGAAAGCCCTCACACACACACACGCTAAAAATGGTGGAAAAAATCCAGGTCTCCGCGTTCCTCACCATCACTCCGGCCACAACGGGCACGCCGCCGCGTACCGAATGCATCGAAACACACCCCCTTCTCGGGAGTTTGGGGCAGCAGTGAGATGCAGGAAGAAAATAGCCCGGGCACCTCCCGCATCGTCTAACGTTTCCCCTCGATTCCGCCTGCCGAATCCTCTCTCTTTTCTAACTTTATTAAACAAAGGGGGCCTGATTCTCCACGGCCTTGCACCCGCCAGCGCAGAGTTGGTGCAAAGCCCCGCCGTTTCTGGCCGCGCTCGGCTCGCGGCGGTGTAAAAGCATCACGGGGAGGATCAGGCCCGGGGGGGGGATCTTCTTGGCCCTCCCTTCACCCCCCTCTTTCCCCAACTCCCCAGTGCAGGGGCCACGATCCCAGCGTGGCGGCGGGGGGGGCAGAGCCAGAGCGTGAGCCGTTCCCTCCACTGCAGACGCCTTGGGTTTGGGGGGAGGACAGCATCCCCCCGCCCTCCTGCCCGCTCTCCATCCCAGCGTGGGGACCGGCCTCTGGCTTCGCTGCTGGGGGAGAGCTGAGGCACCAGAGGCCCCATTGTTCCCGTAACACGCTCCAGCCGAAGGATGCCCGGCCATTAGCCATTCGTAGCCCTCTCCCCCCCGTCTCCCCTCGCCCACCCCAGCCTCCGCGCATCCCCTTCTGGGAGCACTGGCCCCGAGGAGCCACACACCCCCCCCCAAACTGCAACAACCCCCCCCTACTTGGGTTATTTCCATTCCCAACCCAAGAGGAAGCATCTGGATTTGGAGCCGCAGTCTCTGCCCGTCACACTTCCAGAGCGTCAAGTTACTTGCTTAGAGAAAGAAAAAAGAAAGGGGAAAAAAAAAAAAAAATCCCACTTAACCACACTATTATTATTTTTTTTTTTTTTTGCTCCCCTCTGTAAGCGACACAAAACTTCTCTCGCCGTGTTTTAACCCTCCCGCAGTGCCCACGGAGCTGCCCTCCCCGCAGCGCACCTCGCCCCCACACGCACACTCGGGAGCCCGGAGCGCTGGGGGTGGGCGAGGGGTGACTTAAGAGTGGGTGTGGTGTGTGTGTATATATATATATATATATATATAATTTTTTTTTTTTTTTAAAGCCCTCCTCCATTCCACCTCGCTCCGAACAGAGCCGTAAGGAGAACAAAAGCATCACTGTCGCGGAGCGTGGTCAGCGGCGGGGCCGGGCGGCGGCGGAGTGCGTGGGGCCCCACGCGGGACGGGTGGGTGCCCGCTCCACGGGTCCCCCGCCAGTCACATGCTTGCAGAAGGAGTTCAACTTCCATGAATCGGTGGTTTGGAGCCGGGCTAGGCCCGGCACCGAGCCCGCCCGGCCCCGGCGAGCCCCGGCACAGCCACACCCCCTCGCTCCACCGAACCCAACAAAGGGGATTTTTCTCCCCACGGCGCCCGGTGCGGGGGTCGGGCTCCGCCGGCCCGGCTCCCCCCCACCCCCCTCCCCGCTTTATTTTCTCCTCTTTTTTATTTTTTTTTTGTTTTTCAAAGGAGGAGGGCGGAGAGCGCGGTTCAGGAACAGCTCTTTCGCAGAACCGGAGGAGCCCCGGGCTCGGGGCTCCGGTGCAGCCAGCCGCACAAGCCCACGCAGGCATTCCTATAGACCCCCCCAACCCCTCCCAAAACACCCCCCCCCCCCCCACCAGAAGAGCAGCGACCCGTCCGCAGCCCCGGGAGCCCCGCTCCGCCCGGGGGGGAGGCGCGCTGCCCCCTCCGCTTTGTCCGCGGAGGGCTGAGCCGGTCGGGGCGCGGGTGCCCGCCCGGCCCCGGCCCCGAACAATGGGAGGGAGGGAGGGAGGGAGCGGCGAGGGGCGAGGCGCGGGGGAAGTTGGCGGGGCGGTCCCCAGCCCTCCCGGCCGCGGGGATGCCGCGGGGGAAGTTTCCCGGGGAAGGGGACCCGGCCGGGGGGACGGGGACACGGACGGGACAGCGGGCGGGGGACCCGCGCCCCGGCGCTCACCTTGCCGGCCCACGATCTCGGCCACGTGCTCGGAGCTGGGCACCGGGACGCACTCGGTGGTGTTGGAGCTGCTCTTGAGCCGCAGCTCGGCCTCCTTGTAGAGCGCGCACAACTTGGGCTCCGCCGCCCCGGCGCTGGGCGCCGAGGAGCCCTTCGGGGCCGGTGGCGGCGGCGGCGGCGGCGGCGGCGGCTGCTGCTGCGGCGGCGGCGGCGGCGGCGGGGGCTGCTGCGGCGGCGGCGGCGGCGGGTTATTGTTGTTGTTGTTGCTGTCCTCCACCAGCACCACGGCGGAGGAGGAGGAGGAGGAGGAAGGCTCGCCTAGCCCCAGCAGGCAGAGCTGGTCCAGGGCGAGCTGCAGCGCCCGGTCATCCTCCAGCAGCGCTCTGTCTTTGCCGCTCCCACCGAAACAGCCTAAATCGCCGAAACCCCCGTTCCTTTCCATTATCCCTGGTACTACCAGGCTAGGCATGGCTAACAAAGACTTGAGAGGGGGTTGGGTGGTGGTGGTTGGTTGGGGAGGGGGGGGTGTGAGAGCGAGAGGAGGGGAGTGGGGGGGGGGGGGGACACAAAGAGCTCGGGAGGGAGAAGGGAAAAAAAAAAAGGCAGAGGGAGAGAAACAGAGAGAGAAAAGGACCCTCCGCCCACCTCCCCTCCGCCTGGCCAAGCCCCTTTCTCTCTGTAACCCGAGCTCCTCGCCCAGGCACTTCCAGCCCGCCGGGGTCCCCCCGCCGCCGCCTCCGCCCCCGGCTCCCAGCCGCCGGCGGGGTGTGCGGAGGGCCGGCGGGGCGCGGGGCGGCGCGGAGCCCCGCGGGGGGAAAACTCTTTTGTTTGAAGGCGGCTGGGCGCAGCGGGAGGCTGCCCCGGCCCGCGGCCTGCTGGGGGATGTAGTCCCCGGCCGCCGCGCACACACCCCCGCCGGCAGCGGCCCGCGGGGAGCGGGGGGACCCGCCGCGGCACGGGCGGGGGGGGCGGAGGGGGCACCCGCTGGCCACGGGCGGAGGGGGCACCCACTGGCCAAGGGTGGAGGGGGCACCCACTGGCCATTGGCGGAGGGGGCACCCACTGGCCACGGGCGGAGGGGGCACCCGCTGGCCAAGGGTGGAGGGGGCACCCGCTGGCCATTGGCAGAGGGGGCACCCGCTGGCCACGGGCGGAGGGGGCACCCACTGGCCAAGGGTGGAGGGGGCACCCACTGGCCATTGGCGGAGGGGGCACCCACTGGCCACGGGCGGGGGGGGCACCCACTGGCCATGGGCGGAGGGGGCACCCGCTGGCCAAGGGTGGAGGGGGCACCCACTGGCCATTGGCGGAGGGGGCACCCACTGGCCACGGGCGGGGGGGGCACCCACTGGCCATGGGCGGAGGGGGCACCCGCTGGCCAAGGGTGGAGGGGGCACCCACTGGCCATTGGCAGAGGGGGCACCCACTGGCCACGGGTGGAGGGGGCACCCACTGGCCATTGGCAGAGGGGGCACCCACTGGCCACGGGTGGAGGGGGCACCCACTGGCCATTGGCAGAGGGGGCACCCACTGGCCACGGGTGGAGGGGGCACCCACTGGCCATTGGCAGAGGGGGCACCCACTGGCCATGGGCGGAGGGGGCACCCACTGGCCAAGGGTGGAGGGGGCACCCACTGGCCACGGGCGGAGGGGGCACCCACTGGCCATTGGCGGAGGGGGCACCCACTGGCCACGGGCGGAGGGGGCACCCACTGGCCAAGGGTGGAGGGGGCACCCACTGGCCATTGGCGGAGGGGGCACCCACTGGCCAAGGGTGGAGGGGGCACCCACTGGCCATTGGCGGAGGGGGCACCCACTGACCAAGGGTGGAGGGGGCACCCACTGGCCATTGGCAGAGGGGGCACCCACTGGCCACGGGCGGAGGGGGCACCCACTGGCCAAGGGTGGAGGGGGCACCCACTGGCCATTGGCGGAGGGGGCACCCACTGGCCACGGGCGGAGGGGGCACCCACTGGCCAAGGGTGGAGGGGGCACCCACTGGCCATTGGCGGAGGGGGCACCCGCTGGCCACGGGCGGAGGGGGCACCCACAGGCCAAGGGTGGAGGGGGCACCCGCTGGCCAAGGGTGGAGGGGGCGGAGGGGGCACCCACTGGCCATGGGTGGAGGGGGCGGAGGGGGTCCCACCGTGTCATGGGTGGAGGGGGCTGCGGGGGCACCCGCTGTGTCATGGGTGGAGGGGGCACCCACTGTGTCATGGGTGGAGGGGGCTGCGGGGGCACCCGCTGTGTCATGGGTGGAGGGGGCACCCACTGTGTCATGGGTGGAGGGGGCTGCGGGGGCACCCGCTGTCTCATGGGTGGAGGGGGCACCCACTGGCCAAGGGTGGAGGGGGCTGCGGGGGTCCCACCGTGTCATGGGTGGAGGGGGCTGCGGGGGGACCCACTGTGTCACGGGTGGAGGGGGCTGCGGGGGGACCCACCGTGTCACGGGTGGAGGGAGCTACGTGGGGTCCCACTGTGTCATGGGTGGAGGGGGCTGCAGGGGGACCCACCGTGTCACGGGTGGAGGGGGCAGAGGGGGCACCCACTGGCCAAGGGTGGAGGGGGCGGAGGGGGCACCCACTGGCCAAGGGTGGAGGGGGCAGAGGGTGTCCCACCGTGTCATGGGTGGAGGGGGATGCAGAGGGACCCACTGTGTCACGGGTGGAGGGGGCTGCGGAGGCACCCACAGGCCAAGGGTGGAGGGGGCAGAGGGGGTCCCACCATGTCATGAGTGGAGGAGGATGCAGAGGAACCCAACGTGTCATGGGTGGAGGGGGCTGCGGGGGCACCCGCTGTGTCATGGGCGGAGGGGGCTGCGGGGGCACCCGCCGTGTCATGGGTGGAGGGGGCGATGGGGGGGCTGTGTGGATACCCACGGTCCATAAGCCGGGCACGGAGGGGCTGCGAGCGGAGGAGGAGCGCATCTGCTCTGGCACAGAGGAGCCGTGGGTGGAAGGGGTCTGTGTGGGGACCCACCACGTGCACCTCGGCATGGAGGGGTCACAGGTGGAGGGGGCGCTGCATGGGGACCTGTCCAGCGCACCCCATCGAGGAGGGTCTGTGAGGGGACCTGCCGCTGCCCACCCGGGAGGGGTGCTGTCAAGGGTTGGGAGCCTGGTGATCCACTGGGATAGCGGGGACCCTTGGGAGAAGCGGTGGCTCGGCAGGGACACCTCAAGGTGCTTGGGCCATAGACCGGCAGCGGCACCAGAGTCGGTGGGGTGAACGGTGGGGCAGGTCCTGAAGGGATGAGCCCACTGCCCATGGACAGGTCGCTCACCGGCTTCACGCTCATGCGAAGGGGGACACGGCCTTCGAAGAGGTGCTGGGTCCCCCCCAAACATGGGGGCTTCACTCTTGTGATGGGAAGATCCCCCCCAACCAAGATCACAGGGATTTGAGGGCCGAACCCGTGTATCCAGCAGCATCGGGAGTCACGGAAAGAGAAGGGGGAACCCCTGGCACCCCAAGGCGTTGCGGTGGCTCCCGCTGCGGGAGCGGTGAGGCTCGGGGGGGCTGCTGGGGCTCAGCCTCCCCGCCCTTGGCTCCCTGCCCCAGCAAAGCCCCCTCTGCAAACTGGGGATGCTGGGGGAGAGCCATGGGACAGCCCTGCTCCCTCGGTTAGCTTTTCTCATTGAAATGAGGAGCGATTTAGCGCAGAGGCAAGCATTGAAAATAGCTTTCCAGCTCCCCGCCAGCGAGGCTGGGCTGTGTGTGTGTGAGTGCGTGTTTCTCCCCTCTTCCCCTTTCTTCCCTTTGAATCAAACCAGATGTCTCTCCCATGAAATGAGATTGCATGAGCTTACACTGGAGAGAGACAATGCAGAAAGATGCGAGGCTCCCATCGAGCCACATTGCGCTGCAGCTCTGGCAGAGGCGACGTCTGCGGCTCTGGCTGGGGACGGAGCGAGGGGGATGGTGGCACCGATGCCTTGTCACCGAGGCAGGAATTTTCTAACCCCCCTACTGTATTTTGTATGATTTCCTCTCTCTGGCTCTCAGATCCTTGCAGCAAGGTTTCTCTCTCTTCCACGCAGCCCCCCCCTTTTTCTGGGTCTACAAGCAGAAGATCTCAGCTTGCAGATGAACTAAGCAGATGGGGCACCCAGCACAAGGAAATGTCTCATCCACTGACTCAGACGGTAAGGTGTTGCTATAGCTTTCCCCGCAAGTTTGCCCAAGCACTTTGGGAATGGGAATTTTTGCTTTCGTTTTGTTTCGGCAGCCAGGTTGCCCGATCCGTAGCACAAAGTCAGGGAGATGCTGGGACACCGGCCGGCCGGGCTGGTGGTGGCAGGTTGGTTCTCTCTGCTGCAGGACCTGGAGCGGAGCTGCTGTGGGGTCGGAGGTTTGGTGTTTGTGTTGTGAGCGTTGAAAAAAAACAAAAAAAGTGTAGCTAAAAGAGAAGAACGCACCGCACGCTGTCGCGTTTCACGTGGCTCGTTTTGGTCGTGATCGTAGAACAGTGGCTTGAATTACTCCTATTTTATTTTAACCTTTGCATGGCGATGGGACTTGTGAAAGGCTGGCACTTCGGGATGTTTTCCTTCGTCTAAGAGGTTGCGTCTGTATTGTGATACGACGGATAGTGGCTCTATATGCACACACACACGCGTCGCACGGAGCGTTTGTTTAATACGGACACGCTCAGTCCCGCGTGCCACATGGAGGTTATACGGACAAAACCGTGTGCGTTTAATACACGCGGGTGTTCACATACACGCTGCCTGTCCCTCTGCCACGCGCCTGCTGAATACGGCTCACTCGCACGCTTAAAACCATGTCCAAAGATCGTATCCGTGTAAACATGTGTGTTACAGGCGTGTGGGTGCAAAACGCGAACCCGGAACGCGAGCGTGCAGGCGGTGAGCTTTGAAATACGGACGTAAGCTGTAAATGTATGTTTATATGAAGAGTTTTGCCTGCACGTATGTCTATATGCAGGTGCGTTCGTCGTGTGGGTGGGTATTCATGCGTGCACCCATGCGCATAAACACAGCTGTATACAGTATGTTGCGGTATTGTTGGGAACTGTGGTATTTTGTCCTGTAAATGATAGAGCGACATTTTCATCTGTCAAAGTTTCATCTCATCCACAAAGCCAATAAAGATGCCCGCTCTGTAGGTATCGGGGCGTTTTAGGGACGCAGTTTTGCTTCCAACCTCCATTTTAAGTTCCGTCCTGGAGCTTTCGGGAGAAGAAAGTGCCCCTCGAAATCATAAAGGGAAAGAAAAAAAAAAGACACACACACGCAAAAGGACAGAACTGCAGAGCTCCAGCTCCAGGCTTTCAAACAGCACAAGCCAGGCCCAGAAATCATAAAACTAACTAAAAAGTTTGCGTGACTCCACAAAAATAATGAATAAGGGTTTTTTTTTTTCATTTGCCTTCTCCCGGGGCTTTTGGATTTCACTCGAGTTACATCACCTCGCTTTTCTGCACAGCCGCAAGGTCTAGAAACTTACTTTAAAAACCGAAAATTCCTCCTCGCACAGATTCACATGACTCACGGAGCCGGGAATTTCAGGCAAACATGAATGCTCATAGAAAAATTGCAGGAATTGGCAACCCGGGCAATGACTAATCCTGATGGGTCCCTGATAGCAACGTTTCTCAGTTCATACAATATTTTGGGGGCGTAGCTGGGCTCCAACCAAGACTTTGATCCTCCTGACGGCGATAGCAACTGCTTAGGAATGATCTTACCTACCGTCTGGCATCGTTGCCCTCTGGGGAAGCTGGATTTCAATAGTAATTCAGGTTAAAGTTAGCGCTGCCAGGTGGCTTGAATTGACTTGATGAGCTGGAATAGATCACTGGGGCTCATATCCCGGGTTGGTCGGAGGCTTGAATGTTTGCAGCTCCCTGGACGTGGGAGGACAAGGTTATTTTTTCGTTCCAGGTAGTGGTGTTGGATTGCGAGCTGGGTAGTTTGCCGCGGGTGTAGACTGCGCGCAGCTACATCCGCTCTGCAAACGTCCCTACCAAGGTTTTGGCAGAAACGCAGCGTTTCTAGTTAAAAAGTTGGTATTTCCAAATGTTTTAAAATCCACATCCCTGAATTACTGTCAGGGGAAAAAAAAAAAAAAAGATTAATTAAAACCAGGGATGACGGAAGACTCCGCCAAGCAGAGAGGTTGGGATCGTATAGCAGCGTCACGTGCTCCTCACCCCTTTCCTAGGCAGTAGGTTGCAGAATGATCAAAGAAAAGGGAGAAACTGCAAACGACAACTGCTGCCGATGCCAGAGCCATCGGGGAGGGGAGTCCGGGCACCGCGGCTTGTAATAGAAAGCCCTGTCGAAGGCGAGAATAAAGCTGACATTGACTGAGGTGGTGCCAGCAGACTGTCCTTAGGCGAAACAGTAACTTACATTCATCATCAAGAGCAAAGACAGGAAAGAAACTTTCTAGGTTAATTTGTGTCATCAATGCAAAGCAAAGCTTGGCGCTTCCCAGTGCTGCATCCCTCTTCCCCCCGAAAATACCCGAGTCCAGGGGAAAGAGGTATTTGAAAAGACGGCAGCTGCTAGAAAAGCTTTAGCACTGGGTGAGCATCCCCATTCCCGCAAGCCGCTGTGAAAAGCCGAGGGTGGGATGGGCGTCAGGGAGGCCAAGATGCTGCTTGTGACCAGGACGCCTTTTTTAGGCTTTTCTTCATTTTCATTTCACGTCAGATTGGAGCTGGGGCAGCATCGCCGCAAGAGACCCTCACTCCAAGAAGGACATTGAGGTGCTGGAGCGTGTCCAGAGAAGGGCGACGGAGCTGGTGAGGGGTCTGGAGCACAAGTCTGATGAGGAGCGGCTGAGGGAGCTGGGGTTGTTCAGTCTGGAGAAGAGGAGGATGAGGGGAGATCTTATCACTCTCTCCAATGACCTGAAAGGGGGTTGTGGTGAGGTGGGTGTTGGTCTCTTCTCCCAAGTGACAGCAACAGGACAAGAGGAAATGGCCTCAAGTTGCGCCAGGGGAGGTTCAGGCTGGATATTAGGAAAAATGTCTTTACTGGGAGAGTGGTGAAGCACTGGAAGAGGCTGCCCAGGGAGGTGGTGGAGTCACCATCCCTGGAGGTGTTCAAGGAACGTGTGGACATGACACTATGGGACATGGTTTAATGGGCATGGTGGGGTTGGGGTGATGGTTGGACTTGACGATCTTACAGCTCTTTTCCAACCTTAGTGATTCTGTGATTCTGAGAGCTCCGAGACATCATCTCCCCATCCCCGGGCAGCTCATTTCATTAACTGCTCAGCCTCATGTGAAACAGGAGTATCCCAAACACTCGGAAGCTGGAAGGGTTCCCCACCCTGTGGGTACATGGAGCTTTGAGCCCACAGTCTCATCTGGCAGCCCCATGTGCTGGCCATTTCCTGCGGCACAAGGTTCGGAAATTCATCTGCCCTCCATGGCGACCGATCCACCCGAGGGTACGTCACTGCAGCCCCATCCGTGGCTGCAACCGCCCTTACAATTCACGTTCCGTGCATAGATTATAAACCTCTTCGCTTTGTAGACGGGACCGATAGCAAGAGGTATCTTGCTGTCCATGTAGGGATCCTAAAGTGCTTTGCAAACATCGGTTAATTAAGCTCTTCTATGAGATGATTAAATTACCGCAAAGCTTTGATCCAAAGCTCCTTGAAGTCCATTGCTTTTGGCGAGTCCAGGTCCATGGGATCAAGCCCAGGAGACCAGATTTAAAACCCTCTCAATTTTGTTAAGAGCTCAGCATATTGGCTGCAGATGGAGAGCTAAGCTACAGGGACAATCTGGCGGTGGGACTGCTGGTGCTGAGCGACTTGCGGACTTGATCGTGATTGTAAGTGTGGATGTTTTGGACTTGTGGTCATGAGTTCTTTTGGAAAAACTGCCCTAAGGTTGTTGAAGAAATTCCTTCAGCTTGAGATTTGGATGATTTTAGGTCTGGGATCGAAAGGGGGTTTCGGTTTCAGGGTCACACTCTCCCCTTATTCCTGCTGCTTATACACGTAGTTCGTTTTCTGAGGAATTCTTTTTCCTCCCATTGGAATCCCATCTTCTGCAAGCAGATAATTCCTGATTTCAATTTATAGAACGTCAGGATTACCACGTTTCCTTGGACATGTCCTCTTCTAACTCCTAGGAATTCCATCCAGGAGGATGTTAGGGTTTTGACCACTTGTCTGGTATTTTTGAATCGACATCAGCCTGGAAATCCTGGCGTAGCGGCGCTAGCACACGTGCAGATCAGCTCTTTGGGCATCGCACCGTCCTCAGCTGCGATGCCAGTGGGGCAGATTTCCTGCCTGTGCTCCCATCGGCTGCCTGGTGCAGCCGCAGTAAGTCAGATGCTTCCCGGACACGTCAAGCCCGAGGCCCATGTGCTGGCCAGATGGTCCGCGTGTGCCCAGCAAATCCAACGCCGTCCGGGATGTGTCGGATTCACTGCACGTTCGTTGTCAAGCTGTGCGGCGCATGTGCACATATTTCCATCCAGGAAATCTTGTACGGAAATACGGCAGCCCCATCCAAGGGACTTACCTGTCTCCCATTGCCCTAAGAAATGAGTGCTGTCTTTACGGGTCCGCTTGGGAGAGGGGGACGTGCCGTATTTCCAGTTTCGAGACGAGGATCTGAGTCGTGGAGTCGAACCAACTTGCATTAGGGTGCAACCAGAGGGGCAGATCTATTTTCCTGAGCTATAAGCAAGCTCTCTTGCATGGTAACACCTTCCTGCTTGAAGGCTCGTTGTATCCACAGGTTTAACGCTCTTTGCAATTATGGGTGATTTTAAATGAAAACAGGGAAGGTTTCACGTCCCAGATAAGGAACATGTGGACGTGGCACTGCGGGACATGGTTTAGTGGGCATGGTGGGGTTGGTTGATGGTTGGACTTGATGATCTTACAGGTCTTTTCCAACCTTAGTGATTCTGTGATTCTGTGATTTTAAACCTCTCTGCTTAGTAGACGGGACCGATAGCAAGAGGCATCTTGCTCTCCATGCAGGGATCCTAAAGTACTTTGCAAACATTGGTTAATTAAGCTCTTCTATGAGATGATTAAATTACCGCAAAGCTTTGATTCAAATCATCCAAATTTCAAGCTGAAGGAATTTCTTCAACAACCGTAGGGCAGTTTTTCCAAAAAAACTCATGACCACAAGTCCAAAACATCCACACTTACAATCACGATCAAGTCCGCAAGTCGCTCAGCACCAGCAGTCCCACCGCCAGATTGTCCCTGCTTTTAAACCTCGGCGAGAGGCGAGGTCTGGTGAAATCCCATTGCCCTTCAGGAACATGGAGGTGGGTGATGGGGCTGGCTGCAGTCATATTTTTGGCCAAACAAGGCCAACAAAGAGCTCAAAACTGTGGGTTTGGATATCCTTGCATGGAGTGAAAGATCAGTGCCTCATCCTCACTACAAGTCCCTCACTCCAAGAAGGACATTGAGGTGCTGGAGCGTGTCCAGAGAAGGGCGACGGAGCTGGTGAGGGGTCTGGAGCACAAGTCTGATGAGGAGCGGCTGAGGGAGCTGGGGTTGTTCAGTCTGGAGAAGAGGAGGATGAGGGGAGACCTCATTGCTCTCTACAATGACCTGAAAGGGGGTTGTGGGGAGGTGGGTGTTGACAGCGACAGGACAAGAGGAAATGGCCTCAAGTTGCGCCAGGGGAGGTTTAGGCTGGATATTAGGAAAAATGTCTTTACTGGGAGAGTGGTGAAGCACTGGAAGAGGCTGCCCAGGGAGGTGGTGGAGTCACCATCCCTGGAGGTGTTCAAGGAACGTGCGGACGTGGCACTGCGGGACATGGTTTAGTGGGCATGGTGGGGTTGGGTTGGTGGTTGGACTTGATCTTACAGGTCTTTTCCAACCTTAGTGATTCCGTGATTCTGTGATCCCCACCAACTGTGCTGGAAAACAGTGACACTGATTATTCACAAAGCGCTCTCAACACACAAAGTTAAATAGATGTAAAGCGATTTTTTTTTTCCCCTTTAATCTAGGTGTTTACTTGTAACCAAAGCAGTTTATAAATCTCAGGCAGCGGTAGCGTGTGTGATCCTTAAGTTTTTTGTGTCTTTATAAGCAATTTGACCAAAGTCATACAGTGTGTCCGTGGCACAGTCCAGCAGAGCCAAGGTCCCGGTTTTTCTCCTCTAGACAAGCACTATCACTCCAATTTTGTGTGGGAGCACCTTCCTCTTTCTCCCTTCCTTACCTTTCCCCATCGTATTCCGCAACGGTTGTTGCACGTTGTGCCAGAGATGAGGAAAGTCATTATGTTGCACGTGATGCCTCCTTTCCAGGGATGCTTTAATCATCCCATCGTACTCCAGAGCTCTTCCTGTTGCTACTAATTTTAGTCTGGTGGTGGAAGTTGCAGCACGGTGTTTCGGGGTGGGATGGAGGCTAAGCCATGCAGGTGTGTTGTGATCACTGCTCTTAATGCTGCTCCGGCATCCTGCATGGCACAGCAGCCTGAATATCCTAGATATTCCTGGGCCTGCTTAGGGAAAAGCCCAAAAAGCACATCTTGCAGCTTTTTTAGATGATTTGAAGTTGCTTGTGCAAGCCCAGGCATGGACGATGCCTCTCCAGAGGCTCAGCGCTGACAGTGGGGACCGGCTTTTCCAAACAGCTCAGCTCTCATGCAGGCACCTAAATCAGGGCCAGGTTTTCCCGGAGCGTTCGCCTCCTGGATCTGCCTGTCTAGGCAGACTCCTGCGGGAGCACTGAGCAATTTTGAGTGAGCTGGTCCTCGCTACTGCTGTGCAAAGAAGACCTTGTCAGCTGGCTGCAGTCAGCAAAGGGACTCTTGGCACAAACAAGCAGGTGACACTGTCAGGTCTTTGCATTTATTTGCTCTCTGCGATCCCAGATCCTTTTGGAAGCATCTCACAGCTTGAAGAGGGGGCATTTGGGAAAAATTTCTTTACTGGGAGAGTGGTGAAGCACTGGCAGAGGCTGCCCAGGGAGGTGGTGGAGTCACCGTCGCTGGAGGTGTTCAAGGAACGTGCGGACGTGGCACTGCGGGACATGGTTTAGTGGGCATGGTGGGGTTGGGTTGGTGGTTGGACTTGACGATCTTACAGGTCTTTTCCAACCTTAGTGATTCTGTGATTCCGTCATTTTAGCACGGCTTCCTAAGGGAGGCAAAGTCATGCCTGATCCCAGGGCTTGCGTGTTGGTCTGAACCTGCCCCAACCAAGTTTGGCAGAGGGATGGAGGCCTCAGAGGTGTTAAATTCCTCGAGCTTTGTGCAAAGCGATGTCTCTGTAGAGGAGAGAGCCCTGTAAGGCCAGGCGGCAGCATCCGCTCCACCAGATAGAGGATCCGCGCGGGATTCCTGCTCCACATCCAGCTCCAGCAGTAGCTCTGCTGCGGGTGCCGCTGATTCTTCGCTGCTGCAAAGTCCCTCCGGGCTCAGCCTCGCATCGCTCCTCCGCTCTGGATGCCGCTCTTGCTGATGGAGGTTCGGGAGCGGGATGTGAAGGGCTGGTGTGTGCGAGGCAGAGCAGAGTAACCCAGCTGGCGTGGCTGGGGGAGACCGCAGAGCCGCAGGGACCTGCGAGTCCTCGAGATTTGGCTTTGCGTTGGGACTAGGAGCAGACGCAGCAGGTGAGGGAGATGGGGAGGCTGGGGGAGAAGATGCTTTTTGTCATCTATTCCTTCTCCTCCCTGGGCATTGCTGTTTAAGGGTCACTTGAGTTAGCAAGAGCCGTCTTTCTGCCCAGTCACTGTGAAACGCAGGGTCGCTTTGTCCAGCTCGGTCCTGCGCGGTTCCGATCCGACGGCTCGGTCTGAAGTTGTCTCCCCTGCCGCAGGCTTTGCCTTCCTTGCAGGGGCAGGTCGTAGGATGGTGTTGCAGGTGGCTGTGCCCCCGTCTGTGGGGTTTGCTCCATGGAGAGCGGGGAGGCAGTGAGGGCAGAGCTAAGACAGAAAAATAAGAGCTCAGAAAAGCTAATTTGAGCACGTTGACGGTTTCCTGGAGTCCTCCTCGCCTCTGCCTCCCAGGGGTTAAGGATCCTGACAATGCCTCTGATTGCTAGGTTTAAGAAACGGGAAGAACGAGGGCTGTGTCCAGGCTGGCTGCGGACACACGGCCTCGACCCATCTTGGTTTTGCCTGCAAAGTTACTCCCAAGGGCGCTGGAGTGTGCCAAGCTGCGCGAACCGCACGATGAAGCAGAATCAGGCCCTGAGCCAATTGAACCCTTCTTCTTATCAGTCTAGACATCCTCATTATCCAGATAAATGTCTGATCCCTCACTGAATCCCGCTAAGCTCCTGCCTTTACGGCGCTGAACGCAGAGGGCACTCGCTCTAACCCGGGACTCCCCTTTGGGTGGGAGATCCTGCCCCCGGCCCCGGTTCCTGCGCTGGGAGCAGGTCGCGGAGCGAGCGTGTATTGAGTGCTTTACCAATTACAAGTCATTACTAATGCCTTTATTACTATTATTTAATAGATCGTGTTAATTATTATTATTCATTTGCTTTAAAAGAAGTGTTTCCATAGCAACGGGGAGATGTGTGCTGCTTTTCAGGCACATCAAATGGACCTGTTCCCGGCCTCCTACGAAATGGGCTGAGAGCCCACCGCAGGGCAGGGTGGCCTGGGAGGGAGCTGGGACTCCATCGTCGCTGCGCTGGGTTCCCCGTGCGGACTGGTACCAGCAGGGCCATCCCGAGAAGGTGACAGCACCATCTCTGTCGCTGAAAGGTCCCTTGTGCCGTTGAAAAGTTCCTGCTGGATGCGGACTTGGTGCCTAAATGTTGAGGCTCCTCTAAGAGAGCAGAGTTGGTGCGATAACGTTCGTACGTGTGTGTGTGACCCAGGAATGAAGGCGCCCGCTGTTAATTATTGCATTGCGGAGTGCCCCGGACTCCAGGGCTTCCTGAGAAAGTGCTTTGTCTCCTTTTATATTTTCCAGTCAGCTGCAGAAGGACCAGGACTTGGAAGTCGGGCAGAAATCCAGCAGATCTGGCATTACCCAGCTGTGGGACGCCGAATCCCCGGGCTGGTCCTGAAGAGGTCTGCGGTGAGAGACGGCAAGCTGCTGCCGGCACGCGGAGGAGGCTCTGAGCCTCTGCCTGGGCGGCGATGGTTCCTGGGGGTGTCCGTGCAGCGGCTGCTCAGATGCCACCTCCCTGGTCCCAGGTGGTGGACGGGCTCCGGTGCAGGTAAGCCTGCGGTGAAAGGGGAACATGGGAGATGGTGTAGGCTCTTTGAGCACGTATTCAAGGCGTCACACATTTGCCGAGGCTGGAAAGGGGACCCAGGCATGCTGCTTCCTCCTGGCTTTGCAGATGATGTTTAAACACTGAGTCCATGCTTAAAGTTAGTCTCTGACTTGTCCGGTACTGCTCACACCATACCCAACCAGCCTTCGCTCAAGGCTTTGCTGCGATCGTTCATCTCGTGTGAAGCGAGACCATCCCAGGAAGGATGCGCCTCACACCACAGCTTCTGGGGGGCCGAGGGGCTGGAGGTGTGAGCGGGCGAGGAGTGGGGTCAACCTGTAGTTCGTTGGGGACCGCGCACACCAGCGGTGGTGGAGATAACTGTGTGTCGGGGCTGTGAGCCGTGTCCTCTGGAGAGGAGTTTGCAGCAGAGGAGATGCAAGTGGCCAAGGTGAGGCTCAGCTGGGAGCGGTAGGGCTGGGGCATGCCCTGAGCCCCCGGCGTTGTTCGGTGAAAGCCCGTGCCCAGCGATAGCCCCGAAATGAGCTGGTGCGCTAATTGGCACCTTTGCTGGCAGCCTCAACACAGGGCCCGGTGCTGGGGAGCCTGTGGGGACCACAGCTCCCCGTCTGCCCAACCTCGAGGGGTCCCCGCGGGGCTGGAGCGAGACACGCTGTCGCCTCGTCCATGCTGGGTGGAGGTGGCTGCGTCGGACGGGCGTCTGCTGGCCCCGAGGGTGGCACCGGGAGCACACGTGCTTCCCCACACCGACTGGGTCCCCAGCCTCCGCATCGTGCTGGCAGCTCATCTGCAATTGCATTTCCCCACCACTTTCTGTGTTGTCAGAGCAGTGGAAATCGGTCATCTTCATGGAGGTTACAGCCAGAGGCAATTGCTCAATCCAGCAAGACTCCTAAACAGCGCTCCGAAAGCTGCAACCTTAAGGGAAACCAGCAGTGACGGCCCAGGCAAGCAGCAACGCTTAAAAGCACTTGCTGTAACGCCTAAAAGCACTTGTTCAGCGGCAGCATGTCATGCATCGCTCTGATTTACCCCGGTGCCTGCCTCCGCTCTCCTGGGCCGGTGGGTTCCCCGGGGCTGGGGTGGGGGATAACCCTGCTCAGCCCTACGTGTCCCCTGGGGAAAGCAGCTCCCGGCAACGCTTCGGTTCCGGCTGTTCAGGGTCAGAATTGGGAATGGCAGGTGGCTGGGACAAAGCGCAGTGTCACCCCCCTCGCCGGCCCGCGGCGTCGCCAGGGTTTCGGGGGGCTCCGGCTGCCCCGCGTGCGGGTAAGTCAGGTGCAGGCAATTATGTCTAGACGGGACCCGCCGGGAGTGCGGTGGCATAATGGTCCCGTGGGGACACCCGTGCAGCTCCACGCTGCACAAAAGCTGCCTTAAGAGCCCGCGCCTCCCCCTGCTCCTCTGAGAAGTGGAGAAACACAAAAGAGAGAGGCAGGAGGGGCTGGGAACGGGTGGGAGAGAGGGAGAGAGGGAGGGAGAATCCCCCCATGCCCGGCAGCTAATCCCAGCTCCGCTCTGAGAGGGATCTCGAATAACAAACGTCCGTGGTCGAGGCCAGATGGATTTGATTTAATAACAAAGCAGGGGGACTTGGGATCATTTCAGAGCCTGCCAAGGGGCCGTATCCTCTGCGAGCGGCAAAGGGCCACCTGGTGTAAATCCAAGCTTGAGTTGCAGATAGCTTGGATGCTCCCCGAAATGCTGGGATCGCCTTGGCTGTGGGAACATCCTCCTGCCCCTCGGGAGCTCCTGGGGTCCCGGCCACCTGCGGGGCACAGGACCGTGCCGAACGCACAAGGGCTGCGGGCTTCTCACGTGGTCGTGGCCGGGAGGGAGAAGGTGAAGGGAAGCGGGAGGCAATGCCTGAGGTTTCCACAGTCCCCGGCAGTGATGTCTCACCTCGCGTAGGGCTTAGTGCTGCCTTGGCCTCAGACCTCTTTATGGGGTGGCCAGCGAGAGGAGCAAGGGGCAGCGCTTGGCCCTGCTTTTGCAGAGCCCAAGAGACCCCCACTGCATCCCATGATGGCTGAAGCCTCCCACTCCTTGGTTTCAGCCTTGGTTTCAGCCTCTCGGAGGCAAGGAGGTGGCTCAGGGCGGTGTCATCCCATCGCGACATGCGAAAGGAGGAGGCAGTGGGTCAGGTGAGGGAGTAGCACCCAGAGCAGCGATGCTGGTGCCGGGTTTTACCCTGCTCCTGCCTCAAATCCCACCCTGGCTTTGCCTTGGAGAGGGTGGGTGGATGGGCTTGGCTTCCCTGCCTGGTGGGTGATTGCAGGGAGGTGTTTCTTGCATATGGCACAATTCAGCACTTTGGCAAAGAGCCACCCGGCTGGCTGAGCCCCGCTCCTGCCCTCGCAGGACACGTGGGGCCCCGTCCTAGACCCCAGTGCCAGGAGGTGCAGTGGGCTCCTTGGGCCATGCCTGACCCATCACCTTGCTTAGAGGAGCTGCAAGGTCGGCGTCAGCGGGGCGGGTGCTCAGGGCGGTGTCGAGGTGCAGGGCTGAGAACCAGGCTGGCTGCGGGCAGCACCGAAAAGTCACAGAATCACAGAATCACAGAATCAGAGAATCACTAAGGTTGGAAAAGACCTGTAAGATCATCAAGTCCAACCATTACAAAAAGTCCTTTACCCGGCGATGCTCCTGTGGCAGGCAGGGTCACGGCGCAGCAGAGCGGCACCTCGCTGCCGGGCCATCCCCACCGTGGTGTTTGCCATGTCTGCCAGTTGGTGCCTGGGCCAGGCAGCTTCCCTGGAGATCTTGTTTCTGGAAACCGGAGAAGCCTTGGCGCTGCCCCCGCCACCTCCCCGAGCAGCGGGGAGGTGCTGCTGTCAGCCCAACACCTGCAGCTCAGCCCGGCTGTCAGCCTGCTAACTATTCCCGTCCAGATCGCTTGGCGCTCTGCCTTGGGAGCAATGAGATCCCGGCGCCAGCGATGTGCCGGCAAGAGCAGAGGAGTGTTTTGTGCTCGGGGGAGGATGCCGGGGCCGTGCAGCTGGGCTGGAAGGGCAGTGGGAAGCAGGACGGACCGCGGGTCCATCCCAGTAGCAGGGAGCCATGGAGCCCAGCTCCGTGTCCGGCATGCTCTGTGCAGAGAGGCCAGGATGCAGCTCTCTCTTGCATCCCCAGTCTCCAATGGACCATGCTGTCTTTTTGGTCTAACGCAATGAGTTTTTACCTGCACAGGGCACCGTGTTCGTCTCCATCTCCGTCCCACCCACTCTGCGGTGGCACCACGTTAGCTTGCTCCGTGCAGGGCTTGCAGCTGGTTCCCGATTCCTGCTTTCACCCAGCAGCTTTGTTGGCAGCGTGTCCCATCTCCTGGCTGGCTCACCGGGACTATCTGCTGTCTGGGAGCCTTTTTCCCCTCTCTCCTCCCTCGGCAGCATGCCGTTGGCAAACGGCCTGGACAGAGAAGCGGGCCAGCATGGGGTGGGTGCTGCTCAGGGAGAGGGAGGTGAGCGCTGCGCTGCCATGGTGCTGTGCCACCGCCGGGGTCAGGACGTGGTTGTTTCATCCCACACCAGCATCGAGTGGAAACAAAGGGGTGCTCCCCGCAACCCAGGGCTGCGTTGGGCGCACAGGGACAAGCGCTGCAGGCAGCACAGACCCCGGTGAGGGATGTCTCCTCGTCCCCTTTACATCCCTTGGTAGGACGCCAGCCCGTTATGGGAGCTCGGCACCATTTATTACCAGGCTCTGCTCTTCTAATGAGAAGCAGTTTCCCAGCCCTGGCGCTGTGCCTACAAAAATGAATCTGTGCCTGCGCTTTCCGTGCCATGTGCTTTGCAGCGAGAGCAGGGATCTGCGGAGCGGGGTGGCATGAAGCAGTGACGGGGTGGCACCTCCGTGGATGAGCACCCCCGGAACCCTGGAAGCCGGATGATCCCCATGCCACCCTGGGTCTCCAGGCTGGGGACTTCTCAGAGACGAGTGACGTCTCTGTCATAAGTCCCGGCCTCCTCCAGAAGCCACTGGGTGAGGATGGCTGCGACGCTGGCAGCCCCCAGAGCCCACCCACCTCGGGGTCCCCGGGAGACGGGGAGAGGAGCTGCCGTGGACAGTGTTGTCCCAGAACTGGACTCGCCCCTTCTGTACTGCACACGTCAGACACGAGATGGTGCTGCCGTTCGCTCCTGTTCCCTGTCTGGGAAACCAGGATGTGCTGAGCTGGGCCTTGGACCTTCTCCGGCTGGGACAGCACCCCGCTCCTAAACACAGCCTCTCCCGGGGGACAGATCCAGCGTCACCCGCGGTGCGTGTGACCCTGCCATCATTTCCTGGAGAGCTGACAGCTCCCCTTGGCTGCCGTGTCTGCGGGGTGCAAGCAGGCGGGTGCAGAGAGGCTGGGTGTTGCGGGGTCCGCGCGGTAAGAGCCGGTTTTGTGCCGTGTCTTTGCCAATGCAGAGCCCCACGGGGACGGCTGGCCGCGCTGGCCTCTCGCTGCCAAGGGGAAGGGAACCGGGATGGACCCAGCCCCGTGTCTGCAAAATCATGCCACTGCTCAGAATCAGGCACATGCTTGTGCAGAGCCTGTGGTGTGCATGATGCTGTATAATCATTAATAATACACGGCTTTATTTGTATTACAGCAGTTTCCAGCATCCTCGGATGAGAGCGGGGCTTGGCCTTGCAGGGGGCCATGTATATCTGCCCTAGCAGAGGAGATGCGTTACTGGACCTGTTGGTCAGCAACACAAGTGAGCTCATCGGTGACATCAAGATTGGAGGCAGCCTGAGGGATATAGGACAGGCAAAGAGTCAGGACCCTGAATTTTAGGGAAGCAAGCTTCCAGCTGTTCAAGGATTTAGTCAATAGGACCCCCTGGGAAACTGCCCCCAGGGATGAGGGAGCAGAACAGAGCTGGCGGATCCCTAAGGACGCGTTCCACAGAGCGCAAGAGCTCTCGATCCCCAGGTGTAAGGAATCAGGAAAGGAAGGCAAGAGACCGGCATGGCAGAGTCGAGACCTGCTGGTCAAACTAAAGGGCAAGAGAGAAATGCACAGGCAGCGGAAGCAGGGACGGGTATCCTGGGAAGAGTATAGGGATGCTGCCTGGTTGTGTAGGGATGAGGTCGGGAAGACCAAGGTGCAGCTGGAGCTGAACCTGGAAAGGGACACAAGGAATAGTAAGAAGGGCTTCTATAAGTATGTCAGCCAAAAAAGGAAGGTCAGAGAAAGCGTACCCCCCCGATGAACACGACTGGCAGACTGGTAACAACGGACGAGGAGAACACCGAGGTACTCGACAACTCTTTTGCCTCAGTCCTCGCTGACAGCCTCTCTTCCCACGCCTCTCGAGTGGATGGACCGCAGGATGAGGACTGGGGGAGCAAAGTCCCTCCCGCTGTAAGAGAAGGTCAGGTTCGTGGCCACCGAAGGAATGTAAACGTATGTAAGTCTATGGGACCTGATGAGATTCATCCCGGAATCCTGAGGGAATTGGTTGATGTAGTTGCCAAGCCGCTCTCCGCGATACCGGACAAGTTGTGGCAGTCAGCTGAAGTCTGGAAAAAGGGAAACACTGCACCCATTTTTAAAAAGGGTCGAAAGGAGGACCCTGGGAACTACTGGCCTGTCAGCCTCACCTCTGTGCCTGGGAAGATCATGGACCACATCCTCCTAGAAGCCACGCTAAGGCACGTGGAGGACAGGGAGGTGATTCGAGACAGCCAGCATGGCTTCTCCAAGGGCAAGTCTTGCCTGACCAACCTGGTGGCCTTCTACGATGGAGTGACTACTTCAGTGAACAAGGAAGGAGCTACGGATGTCATCTACCTGGACTTCTGTAAGGCCTTTGAGACAGTCCCCCACAACACCCTTCTCTCTATATTGGAGAGGTATGGATTTGATGGATGGACTGTTCGGTGGATAAGGAACTGGCTGGATGGTCACATGCAGAGAGTAGTGGTCAACAGCTCAAGGTTCAGATGGAGATCAGTGACAAGTGGTGTCCCTCAGGGGTCCGTACTGGGACCAGTACTGTTTAATATCTTCATCAATGACATAGTGGGATCAAGTGCACCCCCAGCAAACTGGCAGACGACACCAAGCTGAGCGGTGCGATTGACACACCGGAGGGACAAGATGCCATTCAGAGGGACCTGGACAAGCTCGAGAAGTGGGCCCATGTGAACCTCATGAGGTTCAACAAGGCCAAGAGCAAGGCGCTGCACCTGGATAGGGGCAACCCCCAGTATCCATACAGGCTGGGGGATGAAGGGGTTGAGCGCAGCCCTGCCGAGAAGGACTTGGGGGTACTGGTGGATGAACAGCTGGACATGATCCGGCAACGTGCGCTCACAGCCCAGAAAGCCAACCGTATCCTGGGCTGCATAAAGAGAAGCGTGGCCAGCCGGTCGAGGGAGGGGATTCTGCCCCTCTACTCCGCTCTGCTGAGCTCCCCCCCAGCCCTGGAGTACAGCGTCCAGCTCTGGGATCCCCAGCACAGGGAAGACACGGACCTGGTGGAGCGGGTCCAGAGGAGGCCACAAAAACGATCTGAATGCTGGAACACCTCTCTTATGAGGAAGGGCTGTGAGAGTTGGGGTTGTTCAGCCTGGAGAAGTTAAGGCTCCGGGGAGACCTTATTGCGGCCTTTCAGTACTTAAAGGGGTCTTAAAGAAAGATTTAAAAGACTTTTTAGCAGGGCCCGTAGCGATAGGACAAGGGGTGATGGTTTTAAACTAAAAGAGGGGAGATTCAGACTAGATAAAAGAAAGAAATTCTTTACGCCGAGGATGGGGGGACGTTGGCGCAGGGTGCCCAGAGAAGTGGTGGGTGCCCCATCCCTGGAGACATTCCCAGGTCGGGGAATGGACGGGGTTGGACAGGGCTCTGAGCATCCTGATCTAGTTGAAGATGCTCATGGCAGGGGGGTTGGACTAGATGACCTTTAAAGTTCCTTTCCAACCCGAACTATTCTGTGATTCTATGATTCTATATGCATAAAGAGACCATCTCCATCCAGAGAAACTCCTAGATGAAGAGCTAAGATGGGAAAAGGCTGGAAGAAGGCGCTTACCTCAGTCTGGCAAATGGAGAAACTGAGGCACGGACCTGTGCATCATGGATAGATGAGCTTCAAGGACTCCACAGCTTGCTGGAGGGTGGCGGGGATGTTTTATGGGGTGGATTGAGCACTGCAGCCCAGGCATGGCAGGTCTGAAAGGCCAGTGCGGGGGGCCAGCCTTTGCACAGAGAAGTGCAAAGGTAGAAGTGGAGGCAACTGGAAGGGGAAACTCACCTCCAGCACGGGAACGGGAGGACAGTTTGGTGCTCTCTGTCTTTGTTGTCGGAGCCAAGGGTGTTTCCCGCCTGTCCGTGAGTCATTCCCGGTGGGGTCTGTCCTCCAGCCCCTCTTGTGCAGTGGTTCTTGGGGCTTGTGTGCGTAACCAGCACCCTGTGCTCCTCCCGGGCGAGCTGGGGTGGCTGACGCTCAGTGCGTCGACAGCTGCCGTCGGGACCCGCAGCCGCCATCCTCACGGCTCTCTGCAGCAATTGGGGTCTCCGGTGCCGGCGCGGTCCCTTTCCTGCTACCACAGGCTCCATCCTGCCCAGTCCAACCCAACCCTCTGGTTTCAGCTCTGCCATCAGATCAAAGGCAGGGATCTCCCTGGCTTCCACCGTCCCAAACCCCTCTCTGCGAGTTCGAAGCAGTGGCTGAACCACAGGGCTCGCAAATCCCAACCCGCAGCTACAGGGCACTTGGCAACAGGCAAACAAACAGCCCAGCGCTGAGCTCAGCCTCTGGGCTCCGTCACGCCGCAGCCCGTAATTAATAGTGAGGACGGAAAGGCTCGTTCGGCTGCTTGGCCTCTCCTGCTTGGGACAAAACCGAGACGAGGCATTTTTACATCACATTTTTCCTTTGATGTTCATCTATTCATTCCCAGCCTCCGCTGCCTTTTACGTCCAAACCCCATTAAGAAAACTCCCATTGCTCCTCCACCCACGTACCCAGCGATGCTGCAGGATCAGCTCAGATTAACAGCGCCAGCGAACCTCTGCCGCGTGGGTGCTCCGGCTTCACCCCGTGTTGCCGGCCCGTGGCTCCCCATAGCCCGGGCACTCCCCGCTGCCATTTTGGGGGTTCCAGTCCCTTCCCTGGAGCCAATACTCAGAGCTTCCCCCGCCGTGGGGCAGATTTGTTCGCCCGGCTTTGGGGAAAGACTTTTTTTCACCCGTAGCGTGGAGGAGAGCAGCCTGGGGGTTGCTCTGACCCTGCAGGGTCTGGGCTGGAGCAAGCAGGCGGTAAATCCTGCATCCCCCTCGCTCGGGCGGTCTGCGCCGCGCTCAGACCACGGCTTCGTGCAACGTCCTGCTCTCATTTCTGCAACTAAGCCTGTTTCTTTTTCTCCTTTAATCTGCGGGACTACCCCAGCACTTCCGTTTTGCACTATTTTGAGTGCCATTTTTTTTTTTTTTAATTTTGCTTTTTGCAGCTCTAAAGTGTGGTAAAGCCAACCAGCCCACATCCCTCTCCTCTCCCGCCCCAGCAGAAAAGCTGAGCGGGGCTGGGAGGGAGCGGTGGTAGTAAATAGCAGGAAAACACCCCTGTTGCAGAAAGCTCTGCGAAGGGAAATGAATGAAAGGCAGCTGCTGACGCACCCGTCTGGGCTCACCGTGTTTGGCCGGCGCAGCTTCCCCCGTTGATGGGTTACTGGGAGCGATGGTTCGTCTCCAGGAAATACAAAGGGGTGCAGAGGAGGGAAGGTGCTCGGCTGCCAGGCGAGCAGCTCCCACTGCCCGGGGCGAGCACGGCTTGTGTCCCCTCCGGGTGCCCAGCGGTGCTGGGGGAAGGTGGGTTCCCTCCCCAGGAGGGTGCAGCCCCAGCACTTGGAATTCTGCTGCTCCGAGCAGCTCTCCGCTGCGGGAGGAACCCAGGGGATGCTCAATGTGCCAAGTGCATGGGGAGTGTGAGTCAGGCCTCGGGACCGGGAGATAAATTGCCATAAACGCTATGTTTTTCCCTTCGGATCCTGCTCTCTGAGCTTTTCAGCGTTGCTCGGTCACGCTAAGTTGCGTCCGCAGCGGCAAGGGTTGCAGATTTAGGAGGAAAGAAGGGAAGAATTGAGATTTCCGTATGCCTGTGATTCAGAGCTGAAAGAAGCAAACACCGTATTTTGTGTGAGAAAATGTCTGGGACGTTTCTCGCCGCGTGCAATGAAACCGAGGAGTTCATTGCTGTAGGATCCAGGGTGGCCAAAAGGACAAACAGGCTCAAGAAAGGGATGAGATGGTGTTTTTGGAGGACTAGTGAGTTTAAGAAATATCTCTGGCATAAGCAGACCTTGAGCTACTGGTAGCTGGATGTGCTGGGGCTGTATTTCCCTCTGCCGGTGTGTGAGATGGGTCATCCGCTCCGCTCCCGGCTGGCCACGGATGCCGGCACGGAGACACGACCCCTTCTCCAGGGAGCCGCCAAGAAGTGACAGAAGGAGCCATCCCCGGCTGCGAGACGGTGGCACCCGCCCGAGGAAACGGAGCTGCACGGGGATTGCCGGCGAGGTGGTGATGCTGTTTGGAAACACGGGGTGCGTCCGCTCTGTCCCATCTGCGCCAAGGATGCCAGGAGGGACGTGCCGAGGCCGGTGTGCACCGATGCTCACGGGCCATCCCTGGCCTTTCCCCGGTTCTCCCTTTTAAAGGCAGCAAGAAGGGATGTGAATACCTGCACAGCGGGTGCGGGGCTCTGGGTGTTTGTCCTGGCACTGTCCCAGCTCACGTACCTTGTCCCTGATCCCGTCCCTGATCCCGTCCCTGGCCCCGTCCCTTCCCCAGGGCTGCAGGAGCGAGCGAGCGGTGCCCGGAGGCTGCTCACTGGTACAGGGCAGCTTGGCCCTGCACAGCCCCCAAGAAAAGGTGTTTTTTAATCCCTGTAGCTGCCCGCGGAGCAGGAGGTGCTGGGTTGGACGTTGTGTACATGGGCAAAATGTAAAAGTAGGAGAGGTCACTTTCGAGGCAGAATTAGTTCACCCTGAAACCACCCCTGGAGATATTTGTCTTGTGGGATCCTAAAAGCCCCGAGCGATAGAGACCGTTGAGCACGTGGCTGTTTTACCGTAGGAGCAGCAACAGCCCCTGGCTGCAATTTCTTGCACCCGCAGCCGTCCACCTCGGGGCTTCCCTGGGGATGAAGGAAAGACGCCGGGAGCGTCGCCAGCCTGGGGATGTTTGCCCTGAGGCTGGGTTTGGGGCTGGGCTGGAGTCGGGGAGGATGCTGAGGAAGCTCAGCAGGGCCGTGGTGAGCCCTGGAGGCAGAACGGCTTTTATCCACCTTTCCTGCGGACCTTCAGCATGGCACCCGGGGAAGGCTGAGCACCGCGAATGTCCTGGATCTTCTCCAGCTCCATCCTGCACAAACATCCCCTTCGGCACCTCCACTGCCCTGCGAGGAAGCTGGTGAGCTGCCGCCCCGTTGACACAGCCGGGGATTTCTCTGGCCTGGGATGAGGGCAGGCGGATCCGCATCCTGCCCGCGGTGTTGGCTGCTGGACCTGCCAGGGCTTGGAGGCTCCGGCATTTTGCATGCCAGGGTGAGCTGGCACAGACCGCACGGGAGGAAAACCTCCACAGCCCTGCAAACCACAGCCCTGCCCGTGCATCCCTGGCCGTGCCGCGGGCTGCCTGCGGCTGGGCGAGAGGCAACGCCGCGGGTCTATCCTCAGCCCAGCCCAGCTCGAGTCGTGGCCGGGGGGGGCTCAGGCGGGAGCCCCCAGCCCCACGCATTGACACCACAGCCTGGCTGCAACCAGCCCATCCCTGCCTGGGAGTATGGTAAGGGACGTGGCTGCTTTAGACCTTTTTATAGCACAAAAAGCGAGAGTGGCCAGGAATCACCGCTAGCAACTCCGCTTTTCTATTTGCAAAGCCTCTGGTCTCCCCGCTCTGCCCTGCCTCGAGGCACCGCACGTTTTCGGAGAGCATCCGCCGCGGGAGATCCCCCAGCTCCCCGCCGCGGCAGAGATGACGCTGCTGCCGCCTGTGTGGGAAGCAGAGATTAATTTCCAGCAGTGGTAAGGTTCCCCTAATTTGCCCCAGGTGTCTGGGCAAAGCGCAAAGGGGTTTTTAACTCCTTCGAGCCCCCCCTTCCAGATCGATGGGGGTGAGCCAGGCTCTCGCCGGTCAGCCGCAGGTATGGGCGTCGTTCCCGAGGTGGCATTTAGCGGGGCACATCCCAGGCTGGTGCGTGTGTGCGTGCCTCCGTCCTCTACCCCACGCCGGCCTGGGCTGGCGCCAACCCATTGTGTTTGCTTTTCCTGCGCGCGCCAAACGCGCTGCTTGGGGAAAAAATGGTCATTAAAATGTGAGCGTGACCCCAACCCAGCAGTGCCGGGGGGTTGTGGGGAGCAGAAAACTGGCTTGCTCAGGATTTTACACTCAGAAACTTGCTCCTTTCAGTGAAATGGGATATTTCGGGTGGATGCATGTGTGGTCTACTGACTTCATGGAAAATAGGCTGATCCTGCTCTATAGGAACAACCCTCAGCAAAGCTGGGAAAGGGGCAGGAGGGCTCAGCATCCCCATCAGATCCCCAACCTACTTAACGTGCGGGTTGGATAATGGGGCCACGGAGCAATGCGACCCCAGAACAGCTTTTCCTTTAAAACCCTCCCCTCGTGGGGAAGCCATGAGATGCATTTTTCCACCAGGCTGCCTGGAGCGGCCGCATCTTGCCGCTTGGCAGCCCAGCTGCAGCACCGGCGCTGCCGGGTTTGGCGAGAGTTCAGGGGAGCGCAGCGCGTGCTGCAAACCCCGGGGCACGCTCCCGCCGTGCCCCAGCACTTTGGGTGTGCTGCTGTCTCTGCTGCTGCACCCATGGGTTCCTGCACCCTTGGGCCGCTGCTGTCTTGCTAAAGGGGGATTCAGAGGCTGGATTTTAGGGATGTTTTTGCTCCCGAGAGTGAAGCGCAGGACATTTGGGGGGACACAGGCATCCCCTCGGTCATTGCTGTGGGCAGATGTCTGCCCCAGCCCAAGCAAATAGAGCTGTTCCCGTCTCAGGAGCTCAAGCAGAGCAGAGGTGACTTGTTCCAGTGTCCCAGAGGGACACGGCAGCGACCCCGTGAGCCTGAGTCTGCACCCGTGGAGCCCCATCCTCATGCTTGGCACGTCTGTCTGTCCATCCGCTCTGCTTTCACACCTTGGCTGCTGATCACAGGGCGGTTCGCAGGTGCTCGTGGTTCCCGGGCTGTCTTGGGCAGAGCGGCTTGAACAGGATTCGTGCCAGAGTGGCTCCGCGGCTGCTCTCATTTCTGCTCTTGGCATATCAGAGCACACCCATCGGCACTGCCCGGGCTGCTGCTCGCCGCAAGTTTCAGCTCTCTCAATAAATACAACTGGTAAATCTATTAATTTTACAGCTCTAATTGATGTATTGCTGTAATTACCTTTTATAACAAGGCAATTATACCCTATTAAAGATTATTAGCTAATTAAAACTCCTCTATACACACACACCCCAACCCCCTTATGTGCACAGATTGTTGGTGGGGGGAACTGGAAGCCCATCGCGGTCAGGGCCTTGCAGGTCAGCACGATGCATGGCACGATGTGACGGGTTGGGATGCTGGACGGGGAGATCCGGGTCCCATCCCTGCCTCTACCACCGCGTCTCTCTTCATCCTTGGGCATGTCACTTACTGCCAGGGCTGTAAGGGAGGGGGACTGCTGTCTACGCCCACGCCGGCAATTTTCGGCTGTCTGGGGTAAGATGGGAGAAAACTTGGAGGGTGGGATCTTCTCCTCCTGGTGATAGGGTGGTTGGGGATGTAGGGTTAACGGTGCTATGTCTTGTTGGCCAGAAGAGAGGGTTGGAAAGGGAAAATCCCCACTTGGAGATGGGGTGTGTCGGCTTTCGGAAGGAAATAGCTGAAGAAATGGCCCCGTGCTGGGGCCGGGAGCGAGGGGAGCGCCTCGGTTGGGGAGAGCACTTGGAAGGCGTCTGGGGGATGGGGGTCGCTCGGTCCTGGGTTGCTCTGTGCCTGCAAAAGCAGGTGACAAACGCTGTGCCCGGCCTGGGAAGTGAACCCCAGGGTCCTTGGAAAGAGCCAAAAAGAGCTGAAAAACCATCTGAAAAGCAGTCCACAGGGCTCCTGCCTGCGGCACTGCCTGGCCCGATGGCACGTCCCCGTCCTGTGTCCCTCCGTGCTGGAGCAGCCGCGTGGTGTGGGGGTCCCCGGAGCTGCAGCTCCTCTCACCGCCCCCAATCCCCAGAGCAGCTGCGCTTCATCGCTGCCCACGTGTGCGCATGTAAGTTTGCATTGCGGCATTTGCAGGCACACAATTTTTCAGGCTTTTTTGCAGGCCAAAGAGCTTTGGAGGCTGAAAGGGGTTTGAAATTCCAGGGACGTGACTGCTTTCTGCCTTCTGAGTCACGCTGAGGCAGATACAGCCCATGCTAAGAGCCTCTCCTCGAGCCACGCAGCCTCCCCGTCCATCCATCGCCCCTCGCCTCTCCCCCTTGCTCTGCTGCACGCCGCTCCAGCTCCTTGAGCGCTCGTGGAAACCGCAGGAATTCACGTCTGTGGGCTGAAGCACGACGCCGTGCCCTGGCCTGCGCCGTGCCGCGGCGGGGCTGGCCGCGACGGGGAAGGGAGGTGCGGAGCGGAGCCTGTCCTCCTGGCTCGCCTGTTATGCAGCCTGGCTCAACTGGTTTAAATTAAAGCCCTCCTGCCTTGCACAAGTGACAAGCGCCTCTTTGCCGGTTGTGGGCCAGCCAGACCCAGTGACCGGCTCACGGCTGTGCCGGCTTGTCCCCGCATGCGCACCGGGATCCTCCTGCCCTGGTCCGAAGCAGGGCTGAGGGTATCACCCCTGCAAGATTGCTTGGGACTGGCGGGGAAGACGGAGCAGCGCAGGGCTGTCCGCACCCAGGAGAAAGGGGGTTTGCACGGGTGCAGCGGTGGAGGCATCACCGTCCCGTCCCGGAGGGGCTCTGCATGGAGCAACTAGTGCAAAGGAGCCGGAGTCTGACCCTCCCCGGGGCCTCTTTACTCCGGGCTGCTGATGCCACCAAGGAGGATTGCAAGAGCCCTGGGGGGTCCCCAGCCCGCAGACTCCCTCCAGGCCTCCCCGTGTCGTCCTGCTGCCCCCAGCCCAGGGGAAGCCCTCCAATTCAGTCCCCCAGCGCAGCCAAGCATGGGACCAAGTGCCGGGATCCTGTGCGCGGCAGGAGCTCTGTGGGGAGCGCAAGGAGCCAGGACATGCCGGGGGCTGCCAGAGCAGGGACAGGCTGTGCCGATGACCCTTAGCTGTCATTTTTAGCTATTGCCCAAGCTGGTCCCTCCCTGCCTTTGCCCTGGCCGCGGTTTCCCATATTAAGGCGAGGAAGCTTTAACCCTGCTGTCCTCGTCCCAAGGGATGCTCTGGATCCGGGGGAACATCGCCTGCTTGGGGAGCAGCCGGAGGCGAAGGGCACAAAGCGCTTTCCTTCCCGCCCCGGGGTTACTTTTTAAAACAAAACAAAGCTGCGGAGTAGAAGGAGGCTGTTTGCGTCCCACAGTGCCCCGCGGCTTGGCAGGCGCCGTGTGTCGAAGCCGTCGGCCAGACCCCGCCTTCGGCAGCGAGGCTGCGCGGCACGGGTGTCCCGGGGGGCCACGAGTCCCCAGCCTGGCCCGCCGTGGTGCCAGGGCCACCGTCACCATCCATGTCCCCTGCCTGCATTGCCAGGGTCCTGCATGCTCTCACCTCCCTTGGGGACGTGACATGCATGGGGGTCCCCAGAGCTGCAGCGTGTCCTCCCCCAGGGAAGGGGATAAGTTCAGGGGGGAACGTGGGGCAGGACAGACAGCCCGGGACAGGCGAGGAGGCAGAAGGAGGGAGGAAAAGGGGAATTCAGCTACGAATACAAAGGAGGAGAAGGACTGAGCAAAGGAGCGGGGGTAAAAGAAAGTAGACAGCCCTGAGGCTGGCAGGGAGACCAACACTGGGGTGGGTGGTGGCACAGTCACCCCTGCACACAGCACCCAAGGGTGCCTCTGGGTGCAGAGAGGGCCCCCCAACAAGCAGGGATGGGGAAGGGGGTGCAACGAGGCTGGGGGAGCTGAGCACCCCCGGTACGCCCCGAACCTCTCCCCACCGCAGTGCCAGGAGGGCTGTGCCCAGGCTGCCCCAGCCGCCCCCCCCAGCCCTGCCGCGGTGCTGGGGCGGCTTCCCGGCACCGGGCTGTTGCTTTTTGAACGTTGGACCCTGGATTTTTGCTGCGGTCCCTCTCCCCACCCCGCTACTGTTCACTGGCAGCAGTGACTCATCGGCGATGGGAGAGGAGCGGGGATTAATCACTCATAAAGCGCGCATGCACACGCACACATGTGTGTGTGTGTGTTTTTGCGTGTGTTGCTCTGGTTGCTGTGTGAGTCATTCCCAGCCTGCCCGGGGCTTTTGCTGCACTTCCATTAGCTGGGAAGCGAACCGAGCTCGATTGCGGCGCGGGCAGGACGAGCCGAGCCGGCCGTGGCTCGGGAAGCGGCACTTGTCCCATGCCTTTGGCCTTGCATCTCGCCAGCCTCGGACCCCTCCGTCCGCAGGGGATGGCTGGGGCGGGTCGTGCTTTGGGGTGGGCACCGGTGCCCAGGCTCTCGCCAGCGTCCCCAGCCGCGGGGTGCAGCTCCCTTTCCAGCTTTCCTCGCTGCAGAGCCCAATTTTGCGAGCAGGAGCTCACAAAGGAGGAAGCTGGAGCCCCCACGACCACCACCGGCCGAGGTTCTGGCTCAACCCCTCGTTTCTGGGGGGCAAAGGGGTTGTTTCTCTGTTCCCCGGCCGTTCCCAGTTCCCATGCAGGAGGGATTGGCTTTGTGGTGCCAAGCATGGGGGGGATGAAGTCCGAGGAGGGGACAACCCCCCCCCCCAGTAGCACCGGGGGGGTGCCAGGAAGCGTGTGGCCGATCTGGAAGTCACGAGTTGCCGACTCTCGGCAGCGCTTCAAGAAAGGCAGGGCACCCTGCACCCCGCTCCAAGCTGGCCAGCAGCTGGGAGGACTGGGAATCGCCCATGCTGGGAACTGGAGATACTGGGAGAATGGCTGAGCGCTGGTGGGACTGGGAATGACTAGCACTGGGAGGTGGGGGAATGGGAAACAGCTGGTGCAGGGAACTGGGACAGGGGAAACTGGACTCAACTGGTGCTCCAAATTGGGGGGAGTTACAAACTGGGCACAGCTGGTATGGGAAACTGGGAGAAAGGATAAAACTGGGCACAGCTGGTACTGGGGAGAGCTAGGAAATGGGGACAGCCAGTGCTGGGAGAACTGGGCAAAGCTGGTGCTTGGCGGCGGCGGCGGGGGGGGGGCGGTGGCGGTCCTCTGGTGCCCCAGGGCTCTGTGACACTTCGGGCTCCTGGGGTACCCCAGGCAATGGTGTTTTGGGTGACCTGGGACTCTGCGTTTGGGTCCCTGGAGTTTGGGGTGCTCCAGGGTCCCGTGCAGCCTGGGGCTCCTGCATTTGGGGTATGCCAGGACACCCCCCCCAGCCCCCTGGGGTCAGCTGCTGAGATGCCACCTGCCCTGTGGGGCAGCAATAGCCTGGGGGTGCCCAGCCTGGGGGTGCCTGGCTGCACCCCATTGCTGCAGCCCCTCCCAGGGGGCACTTTGCCCTTGCCAAGTCCCCCCCCGCCAAGCTGAAAGCCAGCCTCAGCTGGGGAAATTGCCCTAGAAAAGGGGGGGCACGGGGTATTTGCAAGGGGGTCACCCTGGGCTGCGCGCCCCAGAGCCGCCCTCCCAAGGCCCCTTTTCCCAAGGATGCTTTTCCAGCCTTTCCCAAGCAAGGCCCTTGACTGATGCAAGTGGGTTGTCTCCACCCAGGTTTCGGATAACTCCACCCGCCTCCTCCTCGCAGCTCCTCCTCCCGGTGCACAGCCCAGCTGGGATATAAGCAAGTCACTCAGACAACCAGGAGCAGCCGAGACAGCTGGGTGGGTGGCGTGGGACGCCGAGCTGTGACCTGTGCCGTGTCCTTCGCCTCGACGCCGGACCCCATGGCGACGCCTTCGCAGAAGAGGAGCACCCGTAGCGGGGCTTCGGGGACCCCCTTGTCCCCCACCCGCATCACTCGCTTGCAGGAGAAGGAGGACCTGCAGGAGCTCAATGACCGCTTGGCCGTCTACATCGACAAGGTGCGCTCGCTGGAGCTGGAGAACGCCGGCTTGCGGCTCCGCATCACCGAATCGGAGGAGGTGGTGAGCCGCGAGGTCTCGGGCATCAAGGCTGCCTACGAGTCGGAGCTGGCGGATGCCCGCAAGACCTTGGATTCGGTGGCCAAGGAGAGAGCTCGGCTGCAGCTGGAGCTCAGCAAAGTCCGGGAGGAGCATAAGGAGCTGAAAGCCCGGTGAGTGCTTTGGGGACAGCGGGGGGGGGGACAGTGGCGGGACGGTCACTGTCGTCATGCTTGGCAGGGAGCCGGGTGGGAGGAAGGAGCGACCTGGAGGAGGCAGGGAGAGGGGAAACCCGTGACACAGCTGGGGCAGGAGTGTCCGTGGCAGGGACCGAGAGAGGAGGGAAACTCTCCCGGCATTCCCGCTCTCCCTCCAAGCGCCATCTTTGGCCAGGATGCCCTTGGAGGGGGGGATCTGGGAGCAGAGCTGCGAAAGCTCGGGTCTGGGGCTAAGCGGACGTGCCCCAGGCTCCTGGGCAGGGTCTGCGCCATGCGGGGCGCAAGCGCTGGGCTGGCGGCCCCTCCGCATTCGTCATCCTGGAGCTATTCCTAAACACGCTCCAGCACAGACCGGGAAGCGGTGCCAGCCAGCTGGCTCTGTCCTGCCCACAGATCTCGCCTGCTCGTCCTATTTTCCTCTGCTGTCTTTGGCACCGGTTAAAGAACCTGCTTGGGTTTTGTTTGCCTTAACCCTCCCTGTGCCGTGCTGTTCTTGCTCTGCGGGGTCCCTTGCTTTGGGGCAAGCAATGCTCGGGCAACGCCTGCGTCCCTTTCCCGTCGGCTGGCTCGGGGTGACATGCTCCGGGTCTGCTTAGAGGCTCAAATCCCCCCAGCCCCTTCCCCTCAGGTTTATATCTTTCCCTTCCTGGCATCAGAAAGACCCACCTCGTTGCCATCTCCCTGCTGCTGTCGGGTGCCTCTGCCCTCCCCTCCTCGGGACAGTGGCAGATGCCCAACGCGGGTCCCCTGAGGACGCGGGTCCCGGCACGGGGCTCCCTGGCCGGTGTCACACTGCCGGCCAGGCAGGGACCGGCCGCTGGGCTTCCCTGGGGCTCTGCCAGCCCGGGCGGCATTGGGACCGCGGCCCTGCCATGCTCAGCTCCCCGAGTCCCGCTCCACGGGAGGAGCGAGCGGGTCCCTTCCCGTCATCAGCTTTGGTTCGGGGCAGGACCTGGTCTGGGCAGCGGCGGCACGATCCCCTCTTGCTCCGCTTGATCTTTTGCCTTTTACTCTGGATGCCTCGTTTGGAGTCTATACCAAATGAGGCTAAAATTAACTTCCTCAGAAGATGCCATAAATATTCTACCTACTGGGAAGGGAGTGAATGTGCAGCCTTTTACAGCTGTCTTTGAAAGCAGTGCGGTGTTTTATATTTAGCTTTCCATTTCCCGTGCGCTGCTGCGGCTCTGTCCTTAGATAAGGCGGTTTCGCTCGTCCCACTCGGTGCAAGGCAGATCCCTGTTTGCCAGATCCTGAGGATCTGGGAGCTGAGGAGCTGAGCTGTCTAAAGGCTTTTGCTGCCTTATGCAAACCCAGAACTATCTTGGCCGCGATCTTTTGAGGGCTGGAAAAAATGCCCGGCCTGCAGCTGAGCTGCGTGCTCAGCCCGGAGCTGGCTGTGCTGCAGAGCGGTCCCTGCAAAAAAAAAAAAAAAATTATACATTAAGCTTTTTCCTGCGATGGGCTGCGTTCCTGGAGCTTGCTGTGCTTGTTCCCTAACGCTGACAGATCCCCCTGAAAAAGGGCTTTGACTCGAGGGGATTCCCAAAGAGCAGCTCTCGGTTTGGAGGCGGGTTTCGGTGGGGTTTCGGACCGTTGTTTTCGGAGAACGGGCAGCGAGGACGGTTTCTGAAGGGGAGAGGTGTTTCAATGTGTTGAGTCGTCTCTGAGTCACGGTTTGCGAGATGCACGAGCGGCTCTGCCGGGGGAAGCCGGTGCCATTCCTTCCTGCCTCTGGCGTGCCACCGCTTCCTTGGGCGGTGGTATCGGGGCTGCTTTCCACCCCCCAAAATCCTTGCAAAGGGGCTGCAGCGCATCTCGTGTCACTGGGGACCTTCTGGACGTGGCAGAGTTGCTCAGAGAGGGGCACAGATCAGCTGCCAAGCTGCGGTGTCGCTCCTAGGGCTCGGTTTGGCCGGGGTGCCCCGAATCTTTCGGGCATGAGGGAATGGGGCAGCCTCAAGCCTGACTCTGCGGATGGGTCGGGGCCGTTTGTGGGGTCAGGAAGGACCCGTTTGCCGCTCTCGTGGCGGGGCAGGCGGTGCGGGTGTTGCTCCGCCATCCAGCTGGGCAGGGAGGTACCGCTCCTGCCGGCTCTGCCTGCCCACCCTGAGCCCCTGGGTCAGCGCCTTGTCCCTGGGGAATTTTGCGGACCTCGGTGCAGTGACGCTTTGCTTGGCTAATAAATATTTCGGCAGCTCTTTGCTCCCCTCACTCTCCCCATCAGCCCCCCGGGGAAGCGCTGGGTATCTCCCACGGGGCAGGCGGCTCCGGGGCCACGTTATCAGCACCCGCAGCATCGCCGCTGCCCGCAGCCCGGGTTGTCTCGCCGGCGCAGAAGGGAGGGCGGGGGGCTGGGGGTGTCGGGGTATGGCGTGTCTGGCTGCGGGCACGCTGCCTGGTGCTGGTGGAGTCAGCGGGTGCTGGGCCCACCCCGGGGTGGGGGAAGAGGCGCTGGCTGGAGCGGGGAGAGGGTGTGCGAAAAGGAGACCGGTCTCACCAGCTGCTGATGCACTGGTGCAAGAGCTGCGTGGGTGGCGGAGGCTCTGGCCAGCCTGGGGCAGAGCTGGGTTGAGGGGTGCAGGCAGCTCCCCGCCCTGTGTCTCCCACCACCCCTCTATTCCTGCTTGGCTGCTCTTCCCTTCAGGACGGACCCTTCCCGCCACCTGTTCGGCTGCTCTCGATGCCGGTCCGGGAGCGGTTTCCCAAAGTAGCCACCCCAGGTCCTTGCACCACGGGACCCTCGTCCCTGCGCAGCCCGGTGCTGGCTGTGCCCTGGGACAAGTGACCCGCTCTGGGCACCGCTGCCACGCGTGTCCGCAGCCCCTGGGCTTCCCCGGCGGCTCCGCAGCCCTGCGTGGCCGCTGGCTGTGCCGGAGCCACGTTTGAGGCGAAGCAGAGGGTGCGGCGAGGGCGGCTGGTGACTCAGGGGTGCTGGCAGCGCCTGGCATCGTCCCCTCCCAGAGCGTGGGGAGAGCCAGGACCAGCCCGACATGCCCCTGTCCCCAGGTGTCCCTGACCTGCGGTCCCCAAGGAGGGGCAGGCGGGTGGTTTGGAGGGCGCAGGCTCCAGCACGGCGCCGGGCTGCTGCGGAGAGATGCTTTGCACCCCGGTCCTGCCCATCGCCCCCTCTCCGTGAGCCGTCTCCTGACTCGCGGGGTGGAAAGCAGAGTCCCAGCCCTTGCCTTGCTCCACTGAGGATTCGCCTCATCCCGGATCCTCGAGGCGGAGGTGTGTGTCGGTGCAAACCCCGGTTTGGGGGCACCGGGGTGTGTGGATACAGCCCTTGGGCACCTCCATCCCCAAGAGAGGAGCCCCAAGGGGGGGTTCTCAGTGCCCCGCTCCCGTGGGCAAGGGGTGGCTGTGCCGTGGCCGGCTCCCTCCTCCTCCGAAACAGGAACCAGGCCCTCGTTAGCAGCGCGGCTGATGAGCGATGGCTTCCTGAATTGCAGCCCCTAACCTGATTAAGCCGGTGCCTTGGCAGCGCCTCTTCCTCCCCGGGCCCAGATCTCATCCCTGGTCCTAATGAGGAAAAATCGCCTGTTTTCCGAAGGTTGTTGGGGGCGGGAGGGGGGAGCTCATCCAAGGGCAGAGCAAAGGAGGCAGCAGCGAGGGTGCCGGGGGGGCTGGGGTGAGCCCGTAACCCTTCCCCATCCCAGGTGGATTTTGCACTGTGCTGGGTTCAGTGATGACAATCCAAGAAGGAGCAGGTAAAAGAGACCTGTTTCCTGAGAAAAGAAAGAAAGGGGAAAAAAAAAAAAGCCTCCCCGCCGCAGGGCCGGGCGCTGCCTCTGTGCCGCCTTTAGCAGCAACGTGCTTGCGCTGGAACATTTTGCGTGGGGGAGAAACCTCAGGCTCCTGGGCTCTTTGCCCCCCTCTGTCTCATAGAAACCCTGCCAGGGAAGGAACGGTTTGGCTCGGAGGAGGCTTTGCCCTTTCGGAGCAAACAAAGAACAGC